>NC_081844.1:86245133-86578888 GCF_963259705.1 Myotis daubentonii | reverse complement strand
CAGGTTGTACAAATTTTGAAAGCTGGCTTCCTTGCCTGATCAAGTCTCTTGACTTTCATCTTATCTTCCAGCAAGGATTGAAATGTTAATCTTCTCAGTACAATCAAATTTAATTATTGCAGTTATGTTTCTGTCTGTGCCCAGAGGTGGAAATTTTGTGTTCTCAGTAAGTCAAAGTAATAAAGAACATAGTACAGTTACAAGGTAGGTCATTTGATGCTTCTTGAAATAGAAAATGCCCCCTTCTGTCTTCCCAGATTCCAGGACTTTCACATCAAAAGGGCCAGGAATCCACAGGAGGAGGAGCCGCCAGAGAAAAGTACTGTGATCAGGGATGTAATCCACAGGGAGTTAATTGGATATGGAATAAACCCTGCTACTTGCATATCAGGAGTCTCTCAAATTAACTAAGATACTTCAAAAATATTCTCAAAATTGGTGAAATTTGATGAATTAGTGAGATATTTAGGAAGTAGTGTTAGGGATGGATTGGATGTTGGGGCAATGAGAAAAATGGCCTGTTTTCTGGCTTTGACTGATTGGGAGGAGGTGCCAATAATCAAGAAAGGATACACTGGAGGAGAAGCATATCATATACATTCCCCAAACCAGGAGTGGGGGCAGAACAATGGAAGAAAAAAGTAAAGTAACAACTGGAAGTGATTAAGCATGAATTTGGACTGTGTTGGCTTTGGTAACCAAATCTTAATAAGGGTAGGTGTTGATTTGGCCTCAGGGCAATTGGAGTGGGAACTCACACACTCACAATTTTAGATATACTTTGTGTGTAGTGATATGCCAGGATGTTAACTGTACAGTTCTGTGTAACACACATGCCCATCAAGAAATAAGATATTACCATTAACCCAGAAAGTTCTTTAATATCCCTCTTTATGACATACTAGAGGCCTGGTGCACAAAAATTTGTGCACTCGGGTGGGTTCCTCAGCCCAGCCTGTGCCCTCTTGCAGTAGGGAGCCCCTCCCCCTAGCTGCTGGCACCAGTTTTTCTCCGGTGCCCAGAACCCAGGCCTTCGCTCTTCGCTGGGAGGGGCCGACGCAGCAGGCTTCACTCTTTGCTCTTCACCCGCCACGCCAGCCTTCACTCGCTGCTCCTGCCCAGGCCTGGCGGGCTTCGCTCTGTCGCTTGGTGCCTACATATGCAAATTAGCCGCCATCTTTGTTGGCGGTTAATTTGCATATCATGCTGATTAGCCAATGGGAGGCATAGCGAAGGTATGGTCAATTACCATGTTTGTCTATTATTAGATAGGATGCTCCTAAAAACATTTACAAGTATTCACAGCAGCTTTAATAATACTAGCTAAAAATTACTCTTCCAATTTCTAAAATCATGAAATTGTTTTGCTTATTGGAGAATTTCATATCAATCAGATTATATAATATGCACTCTGTAATGTCTGGCCTCTTTCATTGAGAATTATTTTTGGATTCATCCACATTGGTGTGCTTATAAAATTGTGTGGTTTTTCTTTAATTATCAATATTATTCCAGTGTGTATTTGGTACAGTTTACTTACCCATTCCCTTACTGATGGACACTTGGAGGGTTCCAGTTTTTAGCATTATGATTAAGGCTCCTATTAATATTTTTTTAAAATATATTTTATTGATTTTTTACAATAAGGAAGGGAGAGGGATAGAGAGTTAGAAACATCGATGAGAGAGAAGCATTGATCAGCTGCCTCCTGCACACCCCCTACTGGGGATGTGCTTGCAACCAAGGTGCATGCCCTTTACTGGAATTGAACCTTGGACCCTTCAGTCCCCAGGCCAACGCTCTATCCAGTGAGCCAAACCAGCTAGGCCTATTAATATTTTTGCAAAATGTTTTTTAGAGGCTTATGTTGTCAGTTCTCCTGGATAAATACTTAGGAATTCCTTGACTATTCACAATATAGGTTATGTTTATTTAAAAAAAAAACTGGTAAATACTTTTTAAAAAGGTCATATCATTTTACAAACTTCTACCAATAGTGTTTGAGAGTTGTGGTTGCTTGTCAACACTTAGTGATATCAGTCTTTTAATTTTAGTCATTCTAATCTGTGTGTAGTTGTACCTCAGTGTTTCTTTCTTTTAAAATAATTTTTATTTTTTAATTACAGTTGACATGCAATATTATATTAGTTTCAGGTGTTCAATCCTGTGTTTAGATATTCATATAACTTAGAAAGCGATCACCCTGATAAATCTAGTACCCATCTGCACCATACATAGTTATTATAATATTATTGACTATTCTCTATGCCAGGGGTCCTCAAACTTTTTAAACAGGGGGCCACCAGTTCACTGTCCCTCAGACCGTTAGAGGGCCGGACTATAGTTTAAAAAAAAACTATGAACAAATTCCTATGCACACTGCACATATCTTATTTTGAAGTAAAAAAACAAAACGGGAACAAATACAATATTTGTATTTGCATGTGGCCCGCGGGCCGTAGTTTGAGGACCCCTGCTCTATGCTGTACTTTACGTGTCCATGACTATTCTGTGGCTACCCACTTGTACTTCTTAATCCCTTTACCTTTTTCATCCATCTCCCCAATCCCCCTTCCTATCTGACAACCATCAAAATGTTTTCTTTATCTATGAGTCTGTTTCTCTTCTGCTTGTTTGTTTACTTTCATTTTTATATTCCACATAAAGTTAAATCATCTAGCATGTATCTTTGTCTGACTTATTTCACTCAGATTTCCAATGAAGCCACCTTGTCCTGGAGTTTTCTTTATGGAAAGTTTTAAAATTGAAAGTGCAAATTCTTTAATGATTATGAGGCTTCTCAGATTTTCTATTATTTTGTGAGTGTTATTGATTGTATTGTGTCTCCCCAGAATTCATATGTCACAGTCTTAGCCCTCAATGTGACTGTTTTTGGGGACAGGGTCTTTAAAGAGGTAATCAAGGTTAAATGAGGTCTTAATAGTGGTACCCTAATCCAAAGGCTTGTTGTCCTCAGAAGAGCGGAGGAGATACCAAGGATTCACGTTCACAGAGAAAAGGCCATGTGTGGACATAGACAGAAGGTGGCCATCTGAAAGCAGAGAACAGGCCGCAGGAGAAACCAACCCTCCTGATCTTAGACTTTCTGCTTCTATACTTTGAGAAGATAAATTTCGGTTGGTTAAGTCATCCAGTCTGTGATATTTTATTATGGCAGCCCTAGCAAACTAATATAGTCTGTTTTAGTAAATTTTTAAATGAATTTATTCATTTTATCTAAGGCATGAAACATATTATCACAAGATTTTTGCAATATCCTACTGTTTTTTTATACTTTGTTCTATGCATTATTTTCTCTTTACTTTCTGAGATTGATAATTAAGATTTCTCTCTTTTTTATTATCTGTTCTAATAAGAACTTATCAATTTTAATAATCTTTATAAAAAATAATCTTTGGCTTTTTTATATTCTCCAATTTGTTTTTTAGGTCATTAAGTTCTGCTTTTTTTTTTCTTCTACTAACTTTGGGTTTAATTATTGATCTTTTTTGAGTTCTTATGGAAGAATCACTGACCTTGTCAATTTTTCCTTTTTTAACACATTATTTAAAACTATACATTTCCCTGTGAGAGCTGCTTTACCTATAACCTGCAAATATTGATATGTTATGTTTTTATTTTTATTCAGTTGAAAATATTTTCTAGTTTCTCTTGTGATTTCTTCTTTGATTCATGGTAAGTTTCAGTGATTGTTTAATTTCCAAATATTTGGAGATTTTCATATCTTATTGATTTCCAACTTCTAATTCTAATCATACTCTATATAATTTAAATTCTTTGAAATGTATTTAGACTTTTTATGGCCCTAAATGGGGCCATATGTACTTGAAATGTTTATTTTACTATCATTGGACATAGTGTCTTTAAATATCAGTGATATCAGTTGGTTGAGAGTATTATCCAAGCCTGTTGATATATCATTTTTTTTCTACTTTATATATTCTTATGGGAGGGGTATTAAAGTTTCCAACTTTGTGGTTCTTTCTCCTTTTTCTTTCTTTTCTTATCTTTTTTTGTTGTTGTTGTTAATCCTCACCATAGGATATTTTTTCCATTGATTTTTAGAAAGAGTGGAAGGGAGGGGGCGAGACAGAGAGAGAGAAACATTGATATGAGAGAGACACATTGACTGGTTGCCTCCCAAACTTGCCCTGAGCAGGGCCATGGATTGAGCCTGCAACTGAGGTATATGCCCTTGCCTGGAATTGAACCTGCAACCCTTCAATCCATGGACCGAGGCTCTATGGGCCCACACTCTATGCACCGAGCCAAAGTGGCTAGGGCTCTTTCTTTATATAGTTTTCTCAAATTTTACTTTATAGGTTTGGGAGCCATTTTACTAGGCACATATGCATTTAAGATTGTTTTGTTTTACTGTCTAATTGACTCTATTATCAATATGAAATGCCTTTCTTTGTCTCTGATAATACTGTTCATTTTGAAGTATATTTCTAATGTTAACATTATCAAACCAGTTTTCTTATGCTTAATATTTGCATGTTTTTTACTTTCAAATATTTTGTATACTTATACGTAAAGTGTATTTTTTATCAATGATATTCTCTAGTGTCTGTATCCTGTCTGACAATATCTGCCTTTCATTTTGATTCTTTACTCCACTTACATGATTAATTATTTGTTTTTATGTTAAGTCTGTCATCTCACTGTGTAAGTTTTCTAAGTCCCATCTACTTTTTGTTCCTAATGTTCCTTTTTGGTGTGAATTGAGTTTTTTGGTTTTGGTTTTGGTTGTTTGGTTTTTTTTTGTATTCCTTCTTATCTCCTCTATTGACATTTTTTCATTTTTTGCTGCAAAAGCTTTATTGTTTCCATTTGGTCCAAGGCATGGGAGGGGGTTCCAAGTTTGTTAAAAGGATGCCTAGTGGTTTCAGGGACAGGTTCAAACAGAAACCAGGGGTTACAAGGGGCCCTCAAAGGCCTCTGGGCTCCAAAGGCTCCTACTTGTGCTTAAAGGTGAGCCTTCTGAAGAGATACTTGCCCAGATAGCCCGGCCAGGGCCAGGGCCAGGGCCAGCCTGCGGAGGTTAGTCAGGTGGCCCCCATCTTCTTGATGAGTTTCACCTCCTCACCCAGGAAGTGATTCTCCAGGAAGTCACAAAGGTGAGCGACTGTGCCGGTAGAACCCAGGGTGTGCAGATCCAAAAGGGCCTGGTTCAGGTTTTTCTGCCAGACCATGGCATTCTGAGTTTTACCCCACTCGTCTTGGGAAGGTTTCTGCACCTTCTGGAAGCGGGCGTGGCCACGACCATGCTGGTTTTGCATCCCTGCGAGCGCTGAGCTGCTTGGGAGCTTCTCGGCCAACTCGTAAGAAATGGCGCTTCCCTCCAGAGTCACGCGTCCTGGTGGAAACAGAAGCCCAGAGGTAGGTGTGGGAGGCCCACAGATCTAGGTTGGCCAGGCAGCTGACAGCGGCCTCTACCTTGGTGGAATAATTCTGACAAATTTTGTGATCTCATGGTTGCTCAGCAATAAGGAGTTAAGCAAAAAAAAAACAAACAAAACAAAAAACAAAAAAAATGTGTTGGCTGGTCTCAGAGGCCCAGGATGGCTGAGATAGTTCTGAAATGGTGACTCATCTCCTGGAAGGGGCAGACTGAAGTCAGGCTGAGACCCTGGTGCTAGGTCTGGCTGGCTCTGACCCAAGTCTGGCCCTCTAGCTCAGAGTGCTGCCTGCAGTAACCTCTATTGACTTTTAAGTTAAATTTCCTATTGTTAATTACTTTTAGTAGTAACTTTATGGCTTACAACATGCATCTTTAAATTATTACCATCCACTTGTACAAAATATTCTACTTTTTCATAATCAATATAAGAACATTAAAATGTATGGTCCATTTAATACCCTGATGACCTATGTAATCTTTTTGTCATGTATTTTACTTTTACATATACACTAAACCACACATTACACTATTAAATTATTTTTAAAGAGGCAATAATCTTTTAAACAGGTTTACAAATTACATATACAGTACATTAAGAATGATTTTAAATGGCTCTCTTATTTATTGATGTATTTATTCTTTATAGTGTTTTCATTCCTTCCTATATGAGCAGATTTCTATCTGGTATTATTTTCCTTCATCATTTTTAATATTTCTTGTGATGTATTGTTTGTTGAACATGACGTCTTTTAGTTGTTTTCTCAGGAAAAGCATCCTTATTTCACTTTTAATTTTGAATGGATATAGAATTCTAGTTTGACTGTTTTCCTTTCAGCACTTGAATTACCTTTTCATTGTCTTCAGCCTCCACTACTTTTCTGATTAAAAGTCTGCTGCAATTCTTCTTGATTGTTTCCACAGATGTAATGTATCCCCTCATACCCCACCACTTGGTGGCTTTTAAGACTTAAAATCTTTGTATTTCAGTAGTTCGATGCCTAGGTATGATTTTCTTTGTATTTGTCCTGCTAGGAGTTTGCTGAGATGTATGGATGTATGAATCCACATATGTGACAGACAGAATAAAGTGCCCCAAAGATTACTAGATTCCAATCTCTGCAACCTATATATATGTAAGGTTACCCGACAAAAGATAACTAAGCTTGCAGATGGAGTTAAGATTGTTAATGAGCTGATCTTACAATAGGATTAACCTGAGAGGGAGGCTGGGTTGCCAAGACAAACTGTGGCCATGAACAAAAGCAAGGTTGAAAAGCAGAAAAGAGGCCCAACTATCCCATCACAGGTGTCTAGGCTTAAAATAATCTTCAAAGACCATGAGGAGTATTAAACCCAAGTGGAGATGCTGATGTAGCCTGATGGAGTGAGTTAAGGGCAGGCTTGACCACCCATCCTCTTTTGAAGGGCACAGCCTCCTCTCCTGCAAATGAACTTAGCAGGGAAGCATGAAATAGGCAGAGGCCCCAACCCCTGAGAGTTTCTACCCTCAGGGAACAGCTTCAGAAGGGCCAAGTTCAGAGGAATACTCCAACAGCAGCTTGGGAACTTCACCCACTTGAAAAGTTTGCTTGGCCTGTAGGATTAGCCATGACGCTACTGTGTGTTCTATAAATGCAAAGTAATTGATTTACCAGCTTAAAGGGACAATCAGGAATATAATTCCCTATGCCGAGCAACCGTGTTATCTATGATATGTGATCCCGGCAGGGAGTATGCCTTCCACTGCTCTCGCTGCTGTGCTAATGGAGACTTGCCTACACAGTCTTTACGGTCACAAACTTGATTCATTCTTCATAACCCCCTCTTCATCTGGCTGTACATTTGACTTGGGGAGGAATGATCTATCAGCTATAGAAAGCTAAGCCATTCTTTATCATCTCTCACAATAATCTCATTTCAGAAACAGATATGTTTCTAAATACCCTTTTTGTTTCTGATTGCAAAGTTGTAGAAACTGGATGAAACTGGATGAAACATGAACATAATTTACTAAGTATTTCAGATACAGTGGTGAATAGATATTGTCATATCCCATAATCCTATCTCCCATAAGTGATCACCAGAAACTTTTTTCTGTTTTATTTTACTTAGGCTTTATCAGGATCATGCTATACATCCATTTTTAATTTTAACAATGTTTCATAAAACTGTCGCCATATCATTACCTAAATATTTTATGACTGCATAGAGTTTGTATTCCATCTCAGAAATCTGAGCCCCTCTATTTCACTTATTAACCAGTTTCTTGACCCTTATCTAGAACATCTATCTAAGCCTCTCAGCCCCCTACAGCTCATAGCCTGTAATTGCAAGTCCTTTTCCATTAGTATTCTCAACCACCCAGTCCTGTTATCAGTTATCCAATAGCAAGAGATCCGCCCAGTGGCTTCTTTATAAGACAACTCGTATTCTCTCTGAAGCAGGTGGCTTGGTTCCAACATCTGCATTTTGAATGAAGTTAGACTCACAACCATTGACACAGGATAAACTCCCTGCAAATATGATAAAGGTATTTCTGGCTATAAAATACTCTTTCAATCAGATAGTTTATTTGAGCAAATAATTACACATTGCAAACCCAGTTCTTTCTCCCATGTAGTTCATGAGGATGAGGTTTGTGCATATTTAAGAACAAATTTCAGCTTTGATTACTCCAAAAGAGAAGTGGTTTCTATGGAAAGAACACAAAATGTGATACAACCTTGCCAATTCAGTTTGTGGATTTTTAATTAACTATTTGTAATGGGCCATGCGAGAGAGAGGGGACACCTGTTAATGGAGTTGAGAAATAATGGCACCCTTTCTTCAATCACCTGATTATTCATTGAGGCCAATGTGTCCAAGGATTTTATGTATTTATTGGTTTATTTGTTCGTCTGTGTTTATTTATTTATGTATTTTATGTGGAGACAGAATCCCAGTCTCCTGCCCACACCCTTCCTCTGGCAAATGAAAAACCCTCGATTGTCCCCAGACATGAGCTGAATCCCTGCTCCCTTCACAGGGTGGCAGGGATGGAGAATTGTACGGCGGTGACCGCTGAAAAGTTCCAAAGGCATCTTAGGGTCAGGCTGGAAATAGCCTGGTATCTCTGAGCTAATAAAAAGCCTACAAACCAATTTGGGTAACTAATACTAATCAATCAATTAATCAAAATTAATAAACATTTCCCAGCGCCTTCTATGTACAAAGGCCTTTCTCAGAATATTTGAGCTGGGTGTGACCTTGGGGGCCATCTCTACTTTGCAAATAAAGACAGAGTCCATCTGTGAAAGGGATAGGACATTCATTTTTGCTGAACGAACATCTATTTTCCAGGTCATTTCATCCAACTGCTAGGTTACACTTTTTCATTTTCGTTTTTGATGAGGAAGCTGAGACTAGAGTTTCAGAAACTTGTCCAAGGTCCCCCAGCAAATCAGTAGCCCCATCAGGGATTGCAAGAAGTAGCTCATTCCTCTGCCTCTTAAAGAAACAGTAGATACATCAACAAGGACAAACAAATGAGGGAGGCACTGCTCAAGAGAAGGGACTGGGTACTAACTTGACCAACTACCTACATTACTCTAGGACTCTTTCGTTTAAAAAAAGTCTTGAATTTATTGGGGTGACATTGGTTAATAAAATTATATAGGTTTCAGGTGTACAAATTATACTTCAGGATTTTTAATTGTACTTTTGTCTCTGGAAAGAATCATAAGGTTCCTTTAGGCATTCCAAAACAGAGAACTGAACTTAAAAGTGGAAAGTAGACCCCTTAACTTGCCTTGTCTGGTGGCTAAATATAATACTTTTCCTTTTAAAATAATGTTGAAGGAAGGCGAACCTTTAAACCTACAGATTTGCAGCTTAATACTGTAATTTATTTCTCCTGGCAACAGTGGCAATGTTGCTAGATTTATG
Source organism: Myotis daubentonii (assembly GCF_963259705.1). Lineage (NCBI taxonomy): Eukaryota > Metazoa > Chordata > Mammalia > Chiroptera > Vespertilionidae > Myotis > Myotis daubentonii. The sequence goes on along the minus strand of NC_081844.1, from coordinate 86,569,539 downwards.
TAGAGAAGAAAAAAATATAATTCCTCTATCTAAAATGGACAAAACTCTAGAAAGGAAAAAATAAATTATTTTGACCTTTACCGTTAAAAGAGGAAAATAGACTTTGGGAATGTAACATTCATTGTCAAATTCTCTGAGAATTTTGGAAGGTAATTATAGAAAAGCATTTATATAATCAAAGTACTTAAAATTAAGTATAAGGCTTAGACAGCTCCAATACTACTGAATTAAAAGACTCTTTTCAACTCACAGTAATGGATGGATGGAGGCTTAGAATTTGAGGAAGCATGGAAGGGATGACAGCAAAGTGCTTATTGACTAGCAGGAACTTGTCAGTTGGGAAGGGGGCATGTTATTCTTAATCAGCTTCATTTCTTTGAGGCTTGCTGCAAAAGCCAAAACAGAATTCTAAATTTCCGTATTCTTCAGCAAAATTGCAAATTTGGGGCTAATTTGTAATGTGTTTAAAAATGAGGCTCATATCATATTTCATAAGAAGTGTGGTGATACTTATTAACATGCTGGAAAATACTTCATCTGACAGCAAGGGGGGGGGGTCGGGGGGAGGAGGCTTTTGAATCTGAACAAACATCAGCACAATAGTTACTGAGCTTATGTGACTGGAATACGTGATGGCCTGAAATCATGGGTTGGCCCTGAGACATCTCCTTCTTAAATTTAGTTGTTGGCATCTGCTTTTTGCTCTAATGGTTTTGGCTCCCTGGTGTTTAAGAGAGAACAGCCAGAGGACAGATCAGCTTCTCAAGATTTCATAAGGACCAGCCAAAGATAAACTTAGAGCAACGATGCTCCTGACTCCTAGATTCTCTTCCACTCAAACACGGACCTGGCTTCTTATTCTATGCAAATATATTAAGCTTTTTATCATTATTATTTTAATTAAAATTTTAAATTATTAAAGAAAATATGATTAGTGTACAGAACCTGGAAAACTACATCTAAACAAAGAGAACAATATAACTATCTTACTATTTTTATTCTATTTTATCAAAGGTCTCCCTCCATCCTACCTGCTCTTATTCCCCACCACACACAATAGTTGGTAGGAGGAATGGAAATACAGGGATTTTAGTTATTACATTTAATATTATATCCCAAGTACTTCCCCATGCCAAGGTTTTGTTGAAATATTGTTAATGGCTATTTGATATTTTATTGCAATTTATGAAAGCATTTCTCTACTCTTGGATACAGTTAAATACTTAGCAAGGCATATGAGTCATGGTTTTCTCTATGGACTCCTGTGACCCCTCTATTTCCAAAATGTTGATATTGTTTAAAAGTCTGTCTCTGGCTCTTCTTGTGTTTTGTCTTTCTCTTTCATTGATTTTATCCATTTCCTTTCCTTTTCTTTTTTTTTTCTTCAATCAACCCTCTATATCAGTGGTTCTTAACCTTAGCTGCACATTAGAATCACCTGGGAATCTTTTTAAAATCCTCATTTCCTCTGGAATGAGGCCCAGAAATCAGGATTTTAAAAAGATTCCCAGGTGATTCTAATGTGCAGCCAAGGTTGAGAACCACTGCTCTATGCTAGCATCTCCCTATGTGCTTGTGCTCAGACCTCTCTCCTGAGTCTAAAGCCCAGAAGAGAGAATAACATAAAAATAGTGGAGAGAGCCTGACTTCCATAATGAAGAACTTGACCCTTTTTTGTGGATAATAGGGAGTCACTAGCAGGTTTCGGTGTTTGGAAGCGCCATGATGAAAGCTTTCTGAAAGAGGAATGTGGTGAGGGATGTAGACGGCTCAGAGAAGGGCCATGCATCTGAACCTTCTTGTGGTCCACAGCTGACCTTCGTACCTTTCCTCAGTCCAGCCCCACTTCAGGGACCAGTTTGATGCCCGGGCAAATGAAAGGGCATTGACTGTGACACAGACCCCACACCTCCTGCTTTGCCCAGAAGCTTCTCTCTGCTGCAGGCACTGGCAGGCTGGGTTGGCACTCAATACTAGGCTCTCGTGCATGTGCAACCCAGACGTGGAATTAGCATCCCAGGGAGCAAACTTTGACTAAAGTAGTACAGAAGCCCATAGACAGGTGGTGCTGAGAGGCATTCACAGCTGGCCCTGTAGGACTAAGCATCGGTCCAGTGGCCTCCTGGGTTAGTGGCAAATCTGATAAGTATAGCCTTGTTGTCTTTCTCGCTCCCTGTCTCTTATGCCTGCCCAGTGTAAGCCACTGCTGCATCAGCCTTTATCGCAGGGTGTAGGTACTGAGAGACTTGTGCTAAAGAAGGAAGGACTATCATTGCTTTTCCCTAGAGAGGCCCTCTCAGTTAAAATCAATACCTTTTAATGCTTCACACTTTTCCTTCGGCGTAATGGCTGTGTTTTTACTTGTGTGACTATATAGGTACTGGTGCCATGGTGCACAGATTCATGCACATTGAAAGGAAATTAATTAGAAGGTAGCCATGGGGTGGGACTGGGTGAGACAGATTGGACATGCGGAGCCAATCTCCCTCGGTCCCTCCTCGGCCTGTTGCACCTGGGGTGCAACACAGCTCAAAGGGCGTCTTCGAAGTGAGCAGGGTCCCTACAGCACATGGGGTCCCTCAGCCTGGCCTGTGGGGATTGGGCCAAAACCAGCTTTCCAAAACATCCCCTGAGGGGTCCCAGATTGGGAGAGGGTGATTCTCGGGTGATGCACCCCAGAATCAGGCTCCCTCCTCTCTGGTTCTGGGGTACATCACCTGAGAACCGCCACTGCCAAGTCAACGCAGCTTGGCAGCTCCTGTGTTGAGCATCTGGCCCCTGGTGGTCAGCGCGCGTCATACCTACTGGACAGTTGGGCAGTTGCTTAGCCTTCTATATATATAGATGACTCTCTTCCTCCATTTGACTATAAGATCCATGAAGCAAAGAGCATGTAATTTTTATTCATTATTATATCCCCAGAACTTGATAAAAATTATTAAATCAAGCAATAACTATGATTTCAAAACTTTCCTCCAAATCCCAAACTTCTGAGGTCCAGGTTGTCAGGAGCTGGTCTATTTCACCGTGTGGGGGTGGGTGTTAGTGAGTAAGCTCTAACTGTATTTTTCTCAGTATCCTATCATTTTCTCATTATGTGAGGACAGAAGAATGTATCTGACATTAAGATAAAATTGAATTTCATTAATCTCCTCATTTACCAGATTTATGGTTTTCTCATTTAATTTCTTCATCCCAATTTTGTAGATTCCAAGTAAAGTATCCCTCTCTAGGTCAAGGTTCTCAGAACTACAGATGACCTGCTCTGTTCATGGTGTCCCACATAAAGCAAGGGTCCTGTGATGTTTCTCACACCCACCCGTCCTCTTTCCAGAGGCTTCTTTGAAGATGAGCTGACACCAGTAGATTAAAAACACATGGAATTGTATTGAGCACCACTGTGCTTTTCACAGTGGCATACCCAGTGCCATCAAAGGAAGAATCTTTAGCCACATTTTACAGTTGAAGAAAATGAAGCTCAGAGAGACTAAGTGAACTGCCCACGTTCACACAGCCAATAATCGGTCTCATTCCAAAGCCTCTGCAGTGACCTCTTATATTTAAGAGCTGTTTGAGCCTGCTCAATTTCAGTTTCTTTCCCGTGAACAATGGGTTTCCCCTGCCCTGTGCAGTCATCCTTAATTCTTCTGGGCACCTGAGAAGTATCTTAATCAGGGCCTCTGACCCTGTCATTCATTCCTTTTCTTACTTTTCAGTTAGCTGCAGGTGCCCTAAGGAATGGAGATGGGGCTGCTCTGGATTTTAGAGGAGCAGACCTCACCAGAGAAACTACCCGGAGACCCACAGCTAGCCTGAGATAATGCTTTACATAGCCTGAGATAGTGCATTTTCTCTCTCTCCCTTCCTTTTCCCTATCATCCTCCTCCCTCCTCTCTCCACACCTCTTCTCTCTCTACATCAGCCCACCTGGTTCCTTTTCTTTGGGTGGAAGGATAAGATATAAAGGATATCTTCATTTAATGTTATTTTGCTGATAGGCAAGTTTATTTAAAATTGACCTCTGAGGACTTACAGGAGATTTTACTACTGGGCACTGCAACAATTTAAACTGTAGCTTCTAAGCATTGAACTTCAATCTATGGAAATAAGTCATGGTGGAAAGCTCGTTATTTCTTAATTACAGGACACATGAGTGTCTAGCTTCAAATATTCTCCCAGGGGTTAGAGGAACGTTATGTTTAGAGAAAAGTTTCTGCTTCACCTTTCTGCTAGAAATGAAGTATCATTATCATTAGTTTAAAGTAAAAATGGGACAAAAAGAACACACACAGGAATAAGAAGACATGTTTCAAATTCTTTGGAGATGAGCCAGAGGAGAAATGTCAATTTGTTTTTGTAACAATTCTCTTTTACTTGGAATAAACTCTAAAGGAGACTCAAAAACTAGTGCTGGTTTTATTCCAGGTAGAACTGTAGGTTAAGCAAAACTTGTCCTATAGCCAAAGGAAAAGTATAGGAAAATTAACTCTGATCTAAGTTGGTCTGCAACAAGTAGCATCTGAAAAGTTTGATTAGATATTAAATTTTACATATTTGTATAACGTTCATTCTATTATCTAACTCCACTTGAGACCTTCCCTGCTATACAGAAACTTAATATACTACATGTTGAGGTTAGGGAATAATTTAAGTGAGGTCTCCCTTTGGCATGTCCTTCCATCCCTGTGTGTGTGAGCTGGAGGGCGGCATCAATTCCTCCTTTGTTATTCCGGTCCTGGGAGCGTGGTCTCATTACAACCTCTCCTCCTGTCTCTTCCCTAAAGCTGTGTTACTGCATATTTTTGTCTCCTCATTTCAGGCCACCATGCCAACCTCTCATTTACTTTGAATATGTTTATGAAACCTCTGCCCAGCCCTGTAATAAATGGTGGAAATAGATGCTGGACAAGAGAGAGGTGGTCCCTGTTCTGACACAGCTGTCAGTTTAGAGGGGAAGAGGACTGAGTAAGCAAATTAGAGGTGAAATAAATGTTACCAAAAATTTGGGATTAAAAGGAAGCAGATATAAACAGGAGGAACCAGAAATAGGACCTCTGCAACTCTACGGACGTTCATAATTCTCTTTTTGAAATCTTAGGACAATACAGCAGAAATAGTAACACTGCTAATGATAATTGTAACAACTAGCATTTGTTATGTATTTGCTATCTGCAAGGCATCAAAGTGACATTATAAACCTTAAATGCATATTCCTAAGTGAAAGGAGCCAATCTGGAAAGACTGCATACTAATACAACTCCAATTTCATGACATTCTGAAAAGGCAAAACTATGGAGACAGTAGAAAGGAGTGGTTGCCAGGGGTTGTGGGAGGGGGATGGAGAGCAAAGGATGAAGCATGGGATCTTGAGGGCAGTGAAACCCCTCTGAGTGATACTGTAATGGTAGGTGCATGTCATACATTCGTTCAAATTCAGAAAATGGGTAATACAAAGAATGGACCCTAATATATACTATGGACTTAGCTCATCTATTGTAACAAATGCACCACACTAATATAAAAGCTAGTCAGGGAATTGGTGGAAAGAGTGAGATGGTATATTGTACTGTACTTTCTGCTTTTTTTTTGTAAACTTAAAACTGCTGAAAAGTAGTCTATTAATTAAAAAAAGAAACACTCTATGAAGGAGGCACTAAAATTAGCACAGTGTTTCAGGTGAAGAAATAAGACTCAGAGACCTGCCCAGTTTTCCACAACCAGTGAGGGGTGAGACGAGGGCTTGAATCCACGTCTGTCTGAATAAGGTGCCTGTTCTTAATGTCCAGTAAGACCAAAAACACCTAGTTGTTTCCTCACCTAATTTCCAACGTGCTGTACCCTTCCCTCTTCCCTCAGCTGTTAATGACCTCATTATTCTTCTGGGCATTTGGTATAGAAACTCAAAAATATATATTTTCTCCTTTTCTCTCCCCAGATCCCTACAGCTGCAATCATTTACCACACCCCATGGATTTTCCTTCCACTGTGTTTCCTGAGCCCACCTTCTCTTTCACCTTTTCTAGCCATCTACCACTGCTTTGGTCCACATCATTCTGTCTTCATTTCCATCACATCCTAGGACTTCACCTGCTTCTGGACTCCTGGCTCCTCTCTCCTGTTTCTTTATTTCCCCCATACTAACTCCAGACTGATTGTTCTCATAATTATTCAACACCATGCCAGGCTCTTGACACTCAATGAAGAGTGTTTTTATGAAGATGATGACGATGATGATGTTACATATTGAGGGAGATTCCTTTACCTCAAATGCCTGGGAAAATCTATAATAATAAAAGTGTAACATGCTAATTAAACCAGACGTCCTTCTGGAAGTCCTTCCTTCTGGACAAAGCTGCAGTGGGTGGGGGCCGAGGCAGAGGCGGCAGAGGCCCCTGGCGGCGATGGTAGTGGTGGGCAGGGGGGCCACAGCAGAGGCGGCAGAGGCCCCTGGCGGCGATGGTAGTGGTGGGCAGGGGGGCCACAGCAGAGGTGGTAGAGGCCCCTGACCATGGTGGCAGGGGCCAAGGCCCTTGCACGAATTTTGTGCATCAGGCCTCTAGTTCTAAATAAGCTTCTAGAAGGATCCATTCAGCAGATCAGAGAGCCAGTTGGATAGGACAGAATATTATAAAGTTTCTTAAGAACTTTTATGGCTTAAACATCTTCTGAAATATCTCCATGGGTACCTTACTAGGAAACCCTGGATTTTTTTTTAAGTTATTTCCAATTTTCATGGTTCATAGATGAGCTTCTGGAGAACAAGGCAGCAATTTGAGTTAATTCAATTCAAAGCACATTTATTGTAATTGCATTATAATATTTATTATAATTGTATTATAGAGTTTACCATCACTTCAGGAGGAAACTCAGTAATTAGAAACCTCAGCAGTCAGTCATTTTTGCCTCCCCTCAAAGTGTGGGGTACCCCTGGGCCTCTGCCACCCAGAATACTGCACTGTAATTGTCTGTTTATCCCAGAGACTATACCCTCAAGGTCAGAGAGAGTGGCCCCACCACCCAGTGCAATTCCTGGAATATAGTAGTCACTCAGTAATTACCTTGTGGGAAAATCTACTCTTCCTTTTGCTCCTTTTTAACACCTAATTGCTCATTAGTATTTCTTTCAAAGGAATAGCTAGAGAAGGGGAGGCCACCTTGATCAGTCAGACATTTAAAAGGCCGGCTGAAGACCCTGCAGTGGGAATTAGAGGATTTTAAAACCATTTAAAGAGTAGTACTTGTTCTCATAGAGCTCACACTCTTACTGAAACGATGCATAGAGTCCTAGAAAATATAATCAAGAGGTTTAACTTCATGTCTCTGAAAAATGAACATTAATGTATAGAAATATAACCACACCTTAGTTAATAAAAACCAGTATCAGGAAATTAAACTCAACAAAGCAGATAAGTGGTTATTCGGGAGATTAAATGACTTCTTTGCTGTAGAAAAAATGGTTTTGCATAGGGTTTCATTTACACAGCACGTATCCTGATTATTTTTTGACTCTGAATTGCTTTACCTTTAGAAATGCATGGATTGTGTAGCATGACATTTACTTGGAGTGTGGAGGGGGGAGTGTGGTAAGGGAGATGTATCACTAGAGGAAAATGTGAGTGAAGAGTGGTCAGAGGTGAGCGCAACTAGTCTGGGAATATAATTTCCAAAAAGACTTTGAAAGGAGGCAAAGGAAAACATTCCGTTCATTTAGTCATTTACTCATTCAACAAATATTTATTTGTACGTATTCGGCATAGAAAAAAAGATTGGAAAAGTTTGAGGTAGGAAAAGTCTAAATAAATGCATTTGGATTCCATACAGAGCAATTTTCTTCACTGAAAGTTTACATATTCTATTGAGTAACAAAACTTCCTGAAACCTAAGAGGCCTGAATCAAATAAAGGAGCTGAAAGTGTTGAATACTGGAAGGAACATCAGCAGATATCAGCAAGACCTGGTTTTGAATCCTCTGCTTTTTAGTTGAGCAAATAGCTCACACTCTGAGCATAGTTTTCTCATCTGTAAAATGGGGACAATAAGAACTATCTTAGATGGTTAAGTGACATAAAGCATTTAATCTCCTATAAAAGCACCCTGGCATATAGAGATACACCCTAGAAATTACTTCTCTCATTTTCCCTTCATTTAATTTCAGTGTTGCTCTTCACATAACGCTACTGGAGAGGCTTGGGAAACAGTATTTGCTATAGTGATCTCTAGATGGCGCTCTAACAATTTACTAGTAGGCATGTTTTGTTGGAGGGTGGCTCTTGGTAAGAAGCAATAAGGTGTAGGCTCAGTGCAAATGCCTTGTTACTACATGAAATAATGTAGTAAGAATGAAATAAATCTTATCATGTCACAGGGCCAAGCCCAATATCAATAGTGGGTGTGGATACTGCAGGAGATACGGCAATGGTTGAGGATGTATCACAGTTTTATAGAGGAGAGTGGAGACAGTAATGCAATCTACCATGGGAGGTTCCTTCCTTGTGATCTTATTAATAGGGCAGCATAAAGCATTTTAAGGACCATAGTTGCTGACTCAGTACCTTTCAGGTTTTTTCCTCAACTGCAGTGAAGGAGAGAGAAGCTATGGAAAGCTACAGTCCAGCTTCTCTGGCAACTTAGTCCAGTTCTCAGATAGTGGGATGTTAGCCTCCTCTTTTTGGAGAACTTACTACACTCGTAATAGCATGATTTGATTAGAGCAGCTAACTTAATCAAAGCTCTTAATATGATTTATGCCCTGGCCCTCATCTACTTCCCTGGCCTCATATTCCATACTCCTCACTAAGACCCTTACGAGCCAGACAAAAGAACAACTTGAAATCAGGAACACACCATTTTTAAAATTTGCATATGCCCTCCTCCTGCCTGGAATACACTTCCTCCTAAGGAAGATTTACAAGGTTTACCATATTAGCATATGTAACATAAGCATGGCATCTGTCCTTTGACAACCTCTAGCATGATAAACCCATCCCACTACTTTTTGTCCTAATAAAATTAGATCTTTCTAACCAAAGAAATGACCCTGGGTGTCAATCAAAAAAAAAAAAATGCAGAAGCATTTTTTTCCTTAATCCTAATTTCCCATTCTTATCAATGTCAGTTTGCATGTCAATGTTGCAAGGAAGCGAATTGTAGATTTTTCTTGATGCCTTCAGGCCCAGGCTGTAACTGATTTCAACACCCCTCTTGCCTTGCATGCCACTAGAGTCACAAATATATCCTGTGCTTGGGCTAATCAATGAATAAGTGCTGTGTGGTTCTGCAGAAACTGTACATCAAGCATGTTAAACTTGCAGGCCACATGTGGCCCACAACATATTTTTGTGGCCCAGTCAATATAACGGTAACAAACGTTTTAATAAAAATTTCATAACTTAATTTTTACAACATCCTGTTATACATGATTATTAATAATGAACTACAGTGTTCACTAATGACTGATTACTATAATCGTGTTGCATTCATTTCCCTTACGTGCCTTATGTGCCGGCACACCAGTTCTCTCCACTAATACTAGCAGTGAATATTTTAGCAGCCAATTTCCATGTTATTAGTCTTGGACTGACTTGTTTGGTGTGTGCAACAGGAAATATTTCACTTTTGGAGAACAAGAAAAATAGGTTTACTTGTGTTACGCTTACTAATTTATGCAGTTATTCGGTGTCTGGTAAGTTAATGTACAAGAAAAAAATATTAATTTTTATTAAAATGTTCTATTATGTTAACGATTAATCATTTATTTTAGCCCTTTGTATTCGGCATGTCTCTATCGAAATAAACCTACATTTCTATGAAAATTGAAGCTTTTTTTTTTTTTTTTGCGGTGCACATAAACTTAAAACTTGTTTATTTGGCCCATATTAGCCTTTGAGTTTGACATGCCTGTTGTACATTGTACCCAAAGAAAAGAACATGCTAGAATCTCAGGAGTGAAGGACTGTGACCTTGCCATAAGACCATCAGCCTGCAATCCCCCTTTCCTGACTACGTTCTGAAGGCTGAGTCTTTGACCCTCAGTTACCTTTGTATTTATATACATACTAGAGGCCCAGTGTACAACATTCGTGCACTGTGGGGGAGGGGGCCCTCAGCTTGGCCTGCATCTTCTCGCAATCTGGGACCCCTTGGGGGATGTTCGTCTGCTGGCTGCATTTGAACAATCCCTGAGGGGTCCTTAGCGCTGTCGCAGAGGCGGGAGAGGCTCCCACCACCACCACTGCACTCTCCTCCAGCTGTGAGCTCAGCTTCTGGCTGAGCGGTGCTCCCCCTGTGGGAGTGCACTGACCACCAGGGGCAGCTCCTGAATTGAGCATCTGCCCCCTGATGGTCAGTGTATGTCATAGTGACTGGTCATTCTGCCGTTTGGTCAATTTGCATATTAGCCTTTTATTATTAGGATTACATTTGTATTAATATACATACAGTAGTCCCCCGTTTCCCCTGAGGGATACATTCCATGACCCCTGAATGCCTGAAATCACAGAGAGTACCGACCCCTATATCTACTCTGTTTTTTCTTAGACATACATATACTTTATAGCTTCCCTTTGGCATATCCAAATTGCCAGCATCACTGCTTTTACTCTTTGGGGACTTTATGAAGTAAAATAAGAGTGACTTGAGCACAAGCATTGTGGTACCATGACAATTGATCTGATAACTGAGATGGCTCCTGATTAACTACTGGGCAGGGAGCATCTACAGCATGGATTTTCTAGGGGGGAGGCTGTACGGAGAGAACTATTATTCATTGCACCAGCACCCTGTGTGGTCCAAGCAGAGTGTGCAATAAAGAGAGAGGACAGGAAGGAGTATTTATTTGGGGGTCCATGTGTCTCTTCCATCACCCCACAGAGAGAATTTTTAACAGAATTTGACCTCAACTGTTCTGACCATGGGAACAAGAAGTCACCTTTTCACTCTATTTTCCCTCCAGGGAACAGCTTAGCTGTCTCTTATTCTATGTCTCCCACCAAGATGTCAATACATTGATTTCAGCTTAGCAGAGAGGAGAAGGCTGGAAAATTGAACATGCTCAAATAAAGTGTGCGGATTAGAAGAATGACAGTTCATTGCTATTGTATTCTTTGAAGCTCTTCAGACACAAATCTAGTAGGTGACCTCACTATCCATGAGAGGTAGAGCTGTTTAAGCCTACTTCTTTTCATAAACTGTGCTGGAATTGCCAGTGTCGATTTTAAACCATCATTTAAAGCTTTGAAAGGAACTATAATGCTCTGCATTGTAATTCCGTCTTCTCAGCATAGGCCAGTGGTAATGGCATACATGGGGCCAGCGCTGTATTTAGTTTAAGGAACGGAAGGCCTTTAGGGAAGGCTGCCCTGTCATGATGTGCAGGTGTTGCAGAATATGGCAGAGTTCTGGGAAAGACCCTGTGGTGGTTTTAATGGAAAATGTCAACAAACTGTTGAATACACTTCCCTTCGAAAGGTCAATTCTAATTCCCTGCCTCTTAAGTGTGAGTTGTATTTAGCGACCTGCTTCTAATGTAAAGAATGTGGAGGGAGTAAAGATGTGTGATGTCTGACATCAGCACATATAAGGTATGGTGGCTTCCTTCTTGTCCTCTTCCTGAGGGAAACCAGTTACCATGTCTCAGAGACATTCAGCTGGCCTACGGGGACGTGCAGGCCAGGACTGAGGCCTCCTACCAATAGCCATGTGAGTGTGCCATCATAGCCCTGGAACCATGGCTTTTAGATGACTGCACTTCTGGTTGACATCGTGGGTGCAGCTTCATGAAAAATCTTGACCCAGAATCAACCAGAAGCTACTCTCTAACTCCTGACCTACAGATATTGTGACATAATAAATGTTTATTTTATTCACTAAGTTTTGGGATTTTTATCACATAGCAACAGCTGACTTATCCTGACCTATTTTGGCAAAACTTTTTGAAAGACTCTCATTTCAAATAGGTTTTTTGTTTTTGTTTTTTAAAGAAAGGATAAAACAGACTCACAAAAAAAATTGGTGGGAGTTGACAAAGTAGAGGCTATATATTTCCTCACTAGCATCTCCAGCTTCTAATTTGATTTTCCTGGGCTGCCTGTGAAGTCAGGTGCTGGGTGCAGGATCACCCTGGCAAATGGAGAAGGGAATACTTGGCAGGCCTTGATTATCTTCAGATGATGGGCATAGTATTCTAACAAGAATCCTTTAGGTTAAACAGTGTGTATCTTTTATGGCTTGTGTGTTTGTTACATAGAATTATCATTTTTGCTTTCACTAAATCCATAAAAATCAATGTTTGTGGTTGTAAGGAGGAGGAATAAGTCAAGCACTGAGATTAGGACCTAACCTAAAACTCAACACTCAGGAAAGATTTAGAAGAGGCTGTTTCTAGTAGAGACTTCTCTCTATGGGCCTCAAAATGGAATCTGTGAGTAGGAACTGGGGCAGGGGAGGTATAGATAATTAGTTCTTAGTTGTAAGCAGTAGCTGTGGCCTCTGTGTTTTCTGAAACATCCCTTACATCATTCTCATTTGCTGGGTGATATTGTGAACAGAAATTTGGTCTTGAATTGGCTTGGCTTATAGCCCTACTTCCAATGAGAGATACTTTTAAAATTATGACATACATTTTTCTCTGAAGATTTTTTCCTCCACCTTTTTAATACAGTGGAAATACAGGGTTATAATTGAAAGACACGTTTTCAAGGAAACTGTACAAAAAATAGATTCTCATTATGACATTGATTTAAATGCATTTTTTTGATCTCAAGGATGCTGCTTTTATTCCAGGAAGTGATGTTACAATCAAATTAATTTATTTTTGCAATGAGACCAAGGGATGAAAAGGTCTGTAAAGTCCAAATTGCTGTTATTAATTTACAAGATGAAGCACTTGTTGTTTTGGGAATCAGTTCCAGAGCTCACTGTTTTCACATAATCTTATATTGTGGGTAATTATACACAGACATTAACTTGATAAAGATAATTACAAGAATCCATCATTGCTGGGGTTTTGATTTATCTGATTGTGAACTATTAGGGGCCTTAGATCTGATGATTAACTTATACTGGGTATTTATTTGTTGGTGAGTGCCTGAAATAATTACTAAAATTAATACAGAGCATGTTTTTACCTTTTCACAATGAATTCCTTTGATTAACAGAATGGCATTTGTTCAGCTGAGGATCTTAAATACCAGATTCAAATTTCAAAAAATTCATTTGAACCACTGAGTTCAAATATTTAACAGATCGGTACAGAAAAGATTAAGTGGGAAATTTACTTTAAAGGACAAGTGTGTGTGTGTGTGTGTGTGTGTGTGTGTGTGTGTGTGTGTGTGTGTGTGTAAGAGAGAGAGAGAGAGAGAGAGAGAGAGAGAGAGAGGGGGGGGAAGGTAGAATGAGACACAGGTAGATTTTAACCATTTCAGACCTCATGCAATGGTAGACACATAGATTCCATAAGGGTGATGTTTTCAATTTTTAGAAATTTTCTGTTCCTTACAAGTTTTATGTAACTGCTGCTGGTATGTTAGGAAATGGCTCCCAAAAATGGCTCCCAACTCAAGCTGTGTGTAAGCATCATCAGATCGCATTACAAATACAGACTCCCTTCAAATGCTGCATTATAGATCTGGTTTGGTGCCTGTACACCTTTATTTGTAACAGGCTCCCTAGCTAATTCCGATGCATAGCCTGATTTTGGAATACTATCAAGGCATTCCTGTGGAGGTCTGCTTTTGGCTAGAACCATGATCTCATATAGTTTGCTCCTAAAAGCATAAATAGGAAAATACAAGGGGAAAAAAATACAATATTCTCTTTTCCACCATTTGTCAGGCCTTGATCCCAAACTTTGCATGTTTGCTCTTCTTATTATCAGAGACATCTATCACTTTCAAGCTGTGTCTTTCCTTAGCTTCTTTCCCGAGGAAGGAGACATTGACCCATATCTAGCCAAGTCTTCTGGGACTGATATTTTGTCTTGCTTCTTGGCTTCTGCTCCCACATTTTGCTCCTGTTTATATTAATTGATCTCTAGATTCCTAAGTCTCAGTACTGACATGCTATAAGTAGCTAAGTCCCTCTAGGGATGGAGTTCTACCTTGGTTTCCTTCTAGTCTTCTCCCAAGTATAAGCCTTGCTTCAAAACATTGGTCCAGAGGCCAGGACAGTCTTTAGCTGGTAGATTTCCCCATGCAGCCTGGTGTGCTTTACTCCTTATTCCTGCTTTGATACCATACTCTGTATGGGAACTTCTTTATGACCCCTGACCTGAGAGAATAGCTCTGGTTCAAAGCTGCTAATTTTCTGTGTTCTCATTAGCTGGGTCTGGTCAGGTGGTGAGACAGACCCAGCAACTGGAACATCTGTGAATCTCTCCAGACTGTATAAGGTGTATTTTCTATTCTGGTTTCCTTTTCCTCTAAGTTTTTCACTGTTCTGGTCATGGAACATGATTTATAGCTATTTACTTCCATTCTGATACTGTAAACTAAGTCTGTATGCCCTTGATTTCAACACATTCATAACAAGAGTTAATCCCATAGAATACAGGATTCAAAGGGGTTGTGATAGCTGTCTTCAAGCCTTTGAGAGCTTGTCATTCAAATGATGTTTTAAACTTGACCCAGGTAGCCCCAGAGGGTGGCTGATGATGGCTCAGAATAAGGAGAATGTTCTCCCACTCTAACAACGGTGGAGTGGGCAGTTTCTGAAGGGTTTTCAATAAGCTGAATGACAGTGATAGACGTTCTAGGGATGGGATCCAAGAGTAGAATGATCTCACCCAGCTTTGAGAGTCATGAGTCACGGATAGGTCAGTAGCCATGCCTTCAGGGAGTGTGAGTTATTGCTCTGTAGAGTGGTGTATGGGTCCCAGCCCAAGAGATCATACTGGTGGGCTCAGCAGAGGGTGATGCACCATCCCAGTACAAATAACATTGCCAGTGTCCTGCTTCTATGTCATTTGGTACAATTTACTCTTTCGTAAAAAGCACTAGGGTTGCTAGCTCTGCAAAACTGATCAATTCATTCTGAAAAGATGGTGGCATATCTTATGATAGGCCCATGAAGTTAAGGCTGATACTTGCGGGTACAGGAAAAATATGGTTTGGGAATTTCTCAATAATCCTTAGAAGTTTAATTTATTAAGCTTTATTGAGCCTCTGTTGTGTGCTAGACACGGGCCAGAGTTGGCTCAGTAAGTCTTGATAGTTCATTACATCATGTGTCTTAACTAGCAGAGGGTTTTCCCAGCCAGGTAACAAGCTTCGATGCTGCTGCCTTGGGCATACCACTCTGGGAGCTCTCAGGTTCAACTGTGCACTCTAGGGTAAGAAGGAAACTGTGGGTTCCAATACAGCGTGGCCATCCCCAGAGTGGCCTTTGTTTCCAAGAAAGAATCACTGTCTAGAGGGGGGCTGAAAACAAGTTTCAAGACTTACCCTTGGCTGTGGACATACATGGCCGGCTCCTGGGCGGGACTGCAGCAGAGCTTACCTTTCAGTCATGGCTCCTGATAGAGTGCTAACTTTCCATAGAAATGTGTATGAGTGACTATGAGTCCAGGGTCCACTGGAGCTGAAGCATCCTTTGCATTAGCATCCTGTCAGGATCCCATCAGAGTTGGGTGGATAATGGAAGGGTGAGTCCCATCTGCCCATTTATTATGCACCTGGAACCGCCAGCTGTGCTCACCTCTTCTGTGGTCAGCCCTGCCTCTGTGTTTAGATTATGTCGAGGCTCCAGAACTCTGTTTAAACAGAGGATTGCTCTGAGCCTCTGTGTGTTTGACTAAGTCACCTTAGATGGGGGTGGGGGGGAGCTGAAATAAAAACCTTAAAATGATTCTGTAACAATACCCACCAAGTCAGTGCTGGTAAACAGTAGCAGTTGTGTTAACTACAGATCAAATGCCTCCCCACCCTCCCACCCCCTCTCCTTTTGGTTCATGAGTGATTGTCATGGCCAGGGTACTGCAAACTTTTGAGCAGATTCAGGGGGAAGTTCTGGCCTCAGAAGTGAGTCTGTGAATAAAGTCCTCAGGCTAAAGAGGAAAACTTCCAAACACTTCTTTTGAGTTAGAGACAAAAAAATAAAGGTCAGAGAACTTGGGTTTCTATGTCAACATTGATCTTACCAATAGCCTTGAAAACCATACCCTATTTTCATCTGTTTTATCAACTGTTCTTTTGGGTTTGTGGGGGTTGATGGTAAAGTGTGGGGAAGACACACCCTCTTGGCTTACCACAAATGAAGGTCCACCGTCTTATTTCTTGTCAAAGTGGGAATTTAAGGAACATAGGCACTCAGAAGTGTGTGCTACCATCTGAGATAATATATGGAGAAGCCCTCAGTTCACAGGGCCCATTTTTCTTGGGGAAAATTATGTAAATAAATGGAGCTTAAGCATTTTTCAATTGCTATTACTTGAACATGCAAACTTCCTTAGAGTTTCTTATGATTGAAAAAGGAAATCTGTGGCCTGTGCATTTGCAGCATTCACTAGCATAAAGGCTCATTTCTGAACTGTGATTGTATATTGTTTCATGGCTCATGCTGACACACGCTCTATTCCTGATATAGCCAGGACGGTGTGATTACATTTTGACAAAACTCTGTATGGAGATTCTAGGCATGGCCAATGTATAACAGTGAGGCATATTCTCTCTCTCTCTCTCTCTCTCTCTCTCTCTCTCTCTCTCTCTCTCTCTCTCTCTCTCCCTCTCTCCCCCCCTTCCTCTCCCTCTCCCCCTCTTTTTCTCTTTGTGTGTGTGTGTGTAAGAGGGAGGAAGGGAGGAAGAGAGAGAGCGCTATGTGTAGTCTTCCATCAGATATTTGACTGAAATTCAAGTTTTCTAAAATGTTTAAACCATATTTGTCAGTTTAGACTCAAATTTGCTAATAAAAGGAGACAATTTCCCAAGCAAACGTGTGCACTTTGCTCTTTTGACTGAAAATGGACATTTCCAGTTAGCACCAATTATGTTGCAAGTGGTGAGAGAATAGAGAGAAAAGCCCCACAGAAATTGGCACAAAGGGGAGTGTGATTGGCAGTTTAATCAGGACCCAAATCCATACTGAGATTGGAGGTTGCTTGGACAGCAAAATCAAAGAAACAAAACAGAAAAACAAAGATTAGGCAACATGCAGATGGTAGGTAGGTAGGTAGGTAGGTAGGTAGGTAGGTAGGAAGGTAGATAGATGATAGGTAGATAGATAGATAGCCACAAGAAATTTGTAGTTTCCCACTTTTTCTATTCCATTAAGGCTATTAGGTGTGAGGAGCGTATTTCAGAATTGCAGGGAGCCAAAATAGAGCTAGGCAGAGGAGTTACCTAAGATATCTGAAATCCTTTATTTTCTCTCCCTCTGGGACTGTCTTTAGGACAAAGTCCTAGGTCCCTCAAGTGGCTGTAAGTCCTGAGATGATCAATCCAGCCCCTCCCTACCTCTTCTGCTCATTTGTGCCCTTCTTTAAAAAATTATTCTGCTTCTGTCAAACTGACCTTCTTTCAGTCCCTTGACATGCCATATCCTCCATGGAATCCCAATCTTCACACAGTCTGATAGTTCTGACTTGATTACCCTTTCCTCTCACTGCCCCAACCCTTTCACATGGCACATGCAATTTGTCCTTCAGGTCTCAGCTCAAGTGTTACTTTCTCAAGTGCTTCCCTGCTTTCCCCATCGCCCTGATGAGCTGAGGCCTCCCCAGGCCATAGCCCAGTTGTAACACACTGCACTTCTCCTTCATAGCACTCATCACTGTTGGATCCACCTGTTTAACGTTTGTCTTTTCTGTTACACTGTGAGCTCCATGTGCTCACTGCTGTCCAAGAACCTCTCCCGATACCTTTCACTTGGTGTGAGACCAAATTTCCTAACTATTGAGACTCCAGGGAAAGTGGCCACTTGCCTGTAAAATGTGAGGACTAGTAATTACTCATGGGTTGTTTTATTGAAAGAAGTTATGTAAAGGATCACCTGAAGTTTCTGGTACCCAGGACTGATCCATTTGTACTTTGTAAGTACCTTTGCATTAAGCAGCACAGAAATAATAAATACTTATATGATTCTGTTTTGGGTACTTAAAAAGGAAACAGGTGCAGAGGTGTTGAACAGTGTGGAGCAGACCACACACACTTGCCATTCTTCAGTTTGTTTCTAATTTGGGGAGATGTGAGAAATAATGATGATGAGTGTTGGCTCTGAAGACAGACCTGACTTCAAGTCCTGGCTCTACCACTTACTGGAGGACACCTAACCTCTCTGGACTTTATCCCCTCATCAGCTTAAGGGGGTGATAATAGCACCTCCTTTATAAGGTTGTTGTATCAAATGAAAATATATATATAGTGTTTATAAAAGTACCTGGCACACAGAAATAGAATTTAATAAAAGTTACTGATATTGCCGTAGGCTCTATCTATCTATCTATCTACCTACCTGTCCTAAGGCAATTTCAATAATATTGGTTCTTTTGAAAGGATTAGAGAAGAAAGGTTAATACAAACAGAACAAGGGATTTTTATCTGTAGTAGGTAATTATACTAGTAAAGGAGTCTAATTTCAGGTTAATCTTTCCCTTCTTTAGAAGCAACTGGCCTGTTAGGCATTTAGTACTTCAGTCCCATGTGGCCAGAGCAGTAACAGTTTTTTACATTGCCAACATGTTGGTTACGCAGGTGTGAACAGATGAAATTGTGCATTGAGCACAGAGGAGATGAAAAACCAAACCATTGGAAATCGGAGCTAAAAATGGCCCTATCTATTTGGCATAAGAAAACATAATACCATGTGAAATGTCACAGAAAGTTATGTTCAGGAGCCTCCCTTCAGCTTAGGACTCATGTATGTGCTACTCAGAAGTAGTATAGTGGTGATTCTTGAGGATATGTACCCATTTTCTCTGCGTAATGAAACCCTGGTCCTACATAGAATGTGAATGAAGGATTAGGGTGAGGAATGTTGCATTGTAAAGATACTTTAAATGTGAATGTAAATATAAGCCTTGGCATTTCCTGAGGCAGCTTTTGTTCTTTTCACTGGCCTTGATATTGAGTCAATTATTATGACTGGACAGCAGTTCTCCATTAATGTGCCTTATCCGTCGCCGTGCGAGATTTTAACATCTGACTTACTTTGTCACAGAAAGTAATGCATTAAATATGCTCCCTGGAAGAAGGAGTTGTAGTAGATTTGAAACCACACTTAATTTATAGAAGCTGACACCAACATTAGAAATAGATGGAAAGAAACAAGAGATCATACAGTTAGTGATCACGTAAGAATTGTTATTTATTAATCAGTTCTTTAACATGGGGGAAATCCCATCTATTTGAGTGAACTATGGTATAAGTCATTTGCAATTACAGGAATTATATGGACTCCTCCAAAACATTTGTGCCAAAAATTAAAAATCAAATAAAGCTTATTACACCCTTCATGGGGCTTGAAACACTACAATGAAACTAGTTACCCACACTGAACCTCACATCAAAGAGCATTTTTTTTTCTAGGGTTGCACTGGCACCTCCCACCATTTCAGTTGGGCCCCTTTTAATCCCACACTCACAGGGGAATCTCCTCTAGGGGTGTTGCCTGCAGGGGACTCTTACTATTCCAGGCAACTCATGTCTGGGTTGCCTGCTGTGACTGCCCGGTGAACTGCTCTGTCCCCTCCAGGTTAGAGATGTAAGTCTTTCTATTGCTGTTACATGCTACTTATTCATGTTTATTGTTTTTGGTACAATCACACCATCTTTTTTTTCTTTCAATATTGAGCATAGTTAGCCCTTTTATTTTTAAAATACCCATTCTAGTACTGCAAGTAGTGAAATTTAGTTAGTCCTATGCCTGTTACAAATTTTGGTCCTGGGGAACCAGTATTGCCCACCCAAAACACCATCTATTTATACATCTATAATTTTGTTCTCTTATTACAGTTTCTCATATCTTTTAGAATAAATTTGAATTCTTTACCATTATCTACAAGGCCCTAAAGCAGCAGCTCACAACCTGTGGGTCGCGACCCCTTTGGGGGTCGAATGACCCTTTCACAGGGGTTGCCTAAGACCATCGGAAAACACATATATAATTACATATTGTTTTTGTGATTAATCACTATGCTTTATTATGTTCAATTTGTAACAATGAAATTGGGGGTCACCACAACATGAGGAACTGTATTAAAGGGTCACGACATTAGGAAGGTTGAGAACCACTGCCCTAAAGGATCTGTCCTCTGAGTAGTTCTCCTGACACAGTTCCTGTCTCTCTTTTCCTTTCCCACTGAACTCCCGCTAGGCTGCCCTTCTGTTGTTTTTCAAATGTCTCTTATCCTGCCTCAGGGCCTTTGTACTTGCTATTCCCTCTGCTTGGAACATCATTACCTCACCCTTGACAAGTGAGGCTACCAGATAAAACTGACTATTCTCAGGAATGCTTTACCTGATCATCCTGCCTATAGTAGATCTACTACTATACCACTTAGTATGATAACATATAATTAATTTGCTTGTTCATTTTTTGGTCAGAATCCTCATATCATCTCTGTAAATTCCAGAAAGGCAGGGCCTGTATATGCTTGACCATTAGGCTCATGATCCCAGTATCTAGAGCAGGGGTGGGCAAACTTTTTGACTCAGGGCCACAATGGGTTCTTAAACTGGACCAGAGGGCCGGAACAAAAGCATGGATGGAGTGTTTGTGTGAACTAATATAAATTCAAAGTAAACATCATTACATAAAAGGGTACGGTCTTTTTTTTTTTTTTTTTTTTTAGTTTTATTCATTTCAAACGGGCCAGACCCGGCCCACGGGCCATAGTTTGCCCACAGCTGATCTAGAGAGTGTCTTGCACTATCAGGTGTTCCCTAAGTACTTTGGAAACCTAGGAACATCTATATATATAAACAGGTAATATGCAAATTAGCCAGGTGTCATGACTGGCTCAGGAGGAGCTGTGCGCAGATGGGCAGGAGGGGACTGTGTGCCACCCCCAGCCCCAGCAGACACACACCAGGGGTGGGGACGTGCTCTGAGTGGCCGTGGTGCGGCTCGGAGCATGCCCCCAGTGGGTGGTGGCAGCGGCCGGAGCGAAGCAGCCCGAGTTCCAGATGCCTGACAGCCTCTGGAGCAAAGCAGCCCAGGTCCCCGGTGCCTGGCAGTGGCAGGAGCAAAGTAGACGGGTCCCAGTGGGTGGCGGTGGCAGCCAGAGCGAAGCAGCCCAGGTTCCGGGTGCCAGAGGGAAGCCAGTGCCGGCAGCCAGGGGAAGGAAGGCCTACTCTTGCACGAATCGTCGTGCATTGGGCCTCTAGTTATCAATAACTTCTTAGTGAAGGTAAAGTATTCTTTATTCTAAGGAAATTACTTTAAGCAAAAACAAAATTTTAGAAGTGGATAAACTGTACTATAAAATCAACATCTTCATCTAAGAGAGTAGAGGACATCCACTACATACTGACACCTGCCTGTGAACTCCAACACTGCCTTTTAATTGTATTAGGGCCTCAAAAACGGTTGGGGCACAGGAGGGCAACTCATCCTGGAAACTAGGGACAGAATGGCACCAAACTTGACCCTTAGAGTGGGATATAAGTCCCTCAAGTGAGGCATGACCTTGAAGCTTGGGGAGTGCTATGAAGTATGACATTCTGTGTTAGGGCGGGTCTGTTGTATCCTCAGTCCCTGGCACAATGTCCGCACCTTGGAGCCTTCCGGATATCTGTTGAATGGATAAGTGAATCCATGCAACCTCTCAGAGCCTGCTAATCTTCATTTATACGTAAACTATTTTTATTACTCTAGTTAGTCAATTTTTTCTTGCTAAAACAACATATTGCTGATTTTATATAAAAAATCTGTATGGAAACATGATTTACTTTACAGCCAATTTTGCTGAAATGGATTGGCCCGGCAAAGCAAGAGACATTTATACTTTGAAATATGCATTGTCATTTACTCTTCTAAAATAGTAACTTTCCTTAGCTCTTTCTTGGCTTAATCAGTCCCTGGAGCTGAATAAGTGAAAGAAATGGAAAGTGAATGAGCATTAAACTACATTCCAGCAAGGTGACTTTTCCTTTATTCTTGGTGATGTAATTGTTAAGGAGCCACTGTTTTGTCTAATTATTTTCCTCAAAAATTATTATTGAATTATGAAATATAGTGATTCCAGAAAACTAAAAATGTTCCCAGTTTAAAGTCTAATCACAAACTATTAAGTTAAAAAGTGCTATTATGACATCATTTTCACCTGTTACATTTCTAAAATTAAAAACAAAAAATGCAAAATGATGACCAGGCTGATATAGATATAGTATTTTTAAAGTTTGTTAGTGGGAGTGGAAATTGATATAATGATTTTGAAAGCAGTTTAGTTATATGTACTAAAACATACGTATACTGGTAGTACCTTAAAAGTGTCATAGTTTGGAATCAGTAATAGCACTTCTAGGAATTAATAATAGAGATAGATAGAGCTGTGCACATAGGTTTATATATTAAAATGCTCATTTCAGCATTAGTAATAATAAAAAAGGAAAATATGATATCCAAAATTAGGGGTGCAGCAGTATAAATAATGATATATGTCTAAATTTCATTTTGAACTGCCATTAAAATTAATGTCTACCCTTAGACTATTTAATGACGTGGGGAAATGCTCAGTTAGTGAAGTTAAGTAAAAAAGGAAGGAAATGAAAGAGGAAATACAGAAGAGGTAAAGGTCTCTCTTTGGTGGAATCTGACCTATAGATTTGTTTAGTTTGGCTTGCATGGTGTTGATTTTTTTAATTGGTGCCAATATTTAACAATCAGGGTATTTCACTTTAAATATCTTTGGTTCTCCCTAAAATCCTGGATATTTGACAACATCCAAGAGCACACCCACTTGAAAGCAGGAATCATCTGGAGAAGGGGTACCCAGCCCCGTTTGACCTGGCAGATGCTCTCTGGCTGGCCACCATCCCCAGCACTCCCGACTGTCACCCTGCCCTCCCGGCAGGTAGATTCTTGGCTCCCATGCAGCACGATTGGGTTTTGCAAAATATACACACATATGCGTGAAAATGTTATGAAACTTTTCTCAGGGTGGCAGGATAACAGGTGATTTTCATTTTCCTTTTCATCGTTTTTATATTTTCCAAATTGTATAATGAAAACGTGTAATGCTTTTCTGATGAGAAAGGAGTAACTGTTATTTTTAAAAATATAAATAACTAAACACCATACCCGTGGTAAAAAATGACAAATGGCAGATGTTAACATTAATCATGGGGAAAAATTACATTTCTGAGTTCCTTCAACCCAAATAGTTGACCAGGTTATTAATGCTTTTTTCATCAGTGTTTTCCCCCCATTATTTAATAAAAACACATTATTGAAATCTAAATTAGATGGAACAATCTACAGATGAAATTGCTTTCCTTTTCCTTGCAAAGGTATTGTAACTTCACTTCAATTCCAAGTGAATAATAGCCTCACCTTTAAGAAAATCATTTTGCTCACTGTTCAGATAACAGTAACTTCTGGTAATATGAGGCAAAGGAATGACATTGTTATCATTCAGATCTTTGATTTTGTGAAAAATGTGTTAAACTTAATTTGTATTAAAATACTAGTGTATTAGATGAACTAACTTCAGTAAACAGAGTATTCAGTATCTCTGGCTGGGTTATATACAATGTGTTTTTTCCAGTTTTACTGAGACATAATTGACATAAAACATTGTATTAGTTTAAGATGTATCATACCATAGTAAGTTCAGTTAACTTCCATCACCATACATAGTTATAATTTTTAAGATAATGAAAAGTTTTAAGATCTCTCTTAGCAACTTTCAAATATATAACACAGTATTTTAACTGTAGTCAACTTGCTATACATTACATCCCAGAACTTATTTGTCTTATAATGGAAGTTTGCACCTTTTGACCATCTTCGTCCAATTCCTCCACCCCTCACCCTCTGTCGGTAGCAACCATGAATTTGTTCTCTGTTTGTATGAGTTTGTTTCTGTCAGATTCCATGTATGTGAAATTATACAGTATTTGCCTTTCTTGGTCTGATTTCTCTAGCTTAGCAGAATGCTCTCAGGTTCCATCCATGTTGTCTCAAATGACTGAATAATAACCTCTTGTATATGTGTATGTAATATATATCTACTACATACATATGTTCTAAAATGTCACAGAAGGTTGAGAAACTTCTAGATCAAAAAAGACATAATAATTAAATGCAATCTGTGGTCCTAATTTTGATCCTGGACTATCATAAAGATAGCTATAAGGTCATTGTTGGACCAGTTAAAAGACCTTGGGATATAACCAGTGAAGTAGATAATGGTAGTATCAACATAAAATTTCCTGATTTTTGTAACTTCATTGTGCTTATATAAGAGGATGTCTTCATTCTTAGTAAATATACCATGAAATAAATGAGTAAAGGAACATTTTTCTCTGCCTTACCCTAAATGGCCCAGAGTAAATAATTTATATGTATATAAATATAAACATACACATATATATTTATAGCTACATCTATATTTATATGTCTATCTATTATCTACTTAGGGAGATAGAAGGAATAAGAAAGATAAAACTAATGGATGAAAATATAACAATTGATGGTTCTGGCAAAGTATATATGACAGTAGTTTATATGGTTCATCTAAAATTTCTATAATTTAAAATTATATCAAAACTAGAGACCTGGTGCACAAAATTCATGCACTCGGGGTGGGGAGGTCCCTCAGCCCAGCCTGCACCCTCTTGCAGTCTGGGAGCTCTCAGGGGATGTCCAACTGACGGCTTATGCCCACTCCCCGAGGGCACCCAGAGAGCGGGCATAAGCCATCATTCAGACATCCTTAGTTTTACCAGAGGCGGGAGAGGCTGATGCCACTGCCACCGCTGAGCTCGCCAGCTGTGAACCCAGCTTCTGGCTGAGCAGTGCTCCCCCTGTGGGAGCACACTGACCACCAGGGGCAGCTCCTTCATTGAGCGTCTGCCCCCTGGTGGTCAGTGCGCATAATAGCAACCGGTCATTCCACCATTCAGTCGATTTGCATATTAGCCTTTTATTTTATAGGATGAAAATTCCAAAAATATTCTAGTTATAACCTACCCTGACACTCGCAACACTGAGGTCCAGCCCCATTAGACAACTTCACTAAACAGTCATGTGCTTTTCTGGCAATATACTTTTCAACCCACTATTTTCCTCAATTTTCCTACTTTACCTTTTCTGCCTATCTAAAGCCACACATCCTTCAAGACCTTGGCAAACTGGCCCCTTGAGTGTCGCTCTTCCACAAAATACCACATGCGGGCGTGCACATACAGTGCGATTGAAACTTCGTGGCCCATGCCATGGGGCCAGAGAGCCGCATGTGACTCGCGAGCCGCGGTTTGCCAACCACTGGCCTAGGCCAATACTCATCATTTCTGGAAGATGACTAGCATTCTTCTAACAGGGATTCTAGTCTTACTCAGATTGAATTGACCCTTCTCCATTGGTTCATATTATCTGATCCATGTTGCTAATACAGTCTATCAGATTAGGATAGGTTGTACTGTGGTAACAAGGCACAAATCACAGAGAGTCCAAACGACTAAGTATCTTTCTCACTATAGTTAAGTGTCTTGAAGATTAGCAGGTAGGGCTTGGCTCCTTGTGGTCACCTAGGACTGAGGCTGAGGGAAACTATCTTGACATGTGCTTCTCCGATGGCACAGCAGAGAGAAAGGAACATGGGAAATCATGATCTGGCTCTTAATCCTCCTCATCAGAAATGACTTTTTCCCCCTTGGATAAAGAAGCCATATGGGCATGTCTGATTTCACAGTGGCAGGAAGTGCAGCATGCCTGGAAGAAGAATATAAACAGGGTTTGTTACATCACAGAAACATCGCCAAGCATGTTGGTTTGCTCCAGTGAAGTGTGATGGCAGCTTCTGTGCCTTATCCTTTATTCAACACTTCAAGCCCAATGTTGAGTATAAAAGAGATGCTTAATGCTTATTGTCCCACTAAATGGACATTAAGAGACATGTTCAAAGTCATAGAGCCTCTAAGATTTGGATTCATGTCTCTCTGAATTTCTAGTCCTGTGCACCTTCCACTACACCATGCAATAAAAATCCATAGACTTCTCAGACATGGTCCCACCCTTATTAAGTTAAATCTGCCAATAGGAACTACTCCAACTTTACTATACTAGTTAACATTTTATAGACCTCTATCTATATGCAATAACCCATTTTAGAAGTTGCTTTCAGCCAAAGAATACCAAAGAGAGTAGATTGATTGAAAATCCCATAGATGAAAACACATTTCATTTCTGTCAAGCTGCCGTGATTTCTCACTTTTGCTGTTGAGAATCTTTCTCCCATCATTTCTCTTTCATGACTCTTTTCACTGCAAACTTGACCACAGGGTCTTTTAGAATTGTATGCTTTTAATAACAAAGGCCAAGAAAATTTCAAAGCCTTCAAAATGTACAGGAAATATCAAAGTCTAAAGCAAGTCTTCTAAAATAAATGTCACCAGGATGCCATGTATTCTTGATCAGCTCGTGAATTTGCATTCTGGTAAAATCAGATTTTCACCTGTCTGTCTGCCTATCTATCTATCTATCTATCTATCTATCTATCTATCTATCTATCTATCAACTATCATCTTTATTCATTTCTCAGGTCTTAGTGGAACACCAATATTCCTCTCTCTTTCTCTTTGGAAATGAGAAGAGTGGAATTGACTGTGGCAACAGTGCCGAGAAGTAAAATTCTCTAAGAGAGGGTATGCCTGGCAAATATATTTGATCATTAGTACTTCATTTAAAGGCAACAAAATAGGCAATCTTCTGCAGATCAGCATGGTTGTCAGTGCAAATCCAGATTTCCATGTGTGGTAGAAAATGAATAGAGATGATAAATTCAGAAGGCAGCATGCAGGGGTAACTTGAATGCAAAGCATCTGTTGTTGCCTGATCCTAGGAAGTCAAGTCATGTGGAGGTTTCTTATTCTGCTATGACATGTGCCATGTTGAGAAGCCAGGTCAGTGATTGGATAAGTGGCGCGGCTGCTGCTACCACCAACCACTGAGATATGACAGAAGTGGAATTGCCATCCAAATGCAAAATGGAACAATTTGTGTATCTTTGATTTAGGATAAAGTTTCAGGAGCTCTCTGTGAGGGTGAGCATTCCCTAAGTGACAGATTATTTTATGAGGCTTCTAACTAAGATCAGCAAGCCTGTTTTGATAACATAAAATTGGCAGAAACTTGAGCTTGGAATTTGAATGGAGCCCACACTGAATAACTGTACAAGTTTGAAGAGGGACAGATGATTTTATGCAAATTGTTTGTTTATGGAATGCTTTCCCTGGGCACATCTGCAGGCTCATGTGGGCTGAAAAGTGGAGGAGGAAATAGAAACATTTTAGTTAACATGATTATTGTCTTTTTTCATTTGTTTGTTTCGCCCCAGTAATTATAAATGAAATTTAAAAATTAATAATATCTAACACTTATAGAGCACAGTTATTGATATAGGTCCTAGGCTAAGTGTGTTGCAATTACTTAGAGGTACTACTGTTACCCTCATTGTACTGATGAGAGAAGTGTGAGCTAGATAAGGAGCTTATCCAACGTCCCAAGCAGTAAATAGCATACCAGGTTTTGAATCCAGGCACTTTGATTACAGAATCCAGTTGTCTAACTTAGACTCTGCTATGTGGACCTTCTTAGAGAACACAGTAACCCTAGGTGATTGAATTAGTATTTCATACTCAAATAGAATAGTCTGATAAAAAGAATGACAGAAAACTCAGGTAAAAATCTTTATTTACTCTCACCCTAAACTTTGCAGAATATTCTTTTTAGAATAGGGTGGTTTCATTCATTTTCAAGAAATAGAATAGGATACCCTTTTAAATTAACAGACCTCTAGACTTTTGACCATCTAATTGGACCACAACAGCATCAGTGAGAATGTTGGAGAATTACTACTTTTCTCAATCTTGGCATAGGTTGCACTGCAGAGACTGTTAATAGAGTATACTTGATTGGACCTCCCTTCATCTCTGTCTCCTCCACTGTCATGGTGCAAACTTGGAAAGTTAAGGTGTTGTGCTAGGAGGAAGATAGAAATAGAGGAAGGAGACTTGAAAACTTATTGCAATTTAAGGGCTTATAATATTTAAGAATAGCCTCCTTCTGAATAAGGTTTGGCCAGGCCAAAGATGCTGGAATCATCCATGATTCTTTTCTTTTTCTCACATGGCATATCAATATATCAGCAATCCTAATAAGCCCCCTGCCCCTTCAAAACATACTTTGGCCTAGTGGTTTGGCTCAGTAGATAGAGCGTCAGCCTTCGGACTGAAGGGTCCCAGGTTAGGGCGTTTCTTATCTCCATCCCAGGGAGTAAAGATTATGTAGCTTAAGCATGATTGTTCGTAAAGTGATTAATTACCCGCCTGGCACTTAGTTAAGAGGTTTTATTCCCTCCCTAACTTCAGGGGAAAATCCCTACCTGGGGAAACAACCTTTCTCAGAGAGGAAACCTTGGTTAAAACACATAGTGCCAAGAAGGTGAGCAAACATATTAAGAACAGTATGCCATATATGCCAGGTCCCTTGAAACAGCAAGCATGGACTGGCTCCCGGCACCCTAGTACTTCCACCCAAATACTCTTCAGTGTTTTCCTATCTCACTTAAAGAGCTTTCCATCTCTGAGTTTCACGTCCTGCCACCCTCCCTTCTCTGGCTCTGCACCAGCCACACCAGTTGCCTTCCTTCCAGCATTCTCCTGGCTCAGAGCACTTTTTAAAAAAAAAAAAATATATATATATTATTGATTATTTTTACAGAGAGGAAGGGAGTTAGAAACATCGATGAGAGAGAAACATCGATCACCTGCCTCCTGCACACTCCCCACTGGAGATGTGCCCACAATCAAGGTACATGCCCTTGACCGGAATCGAACCCCGGACCCTTCAGTCCGCAGGCCGACGCTCTATCCACCAAGCCAAACTGGTTACGGCTCAGAGCACTTTAACAGGACCCTCTCCCTGCCCAAAATCCTCTTCTGGATAATTTTAAACATGAATATTAAGCATGTTAGTAATTATATGTACATATTTCTTTTACGAGTATTCTATTGAGCTCTCAATTTTAAAATATTTTAGTTATTTATAATATACTAAATTTTGTTGCCCTTTTACTTTAGGCTTCTTGCTAGAAAAATGAATTCATTATTTTTTTGTACAATAGCTCAAAAGATAATATGTTAATGATATAGCTTGATTCAGGGAGGCACAAGGTACCACGGATCTTAGATGAAGTACATATAGATAAGACTTGGAGGATCAGAGGGAAATTTCTGGTAAAATTGTAAAGTGTATGCTTGCCTGAAGAATCGGTAAGAATTTTCTAGGTGAATTTGTGTGCCTGTGTGGGCTGGGTGTTGGAGAGAAGGGGTGATGAGAGTGGAACGGAGTGTGTTATTCCAGAAAACATTAAATGTGGATAATGAGAGGACTGAGAGAAAGTTGGCAAGGTCTCCATGCTCGAATCCAGCAGATCTAAGTTACAGATGCATCACCAGGGAGGAATGTAGAATGGTTTGGAGAGATGTGAAGCTGGAATATCAGTTAGAGGGCTATATTAGCAATGCAGGGAAAGCATATGGTGTTTGAACACAGGATCTGAGGAATATTTCTAATTTGTCTTCTTGCACACTTCCAAAGCTTATTTATGTTTCTCTGAAAAATAAAACAACTTTGCTTTTGCTCTGGGTCATAATAATAATAGCTGTTCTTTAGCAAGTAATTATTATGTGCAGTCAGTCTTCCAAGCCTTTACATGCTGTGCATTAAACTCATTTAATCCTCACAATGACCCTATGAGGCAGGTACTATTATTATCCCCTTATTTTATGGATGAATAAATGGAGGCTCAACAAAGCTAAATAACTTTCTCAGGGTCACCCTTAAGAATTTGCAGAGTAGGATTTAAATCCTGGCCATCTGCTTCTAGAACAAACTTACTAAGTTCCACTTCTTCTATAAAATTCTCATAATTTGCCCTATGCTGATACTTACCATTTGTTGGTGAAGTTGTCTTTCCCTTGAATATTGAATCAAACTAGGAATAAGATTATCTATCATGGGATAAATTTCAGGAAAATTCACACCTGTCTTGTAGACTTGAACAGCAGAAGAGGATGGTCATTGTAAGAATGATGGGAAAAATAAGTGCCAATGCAGCCAAGATCATCCCCATTAAGTCATCCAAGGAGATTATTCAATATTCTATATTGTGAATATCTTCCAAATATTTTTATCGATGAAAATATTTTTTAGTTTAAATGTTTCAATGTGAATAATGTTAAATGTGGCATATAATTACTTTAATTTTAAGGGGAAATGGTTGATAGATTTGGAAAATATCTTTTCTGTTTATAGACCAGATCATTGCAAAGGAATACTAAAATATATGTGTCTGGATGCTTCATGAATAATTGTATCTTTTGGGATCTGCATTCATAGAACTTACCTTAAGATCACCCATTGCAGTGTAGTATCATCAACTCTCATCTGGTTATTTTATAAGGTGTTTCCTGCCAAAAGGTAGATTTTGAAAAATTGAATTTAGAAGTGTCCTGGAGGCACAGAGCCCTGCAATTGCATTTTAATAGAAAATTTATTGTTCTTAAGAAAATTACCAAGAGGACTTAGTATAGCATCTTAATTTCTTCTCAGTTCAAGTATCTTGTATGAAGAATGTAATTCGGTTAGGGGTGGGAAATTGTTTGTGGGTATCTCCAAAACCCAACATTCATTTAGCTCCCCGCTTAGATAACTAATAACTCCTGCTACTATGGCATTCACGTACATATCCTCCTGGCTGCCCATCACTCTTGTAGAATTTTATCATAGTCACAGAGTATGCCAACCAGCTAAAACTTGTAAACTTTCCATTTTCTCACTGAATCTGACCTCATATTGATTTCCTCTCACAACAACCTATAAATAGAATTCTATTAATTATCTTAAGAGATTTTAAATAGAATTCTATTAGTTTTTATAGATAGAATTCTATTAGTTTTCATTAAAACAGCTGTAAGCCAATTGGATTAAATGGGGTGGGAAGGAGCGTATGACTCTTGGCATCTTTTGATATTTCTTCCTAAATGAATGCTTTGGAACTCATTCTTTAGTTGA
Organism: Myotis daubentonii; assembly: GCF_963259705.1. NCBI lineage: Eukaryota > Metazoa > Chordata > Mammalia > Chiroptera > Vespertilionidae > Myotis > Myotis daubentonii. The sequence goes on along the minus strand of NC_081844.1, from coordinate 86,538,312 downwards.
GGATTGCAGAGAAGAAACCATAGTATATACTAGTTATTAGAATAATAACAATAGCAACTAAATATTTACAGACCTAACTTTAGGTGTATAAATGTGGGAATAGTTGGTTTGGTTTGCACTGAGAATGTTTGGCTGCATTGGGGTCTCAATGGACTTCCTTTTTTCAGGGAGTCAAGAGCCAACAAAAATAAGCTGAAATAGGGTCAAGTTATCATCAAGGAGCTAAAATCACAAGAGTGGCTAATCAACTGTTGTCGAGAGAAAATACCAAGTCAGACATATGGAAAACGAGACTTATGAATCAGCACCAGCTTGGCTTCAGCCGTCAGGCAAATGAAATTAAATCAGTAAAAATATATTCAGTGGAAACATGACTTGCTGTATTTCTAAGGCATCTCTCCTCTAGAAGCAGAGCACCCTCCACAGTTCTAAAGAGAGCAGCTGTTCCTCTACCCTCCACCCCCCAGTGAGACTGCAGTTCAGTGTTGGCCTGACCTTCTCAATGTGTCAGTTTTGGACAAGCCACTTAAATGATCTAGTCCTCATTTTTTCATCTTAAAAAATAAGAAGTAAAACTGGCTAAGTCTGCCTCACAGGGCTTGTGATCTCCAGGAGGGCAAAGACTATGTCCACCACCAGCCCAGCCAAATCCCTGTTGAATAGCACAGAATCAGATATATGGCAGACAACGAACATGTTTGTGGAAGGAATCTATGAGTGAGCAAGGACATCTGACTGCTATAGTACATTGTGAAATGCTTTGTAAGCCACACGTGGCTGTATGTATGGTGATACCATGATCCTTCGGACTCTAAGTTCATAAAAACCCACTCATGTCATATCAAAAGTTCATCACATATAAAAAATCCTCAATCACTTTTTTTCTCTAACATCAAGAGGATAGGATAGCTAAACTATCACGTATTATTTGTTAGACCATCATGTGCATTTTCTCATGTATTCCTTATAATCATTCTAAGATGCAGAAACTGTCATTAGCCTGATATGTAGATGAATAAATCACAGATCTAGGTTTCTTTCTTTTGTGTATGTGTTTGCAATTCCACTTTTCATCTATCACTTTTCACTTATAAAGCATTAAATTTTCCTTAAACAACCAATGCTCTTCTCTGGATAATGGTAGTTTGTTCTTTATGCAATTATTTAATGTATTGTGATGTGTTTAGAAGTTGGAGTCATTATCCTAAGAAGAAAAATGTGAAAAATACCAACTAAAGGCCTAAGTAAGATACTATTACAGTGGAAAGAAGTCTATTTAAAGTACTTCCAGTCAAGCAAAGGGAAAGTTTATTATACGTATACTAGAGGCCAGGTGCACGAAATTCTGCATAAGAGGGGGAGGTTGTCCCTCAGCCCATCCTGCACCCTCTCCAATTTTGGATCCCTCTCACAATCCAGGAGTGCTGGCTCCTAACCACTCACCTGCCTGCCTGATTGCCCCTAACCACTTCTGCCTGCCAGCCTGATCGCCCCTAACCACTCCCCTGCCAGCCCAATCGCTCCCAACTGCCCTCCCCTGCTGGCCCTTTCGCCCCCAACTGCCCTCCCCTGCCAGCCTGATGGCCCCCAACTGCCTTCCCCTGCTGGCCTGATCTCCCCCAACTGCTCTCCCCTGCAGGCCTGGTTGCCCCCAACTACCCTTCCCTGCTGTCCCGATAGCCCCCAGCTGCACTCCCCTGCCCGCCATCTTGTGGTGGCCATCTTGTGACTACGTGGGGTGGCCATCTTGTGACAACGTGAGGGCAGCCATCTTGTGATGACATGAGGGTGTCGTCCGAGGGCCACCTAGGTTTTATTGGTAGAGATGGTAGAAATGCATGGATGGCTTTTTGCCAGAATCGCTGCCTGCCTTACCCGCTTTCTATGTATCGCTCTGCTTCTGTCCTCTCCACTTTTATTTTTCACTCCTCTCCCGTCTTCTCTCTTTCACTGTCTTCTTCCAACTCATCCTTTTACTCATGACCAGCCTTGGCTGCTCAAAACAGAGAAGCCTCAGCTCCTGATTCTGTCTTCCCCAAACCAACTCACTCGATGTTGGAGGTATTATTTCAAAACCACGGGCAGGTTCCGATGACCTATGGTCAGGGAGGTTGGATTCACCTATCATATTGCATGTGATGTTTATGGTATGTACAGGCTCTCCTACAAGGGCGGGGGAGGGGTGTCCAGGAGAAAACTGGCACCCCTAACATGAGAGGTGGCTCTTCTGAAGATAAAAAAACAAAAGGAGTATTATTAAAAGAATGGACAGCAACTATATGAAAGGGAAGTCTGAGGATGTCATATCCATATATGCTTCAAAGGAGACAATCTAAATTTCAACTGCATAAACAAAGTTCATTTCTCTAAAATATTAATTCATGTATAAGCTCAAGGAAGAACCAATTTATGTTATCTTTTAAGTGCATTTTTTAGGATAGTTTAAAAGTACAATGACCTTCAAACCATTCTTTGAATGATGAGAATACCAGCTACTAAATTAATTTGGATTATTTTACTGCTTTATAAAAAGATCTTAAAGAAATATTGTCTGAGAATACAAGTGCTATAAATATTTTAAATTTATAATTTCCATGGACTTTTTAAAAATAGATTTTTATTCATTTCAGAGGGGAAGGGAGAGGGAGCGAGAGATAGAAACATTAATGATGAGAGAGAATCATTGATCAGCTGCCTCCTGCACACCCCCCTACTGGGGACTGAGCCCACAACCTGGGAGCAACCGGGGCATGTGCCTGACTAGGAATGAACCATGACCTCCTGGTTCATAGGTCAACACTCAACCACAGAGCCATGCTGGTGGGGCTGCATGAACTTTTGTGGCAGACCCTTACTTGTCGGTATCTGATCAGAGTAGTTCAATTAGACTTTTCATAAGTTAATGAAGTCTGCTTATCTAGTAGAATCCAAACACATTGTCAAGAGAAATGGGAACTCATCCAAATGTAGTCATTAAAAATGTCTTTTAGTCCTAGCTGGTTTGGCTCAGTGGGTAGACCATCAGCCTGTGGACTAAAGGGTCTGGGTTTGATTCCAGTCAAGGGCACATGCCCGGGTTGCAGGTTCGATCCCCAATAGGGGGCATGTAGGAGGCAGCCAATCAGTTTTTCTCTCTCATCATTGATGTTGCTATCTCTCCTCCCCCTCTCCATTCTTCTCTGAAATCAATAAAAAACCATATATATACACATATATATAATATATTTTTAAAATGTATTTTATTCCTTAGGATCTCTGAGCTTCATTTCCTTTATCTGTCTAACGGAGAGCCATCCATTTGAAAAACTTTTTTGAACACCTACTTAGGTGCAAAGTATGATTCTAGTTACTGAGGGGTGTGCATGACTTGAGCCTGTAGCATATCCAAGTTAATAGAAAGTCTTCTCATCTTCCTGGCAACTGAAAATGGAAAGCTGCCACAGGGTGAGTCAACTGCACGAGTAGTGATTAATATGAAATAGCTAATTGGACTGAATCCCTGGAGAACGTGCAGAGAGCTGAGCAATGGAGAGATGCATATTGCTCTGTTTGTTCTGGCAGAGTGAAAGCCTTTTTCCCATTTACATTTCTTCTTATTAATATGCTACACAGACTACCAGTATATCCTATTTTATTCTGTTTGCAGGGCTTTCAGAAGGTGACTCAGGGGCATCTAATGAAGAATGACAGGTATCTAATATCAGTCAAATATTTCATTATTCTTTTTACATAGATCTCCCCTCCTGCAAAGATTAGTCAAAACTCAACTGTAGAAACTAGGAGGAAATATGGACAGCATGGAGCTCAAATTAATCCTAGCCTTTTGAACACAAGTTAAGAATTTGGCTGAGTATTGAAAAAAATAGTCAAACCACAAGAAGCAGAATAGTCTGTGTGTTTGGGCATCCGTGGCTTTAACTGAACTCATGAAGAACTGAGTGTTTTATAGATTGTGTGATTCCTAACTCACATCTGAACTGGCAAATAAAAGTCCCAAACCCTGAGGCTGTACTATAAACTTGGGTTTTCCCCCTTCTTTTTAAAAAAGACACTTTCTCATTATTTCTAGAAACATAGCTCAAGCACAGAGAGTGAACTTTCAGCAAATATCCGTGTTCATTGGACAGAGAGGTCTCTGTTTCTCTGAGTTCTTCTATCGGAGAAATCTAGGAGCTTTTTTAAGTTTTGATGATGGGGGCAGCTTCTTGAGAGCTGGGAATAGCCCTGGGAAGAGAGGTGGGCATAGAATAGACTCAAGTTACTCAAACAAGAGAAAAACCTGGGCTCTTGTGTAAACTTGACCCTGTTTTGTTGGTTTTTTTGTTTTGTTTTGTTTTTTTGCTCAAGTCGCTAGCCATCCTCTTCCTAATTGGCAAGGAGTGCTAAGTAGAAAAAAGACTCTTATGGTAAACCATTTATTGAGCTCTGGCCTTTTGCCTAGACACTGAAGAGCCTTACATTAATTATTTGATTGAGCCCTCAAATAGCATCAATATATTTTTATTTTATAGATGAGGAAATTCAGCCTTTGTGTAGAAATCATGGATGATGAAGTAAAATGTGATTACTCATATAGAGGTCAAGTCCTTTTGGAACCAAAGGTAAAGATGCCACTGGCACCTGACCAGTGTGGCTCAGTGGTTGAGCGTTGACTCATGAATCTAGAGGTCTCAGTTCAATTCCTGAACAGGGTACATGCCTGGGTTGTAGGCTTAATACCCATTGGGGGGAGGGGGGTTGCAGAAGGCAGCCAATCAATGACTCTCTCTCATCATTGATGTTTCTTTCTCTCTCCCTCTCCCTTCCTCCCTCTGAAATAAATTAAAAAATAACGATTCCAGTGGCAAGACCTCTCTCCAAATAAAGCTGTCTTAGCCTTCCTGAACCTACCCTATAAAATGAATCCAGGTGGTTATGGCATTGTACTGGGAAAGGAGGCATAATAGGTGGGAGGGATTAGAGAATTATAACTTTGGAGCAAACCAAAGCTTTATTCAGTCAATCACCTCTCTCCTAACACAACACTATAACTCACATTCAAAGCATGGGCAATATCATGCAACCAACAAAATCTATGTCCCACTGATCAAATGATCCCTTTTAATTGTTACTAACCAAGACCAAGGGGGAGAAGTATACAGGTCTTTCTTTTTTTAAAAAATATATTTTATTGATTTTTTACAATAAGGAAGGGAGAGGGATAGAGAGTTAGAAACATCGATGAGAGAGAAGCATCGATCAGCTGCCTCCTGCACACCCCCTCCTGGGGATGTGCCCGCAACCAAGGTACATGCCCTTGACCGGAATCGAACCCGGGACCCTTCAGTCTGCAGGCCGACACTCTATCCAGTGAGCCAAACTGGCTAGGGCTTTATTGATTTTTTACAGAGAGGAAGGGAGAGGAATAGAGAGTTAGAAACATCGATGAGAGAGAAACATCGATCAGCTGCCTCCTGCACACTCCCTACTGGGTATGTGCCCGCAACGAAGGTACGTGCCCTTGACCGGAATCAAACCTGGGACCCTTGAGTCTGCAGGCTGACGCTCTATCCACTGAGCCAAACCAGTTAGGGCTAACAAAGCTTTCACATTCAGATAATATGACTCCAAAATGGATTCTTTAGACCAGTGGTTCTCAACCTTCTGGCCCTTTACATACAGTTCCTCATGTTGTGACCCAACCATAAAATTATTTTCGCTGCTACTTCATAACTGTAATGTTGCTATTGTTATGAATCGTAATGTAAATATTTGATATGCAGGATGGTCTTAGGCGACCCCTGTGAGAGGGTCGTTCGATTGCCAAAGGGGTCGCGACCCACAGGTTGAGAACTGCTGCTTTAGACCCTTACCATGCAAACCAAGGTCCTGCTAGAAATGCAGAATTTCAAGCCCAACTCCAGGCCCACTGAATCCAAACGTGCATTTGAACAAGATGCTTCATGGTTAGCAGGGACAGGAGAGTTCAGTGGTATTGCTTCCAGTGGTTCTCAGCCTTCCTAATGCAGCGACCCTTTGATACAGTTCCTCATGATGTGACCCCCAACCATAAAATTATTTTCATTGCTACTTCATAACTGTCATTTTGCTACTGTTATGAATCATAATGTAAATATCTGATATGCAGGATGTATTTTCATTGTTCGCAACCCACAGGTTGAGAACCGCTGGATAGTATGCCATTACTTCATTGGTGTTCAATGCTGGCTGGGCACCAAAATCACTTTAGAGTTGTGTAAACTTCTGGGGTGGGATTGGGCATAGACAAATTTGCTCAAGTCCATAAAGTATTGCGATAAATAGCCATAGCTGGTTTGATTTCAGCCTTTGAGATTTTCTAGGACCTGGGCAAGGATGAGGGCAAGCCTCTGGGGGTGTTAGATGGCAAAGCAGAAAACCTTGTGTCCTCCCCTGGGTTTTCTATTTCTCCTTGAATTTTAAAGATGTCTAAACCTCCCCAAAGCCAACCTGTTTTTTTGTTTTTTTTTATTTATCATATCCTCCCTTTTCTTCCAAACCCTTTCTATCCACCCTCTAATCATGATTAAAAAGAGGGTGAAGCAAAATAGAATGTCCTCTTTCAAGTTCTGCTTTGGGGAAGAAAGAGAACTACGAAAAACAGAAAAACCCTCTGCCCTATCTTTTATGCTTCTTTAAGCTGCTTCATGTCTTTTCTCAGTAGCCACTAAAAGTCTCAGCCCTTCCCCTTTTATGTGCCCTGCCTCCTCTTTGTCGATAATGTCTCTGACCTAGAACAGATTTTGGGAAAGTGAAGGTTTCCAAAGTGGATTGTTCAGCCATCAAACCCTTTGTATCCATATTTGCACTTATAAATAGGCTTCTCCAGTTGCAGTGGGCTCTGTGTTTGTATTTGTGTTTCTGGCCATTAGTAAGCACTTGACGTGGGGTCTCCTTTTGCAGAACCGCCTCCTAAGGCTCCCCTCACTCTCCTAGTCTGCTCTCCTAAAGCACAGGGATGAGGTGCTCGAAGGGAAGAATAAGTAGTAATGATTGTTTGCTTTGGCAGCCATACTTTCAATATTTTGCTTTTCTCCCATCCTTACAAATTAAATCTTGGCAATGTTCATACGAATAGCTATTGTTTTAATAATGTTTATTTTTGGCACCATATGTTCAGGGCCTCTGGGCACCTGAACAAAATTTATTAAACAAAATAACACAATTAACCAAATAAGACAATACTCTGAAATTAAGAGTGTGTAAGCCTAGAGCAGAGAATAAAGGAGTGCAGGCAGATATAATACTGACTGGCCCCTAAGGATGCAGAACTGAGCCACTGTTTGGGGGATGTAGTGGCTCAGTGGAGCCTGGTGCCCTGTGGGCCACGGGGTGGGGATGCCTTCATCCAGACTTTCACCTGAGGTAATATCTCTTCTTCTTGCAGAAATTTGTTTCTAGAATGCACAAACTTTTTCCACATGCATAAGACTACCGGTTAGACATGGTTAATATTTAGGTGGACTTGAGATTAAGTCAATGCTGAGTTCCAATTAAGCTGTCACTCTCCATCTGTCCTGAGATTCAGTATCCTTCCAAATTCTGCTTTCTACAGCCTGATAAAAAATAACTCAGAAGGCTTCTTGTGAGTTATTAGGCTTCTTGTGAGGAATTAATGACATTATTCATGGGAGCCTGTCCTGGTAAACACTCTATAGAAACGACCTATTATCAGTATTTTATTGTTTTTGTTACTACCATCTGAGGTGACAGAATTGGTGGCAAAATTTCAGGGGTCTGAACGAAAAAGTATGCAAGTGTAATGAACTCAGATGTGCTAAACCAGGTTCAATTTGAATCTGCACCCTCATCCTGGTGGGCTCGCAGAAAATGCAATTCTAGTCATCTTACGTGTTCTTCCTTCCCACAGTGGTCCCCAGCTCTTCTGGCACCTCCAAAGCATCGGGGAGACCCAGGCCACTGACCCTTCTCTCATTCTGGTTAATACTGAGGTTTACTCACTGTCCTACTCACCTGTTCCTTGTTTCCAGGCCTCACTAAGGTCATGGAGATGCTTGCTATGGTCTGGGCTTCTATGTTGGAGAGTAGCTTGCCATGGTGCACATGTTGACCATGTACCTGCCCCCAGTGAGGGTGGTGCTCTCATTCCTTCCCACCTTTTCTAGAACTCCTAAAATAAATTTTAACAAAATGTTCGGGGGGCTTTTACCCTATGCTTTGCTTTCCACCCCACAAAACTGACTTGAGAGAAGGGGACCAGAGAATACAAAGGACCGGGCTACATGCTCATAAAACAGAAGGAAAAAATAGAGAGAACCAATACAAACTCATATATTAATAAATTATCCTACCAGCAGGCATATAAAACACCAACTCTGATATGTGCCTTGGGATACGTGGTAAGCATTCACTCTGAGTCACGGGCACCTTTGTAAAGCAGCAGGGAACTGACGGGAGAGAGGCACGCCTTCCACATTCACAGACACTGCTCTTTTCCAGCTGTGGTTCTTGCCACGGTCATTACATGGTGGATTTCAGCTTTGAAGAGGCCTCTAGAGCCAGTATAGATCACTGAGTCTTTGATTAAACTCTGCTAAGGCCTAATAGTCTGGAATGTTTCATTATTTCCTTGGCAGGACTTGTGAGTTATTTTTTATCAGGCTGTAGAAAGCAGAAATTGGAAAAAGGTATGTGTCACTGTTTGGGGACCCACAAACCAGGGGCCCATTACAGTGCCTTTAAAAAGGACGTGTTCACCAGAAGTAGGTTTAGCTCCTTTCATTGTTGGAGTCTGAATGTCGTTTCCCTACTTCCCCTCCTACCCACTAAATGTTCACCGAAGTGGGTATTTATTAATACAGATACCTTCCGTTACCTCAGTGCTTGCTCCATGCCAGGCTTTGTGCCCAGAACTTAAAACTGCCTCTGCCATTGTAGTGGGTTGAATTGTGCCTCTCCCCAAAAACTGTGTTCCCCAAATCCTAATTCCTGGTACCTGCGGAAATAATGATCTTTACAGATGTGTAATGGATTGAATAATGTCATTCCAAGATTCATGCATACCCAAACCTCAGAGTATGACTTTGGAAATAGTCTTCTTTGCAAGTCCAATTAAGGATACGGAAACGAGCTCAGATTTGATTAAAGTAGGTCCTAAACTCAATGACTGGTATCCCTATAAGAAGAGGAGAGGACACAGACACATACAGAGACACAGAGAAAGTAGTTTACTTAAAGATGAAGGTATGCTGCCACCAGCCAACTAACGCCAGGAGCCACCAGAAGCTAAAAGAGATAATGAAGGATTTCCTCCTAGAGGCTTTGGAGGGAACATGTTCCCACAGGAGACTTGATTATAGACTCTGGACTCCAACCTGTCAGAGAGCAAATTCGTTATTTTAAGTCACCTAGTTAGTGGCACTGTATTATGGCAGCCCTAGGAAACCCAAGTAAGATCCAGATCTCGAGAGGTCATCCTGGATTTAGAGTGGACCCTAAATCATTAAGGACTGCTCTGGATGTCAAGTTGAAATTTGTTCTTAAAGGAGAGGAACACTTTGGAAAGAAACAAGAAAATGCAATATTTCAGTGAAATGCCATCTTTCAACAAGAAAAGCTCAGTCTTTCAGATACTTTGAGCTCAAGGAGCAAGTTTGTGATGATGAAATATTAAAATATTTCTTTTTTTTTTAAGTTGAACTTCATTAACAAAAGGCACTGGGATGAGCCAGAGGAAAAGTACAGCTGCACATTAGGGGAGAGCTGGTCAATGTGATCAGACCCTGTGTGTTTGCTGATTGGTGCTTATCAAAGCTAGGCTCTTACCCGCCCACAGAGAGCAGAGACTGGGAGAGGTGGCACTGTCTCCTTGGATAATTACATTTCAAAGGGATACCGCTCAGGTCCTCCTAAGGCTGGGAGGAGATTTACATCTCAAGGAGGCAGAGAATGAATTATATATATATATATATATATATATATATATATATATATATATATATATATATATATATATATATATATATATATAAAGCCTAAGCAAACCTTATGACTGAACGACCAGAACTACCTGTCTACCAGTTATGATGGCCACTGACAACCAGGGGGCAGACGCTCAACAGAAGCTGAGCTGCCCCCTGGTGGTCAGTGCGCTCCCATAGCCAACCTCTGTTGGCTGGTTAACTGCCCACGGTCCCTCCCCCTAACCCTCCCCCTGACCGGCAGGCCTCAATCAGCCCGCCGCCTGTCTGTAGCACAGCAGTGAGGGAAGGAGGAGGGTGGAGGTGGGGAACTGTGCAGTGGTGGGGCATCCATTTTGCACCCGGCCCAGAGACCATAACGTCCTCTCCTTACTCCACCAAGGCCTTCGGAGCCCAGGCTGGGACCAGGGGTTGGTGGTGGTGGACGTGGCTCCTTTTCCAGGGGGGTCGAGGGCTGGCTCCTTCCTCGGGGCCTGTGGTCAACCTCCCATGCCCCGTCCCTCCCCCAGCCCGCCGGCCCTAATTGTCCCGCCAACCACCTGCTGCAATGGTGAGGGAAAGAGGAGTTGGGGAAGCAGGGAACCATGTTGCCATCTAGCATCCAATCCTTCAGCGCCTGGCCCAGTGACCATCAGCCAGGCCTAGGGATCCCACCTGTGCATGAATTCATGCACCGAGCCTCTAGTTTATAAATAAAAGTTTTCTAAAGTAAATGCCTAAGAGGGGGGAGGTGAGGAGCCTGGAGTTAGGAGGCAACCTACCTAAAGTCAAGCTTTAGAGACCTTTGAGACTGTCTTGGTCATATGGAACCAATTTTATTTTCTTAAACAAACAAAAATACCAGGGAGTTTTTTTTACTTAAAGTCAATGGCAAGTAATGTGTCAGAAAAAGCCTAGCTTTTTTCAACAGGCAAATCTAGATTCAGATCTTCATAACTCAACTGCTTGACCTCATGGATCCTATTTTCTTTTCTATAATGTAGATAAGACATTTTATAGATATTTTGTAGGATTGGTTTGAGGATTTAGAAATCATGCAAAGTATTTAATCAATAATAACAACTTCTATAATCTTTGTATTATAATTTAGGTTTCTGGTTGGTGGGGAATTTGAATCCAATACCAATAATCAACATATCAAATGAAAGTCCTGCTTACATTCCCATTCTGTGATATTTTGGATATTGAGGCTTTCAAAAGAACAATGCAAGTATGAGGCAAGGACATGGAAAACATTTGTTCATTTGAGCTATTTTCTGTTTATGAGACTCAGTCAGCTATTCACTTCAGCCATGCCTCAGGCAGAAGGCTGTCCTCGGGGCACAAGGAAAGTATCTGGAACAGACACTCATGTACTCAGAGGCAAAGACCATGGAAATGGCAAAAGCAATAGGATTTAAAAGAAGTAGGTGTCTCATTGATTTCTCACTCATAGCTTGTATCGGCTTTGTTCTGATATCCCAAACAGAGCTATTCACATCAGTCCTGGCAGCACATCAATTTGAAGTGACGTATTATGTCACAAGTTTCAGCACTTTTTTTTTCCCCCAAGCAGAATTTGCAAAGCATAGCGAGAAAAAATCCATTAGGGATTCAGAAAACAGTCCACATGCTGCCCTCAATAGCATCTGTGTTCCCCAGGGCCACATTTCCCTTTTCAGTCTTTAAACTTAAGTCCCTTTTTCTCCCATGCCTTCAGCCCTTCTCATTTTAATGGACTATTTCAGCACATCTTAAAATATACATCTCCTGAAGATACAACTGTCTGCTCTGCTTGGAATATTTTCATTACATTTTATTACAAGCTTGGTTCATGAGAAGTTTTACACCTAATTTGGAGGACCTGCCCTGTCAGTTTCATTTTCCTCCAGGACTTTTATTGGGTTAATTTGATTCAACTCTCTGAGTTCCTCTTTGTAAATCCAAAGTGCTCTTGTTATTCCTCTTACTTTAAAAAGAATGATTCATTCCAAAGCATGCTGGCTCTCCTCCAGCCTTACCACTCTTACCCACAGGATCTCATTTCCTTCCGTTATGTAATGTCTAGTTAATCTATTCAATAAGTATTTATCGAGCTCCTCTAATGTGTCAGCAATACCAGGATGATAAGAAACATCCTTAACCTGAGAAAGATCATACTTTAATGGTGGAGGCTGCTAAGAAAACAAATAAATATACAGTATTGATATGAATGCAATAATGGAGTCATATTCAAGGCACTCTGGTAGCAGCATTTATCACATTAGAGAGATATCAGAACTTTCATAAATAGATGCTGTTAAACTACACTAAGGGAAGGGGAGCATTGAAGGACACTCATAATGAATCTTTTCGTAAATGAACCAGTAAATATTAAAATTATAAACACATATACACACATTAACATGTAATTTTCATGTTTTGGTATCTTAAATTTGCTTGAGCTTGGATATAAATCTTCTCCAAAGGGCATTCCTTTAAAGAATAATCCCACCCACTGTTAAGAAAAATGAGGTCCCTGGTCAGGCAGGTTTCAGAAGTAAAGCACACTCTATTGTTGGGATAGGTATGAACAGGGCCCATCAGTATGTTCAAGGTTCTTAGTTCAGATGTGTTGAACTTTAATATCTCAGCATTTTCTAACTTACTTGACCACTGAAATCTCTTCTTTTTGTGATGTGATAGCTATTAACATCCCAAGAACTAGTTTTTAAGGAATACACTTGGAAAGATGTTCTTTTACATAATTATTCAACCTACAAGTCAGTGAAAATGTCAGACCAGTCCAGACAGCCAAACGCAGTGAGTTGCTATGCCTTACTAAGGCAGCTCCCAATATCAACACCATAAAGATTACTTTTTTTATCATTATAAAAGTAAAATTTTAGGAAATATAAAAGGGAAAAATAAACCACCACCTGCCTTAATCACCCAGAAATAGCTACTATTGATATTGTATACTCCTTTCCAGTCATTTTGCTGTCCACATTTTGAAACCTAGATATAATAAACTATATACAAATTTACATATACTAATTTTCATGTCTATTCTGCATATTATAAAAATAACTTATGCTTGTGGAGCGACAGAGAAGTTTAAAAAAACAACAAAAATAATGTGGAAGCCCACCATTTATATTTCAGTCATAATTAATACAACTTTTAAAAATTTTTATTAATACAAATACATACAATTAATTTATATAGATTTTTAAATTGATTCCAAATAAAATCAAGAAGGGACGAAGACATAATCATGATCTAAACTGTCTTGATCTATACTAAGAAGAATTAACTAGTCGGTAGAACAAGGTGCATATATCAGAATACCTTTTGTTTCTTTATGGAGTGAGCGGCATCAGAGATGCTCCTTTTAGTTAAAAGATTTCTGATAATGAATACACTCTCAGCGGGGTCGTCTACGAAGCTACAGCTGGACAATTGGAATCTAAAATCTTAAACAGTTTCCTGTCTCCATGTAGCAGCCAGTCCCTGTTTGGATTTAGTTTTTCTCTCCGAGGTCTGGTCATCTATGCTCATCTGTAAGTGACTCTTATGTAGCCTGGTTACTTAATTGTATTGCTTTTCTGAAATGAGCATCACTGTACCATGAACAATTCCTGGGCAGCACTTTTGTCTGCTGCTGTAGTGTGATATCTCTCCCTGGCCACATTTCACACTCCTGCCTGATCTGTTTTGGTTTTTCAATTTGTTCCGTGAGTAGGCAAGCATCATTTAGGGTGGAAGGCTACCTTGACCTCTGCTCTCTAGCTTGATGCCTCCCCTTGTTTCTGTGTTCCTCAGTGTCCTCTTCCATTTCCAAATCTCCCTGTTTGTGTAAACAAAGCCAAAGTTAACTGAGTTCAAGCCACGTGTCTTTGGAGAGCATGTAGCAGTTTGGAACAGAACAATGCTGGAAAAGAAATGAAGCCAGTGGGACTTCAACTCAGCAGAGTGATTCTAATGATCCAGCATTCTGGTTATTTTGATCTGGATTTTGACTTCAGGGGAACACAAGAGTGGCACACAGAGACAATGTCAAATGAGAAGGCGGCTGTAATGTGAGAAGATTGCTGGGGCCATCAAGGCAGGGAAGCGATGGTTGAGGCTGGGTGACCTATGGGCACCAGCAATAAGAAAATGATTTCTGAGTGGTAACCATTGGGTGTCCTGCTGAAAAGAATATGCCACATCCCTTCTCTCTTTTAAGTGAACACGGGGGCTTCTCTCTCATGAGCTGAGTATACTCAGGATCTTTAAATCCAGGAACTGTGCTGGACTTTTCTACAGGTTATTTCCACTTTTTAAAACAATTTTACAAGGTTGATATTATTCCTGTTTCAGAGATAGAAAAAGAAAGGGATTCTTAGAATAATTAATACATGAATGTTTGCAGCTTAGGTAACTGGTAGATCCGAGAGCAGATGGAACTTCATGTCTCCCTGTCTCTGAACTTCATGTTCTTCCCACTGGAGTAGTAGTTTGGATTCTTCGACTTCTTGATAACCTTAGGAAAGTTTTGACTCTTGAGCATAGGAAAATGTGTGTGGAGCAACATTTCTGTTTGGGTTTTATGGCATCGATGGTGAAGAAGCCCTTCATTTTACATCTGTTCTTTCTGCCAAAAGAAAGTGGGACGAAGTGCAACAGAATATACACTGTGGTATTTTGAGATCAGTGGGCTTCTTTTCTAAGAAAAGTGACTCCCAGTAAGGAATGAGGTAGGGAGGAAATGATTCATGTTATTTCCATGTCAAGGAGAAACACTTTTATCTTAGGGAAAGAGAGAACAAGAAAGAGAATGCTTTACCCTCCCCCCCCCAAAAAAAAGAACACAAAAACAACAACTTTCGTATTTTCTATGACACATACAGTACAAAATTAGTGTTTTTTTTTCCTTTTCCCTTCCCTAGTCCCCATCCTCTCCTTCAAACATCTTAGAAATTTAATATTCTGGAAGTACATTTAAAGAAAAAAGAATGAATTAAATGGGAGACAAAAATGTTGAAAATGTACGTGGTGATATTTCATGATATTTATTGATCCACTCTAACAAAATGTTTGCTTACCATTTTATTTGGTTTTCTCTGTCACTGGCATTATAATTTTATAGAATTATATTCTGCTAAGTAAAAATAACAAGCACTGATATTTACCGGGGCTTAGTCTGTGCCAGGCACTATGCTCTAAGCACATTCTTTAATTTACTGCTTGGGACGATGCTAGGTAATGGGATCTGGTTTCCTTTCTCCATCTTACAGATAGAGAAAGTGAGGCCCAGAAAGATCGAACATCTCAGACCAGTTTAGGCAACTAAACACAACCAGATACATGCCTTAATAGGTAACTTGTCTAGGACAAGAAGTTACACTTGTTTGAAAGACAGGATTTATTGCTAGTCTTGGTTGACTCCAGAGCCTGTGCTCTTTAACCCTTTCCACTAGAAGTGTGGTCCAGGAACCAGGTGCGCCCGCATCAGGGGGAAGCTTGCTGAAAATGCAGAATCTCAGACCTCAACCCCACTGGTGTGCTGGTAAATGTTTGACAGCCAGTTTTTTGGGTGAGTGTGTGTGGAGAGGGCCTTTGCAGTATTCACTGATTTCCCTGGTGTAAATGCTCCTACTGTGGCAGCTACAGATGTGAAGTCACTGACCACACAGGAAGCAATGCTGCCATTCCTTCTGTCCAGTTGACAGGAGCCAGCTCCCCACATCGCTGCACCTCAGACCTACTGAGTCAGAATCATGTCAGCAAGTTCTCCAGGCAACTCGTACATTGAGAAACACTGGTCCAAGTTACTGCTTTCTATTGCCTTGTTTTATGAATTCCAACGAGACCACTGGTCCCAACCTGGTGATCTGCTGCCCCTTCAACTCCCATCATGCGCACCTTATAGGAAGGACTCCGGTTGGCAGTGCTGAGAAGGGCAGCACATTAGTCTGGCTTCTGATCTCTAGACCACTGGAGTAGGGCTCAGTGTAAAGAGAGAAGCAAGCAGGTGTTCAGGGAAATGCCTGCTGTGACTCAGCCAGGCCTACTGAGGGAGTCCCTGGAGAGCTAAAACCCTACTCCTCATCCCTTATGCAAGGCCCCTTCCCACAGAGCTGTTAATAGTGGGAAAGGGAAGAAAGGACCAAATACTGCAAGGTAGGGATTTAGTTGCAGAGGTCTTCAGAATGCATCTCCAGAACAATGACAGCCTAACATACTATTAAATTACAAAGTTAATATATTCTACTGAACATAGTGGAGCCAGTGTAATGTAGCAGCTACATGCAGCTTGATTTTTAATTTCTAGTTTTCCTCTGCGATTTTAGTCCTGTTACTTAACCTTTCTCTAAAATTTCATTTTTATACTCATAAAAATGGGGATAGCAAAAATGCTACCAAATGTTTAAGTTTATGTGAGGTATTTACAAACTGTTTCTTTTTCATAGCCCTTAGCAGATCATAAGCACTCAATAAGCCTCAACTACCATTTTATTATCTGTTCCTTTAAATAGCTTGATTACAGTTTATTTCTAATATTATGCCATTGTGGTCTGAGAAGATGCTTGATATGATTTCAATCTTCTTGAATTTGGGGAGACTTTGCTTGTGACCCAATATGTGGTCTACCTTTGAAAATGTCCCATGTGCACTTGAGAAGAACGTATATTCTGTGGCTTTGGGGTGAAATGTTCTGAAGATGTCAATTAAGTCCATCTGATCTAGTGAGTCATTTAGGATTGCTGCTGCTGCTGCTGCTGCTGCTGCTGCTGCTGCTGCTGCTGCTGCTGCTGCTTCTTCTTCTTCTTCTTCTTCTTCTTCTTCTTCTTCTTCTTCTTCTTCTTCTTTTTAATATATTTTATTGATTTTTCACAGAGAGGAAGGGAGAGGGATAGAGAGTTAGAAACATCAATGAGAGAGAAACATCGATCAGCTGCCTCCTGCACATCCCCAACTGGGGATGTGACCGCAACCAAGGTACATGCCCTTGACCGGAATTGAACCTGGGACCTTTCAGTCTGCAGGCTGATGCGCTATCCACTGAGCCAAACCGGTTAGGGCAGATTGCTGCTTCTTTGCTGATTTTTTGTCTAGAGGATTTATCCAGTGATGTTAGTGGGGCTTTAAAGTTCCCTACTATGATTGTATTGTTATCGATTTCTCCCTTGATATCTTCCAGGAGTTTTTTTTTTTTTATGTATTTGGGTGCTCCTGAATTGGGTGCATATATATTTACCAGGGTTATATCCTCTTGTTGTATCGATCCCTTTAGTATTATGAAGTGGCCTTCCTTATCTATTGTTATGGCCTTCACTTTGAGGTCTGTTTGGTCACATATAAGTATTGCTACCCCAGCTTATTTTTAATTTCCATTTGCCTGAAAGATATTTTTCCATCCTTTCACTTTCAGTGTGTGTGAGTCCCTTGTTCTGAGGTGGGTCTCTTCTAGACAGAATATATATGGGTCATGTTTTTTTTTTTATCCATTCAGCCACTCAATGTCTTTTGATTGGAGCATTTAGTCCATTTACATTTAAAGTTATTATTAATAGGTACTTGTTTGTAGCCATTTTTATTTTTTGTGCCTGTATTTCTTCTTCCCTTTTTATTCTTTTTACACCAGTCCCTTTAGCATTTCTTGCATTGCTGGCTTAGTGGTGATAAACTCCTGTAGCCTTTTTCTTTTGTCTGTGAAGCTCCTTATTTCCCCTTCAATTTTGAATGATAGCCTTGCTGGATAGAGTATTCTTGGATTCAGGCCCTTGCTTTGCAGCACTTTGTACATTTTTTTTTTCATTCCTTTCTGGCCTGATGTGTTTCTGTTGAGAAATCATTTGATAATCTAATGGGAGATCCCTTGTACCTAATGATCTGTCTCTCTCTTGCAGCCTTTAAGATTCTCTCTTTGTCCTGAACGTTTGCCATCATAATTACAACACATCTTGGTGTGGGTCTTTTTGGGTTCATCTTGTTTGGGACTCTCTGTGCTTGTGTGTCTTTTTTTCCCCCCACATCAGGGAAAAAATAAATAAATAGTTTAATTACAAAATATGATTTTTAACAATTTAATAGATATAAGCACCAAAAAACAAATGTACGTTCAATTGCTTGTACCTTAGGAATTTATGTGCTAGGAAAAATGGTTAATTTTAATTTCTACAAACATTTTTAATTCAGATGATTGTTATCATGGTGGAGCAATAGGTTTAGGAAGAAACTGATTTTGGTTTGGTAAGATAAGTTGTATGTTATTTTCTACTTGAGATTCATTTTTTAAAATATACACATCACAAAGGGAAAGAACTTCAAAAGGACCAATCTGCTTAAAGAATATTTCCATTAAGATAAGTGTGACTAGAGAGACCATCTTTTATCCAAAGATTACAAAAGACTTTACAGACATTAACTAAATATCCCTCTGAAATATTATTAACATATGCTGTGCCAATTCATTGTTCAAAGATCCTTGTCAAATGGAATAGGAGCAGGGTTTCAGGAGCAGGGGTCAGGAGCTCCCATTAGTCATCTAGTAGGCCATGAGGCAAAACAGAATGAAAAGAAAATGAACCCGACAAGAGAGAATATCTGGATGGCTGTACTGAACAGTCACCTGTGGACCGTACATGAAGATGCTTTTTCTCTCAAAGAGTAAAATTGCAGAAGAAGTAATTCCTAATCACATGAATTGCCCCTCCTCCTCTTTCTATCCTGCATTCATTCACTTGAAAAATGACTCATCTCCATCAATCCCTTGCCAAACTGGCTGCCTGGTGTTTCCTAGAATGTCTTTAACTTCATAGAGGTCATAAGGAAAGGAACTGGTGCTTCCTCATAGTATTTCAAAGTCACTTCCACTCCCCACCCCACCCTGCATGCGCGCACACACACACACACACACACACACACACACACACTCACACACTCATTATTCCCTGGGTTATATCTGCTATTCTTATTTCTCTGCTAGTATTTCTGGGCTTCTGATGCAATATTTCCCTTAGCTGGTAACCTCCATGGTTTTTTGTTGCAAATCAGACTGGAGTTTTCCTCCCTGGTCTACTCCTGTCCATGTTGTCACACTTATCTGTGGAATTTAAGTCGGTAATGCATTTAGGTGGAACGTATCTATGAAACACAAATCAAGATAGAATCACAATACATCCAATTTGCTGTGCACTGTTGGTGTTGATAAAGAGCTGTATCTGAGAAGAATTCAGCTCCCATTTTCTGCTTTCTTATCATGGCCATTATCATGGAGATTAAAAGAAGCAAAACAAAACAAAGCCTTTATTTTTGAGGGGAGGGGGGTGAGAAAATATGAGTAACCATCACTAAAATAGACAGGGCATGTATAGGATGGTTCTGATATTTTGAAACAGATCATCTCTAAATATAAGTCAACAATTTATTCAATATCTGATATATTAATAGTAAAATAACCTAAAACTTTACCGGGTTTTGGAAAAGCTTAAAACACAAAGGCAAGGACGGTGAGAGTAGGAAACTTGGATGATTATTTACTTTGAAATATAAATCTCTTGCCCTTTATTATTCTGTGAAGTGCTCAGATCTTCTTAACAAAACTCAAAATAGCATCAATTGCCTAAACTCCAAAGAAGAGTTGAAGAACAATAACTTACACTTTCTTTAATGTTTCAAAATGTGTCTATAATGGATAGACATTGAAAAATGTAGACAGTGCAGAAATACAGAGAATAAAAATATAAAATCACTTGTGATCCCCTCTTTGTTGTTAATATTTCACTATTGTCTCTTTCAGTCTTATGTTTCTTTTACAGTAATTATACACATAATATTCATGTATTCATTAATTTATTCACTACTTTATCATTAGAAATGAAAGAAGGAAGGAAAGTTAATTTGTCGTGGACATTTTCCTAAACAGTGGGAATTCAGTGACAAATAGAGTAGACCTAGTTTATACCATGACAAATGTTGACAGTCTATAGTTAAGATTATTATAATGAACAGGATACAGTACTAAAAATATTTTTTGAATCAATGATTTTTAATAACTGAAAACCATTCCATTCTATGAATACCATATTTTTTGTATCCATTTCTCTATTAAAAGACCATTTTGCTTCTGAGTTTTGACTTTCATATGTAGCAATAAAAGAATGATTCTTGCTAACAAACCTCATAACAACTTGATTCTTTCCTTAGGAAAGCTTTCTAGAACAGGATTACCAGACTAAACCTTCAAAGGTTTCTGGTACCAATTGTCAGGACACCTCGGACAGGAGAATTCAGAACGTATATCCCCAGGATGCTGTCATTCCCCCCATCCCTCTGTGTTTTGAAGGAGGAAGGGAAAGGCAGTTGTTTTTCCAGTTTATAAGGATAATAGCTGTGATAGTTGTGGCTCTTTATTTGTTTATTTTTTTAAAAAAAAGACAATTGTTAGTTATTTATGAAACCAATTCTCTGCCTATAGGAGTGTTGGGAAGGTTGCAGAGTCAGGGGAGCATTCAGATTTTTTTCTGCTTCACATAATGGACAAAGAGCTCAATTCTGACATTTGAAAGGGCCTTTGATGCCACCATAAAATGAACAACAAAAGAACTCCAAATATATTTCTGAGTATGTAGTTTTGGAGGGGATCGTTCTGATGTTATTTTACTCGGACTCACAGTGTATGTTCAGATCATACTGCATATGATCTTGCCTTGTTAGGAGGCTTCAACTTAAAATAACCAGCCTGCTTAAGACTTTACCAGGGGAAGCTGAAACATGATGAAAATACTCTGGCAGGGACCAGAGGATGCTTGACTCCAGGGGCAACGGGCCAAGCTCTTGCCACCTGGACGCTAATGGGGAGCAGTGAGTGTGGTTCTGGCTCGTGCTCCTGCGATCCATTTTCTGAACTGGGATTATAAAAGTGTCTGCCCCTGAAGATGCCTGTGTAGTAGGAAAACGCCAGAGCCTTTGTTTTCATTTCTTTGACATATTTTTCTCCCCTTGAATTAGCAAATTATATTGGATTATCAAAGTTTTCTCTAGTCTTCAACTGTGTTTTTTTGAAAACAATCTCGAATGGTATTTGACATTTGAGTAAATGAATGGAATGGCTATATGCATCTTAAACTAAGGCCTTGCTGCTTTCAGTTACCTTGACCAAAACGCTTGTGTCCATAAATGGAACCCGCTCCAAGAGGACTCTTAAAATAGTTACTTCCTACCTCTCTTCTTGTTCCCTAGTGTTTTTCTACATATGCATTGGATAGTCCTTCAGTCACTCATTCATTCAATATATCATAATAATCTTAATATGTCTTGATCTAGGCATTGTATTAGGTTCTGGGAAAGACAGTCTTTGTTATAATACGGCCAACATTCAGAGGGAATAAGAAAAATACCAAAGAACCCAACAAGCCAAATACTTAGAGTTTGCCACAAGTTGTATTAAAGAAACCAACAACATGACAGCCATGTGGATAAAGAGTATTCAGTTGTAGTGTGGTGATTAGAAGGGCTTCTCTGAGGAGGTGAAGCTTATGCTAAGGCCTGATACATGAGAAGGAACTAGACAGGCAAAGTGTGGGAGAAACACCTCCTATCCTAGGCTGAGGTCAAAGCACATGCAGAGATCTTGCCCTGAACCAGAAGAGGGTCAGGCTTTGGCATCATCGCATCATCAGTCTGTCAGTCCCTTGAAGGCCTGTACCTTGTGCACACTATCTTTCCTTTAGCACCTAGGGCAAATTTTGGTGAATATTAAGGCCTTGATTATTTTTGTTGAAGAATTGAAGGAATGGCTACTTGAGTCCTCTATGTAAATTTACATGCGTGGTGATATTGCTAAGGAACACGAACCACTTTCCTGTCAGCTTTGGCATCTCTAGGAGACTGTAGTGACTCACATGGAATGATCATTCATCTTAGGAAAATAGTTCACTCTACTATCCCTAGAATATTTCAATATGTTCTTGGCTTTTTGACTTGGTGACAGAGTTTCCCCCCCAAGCACCTGTGGTCTACAATTTCACTATGCATGTTCAGTGGTCATAATTTTTCAGCTTTGAATTACAGCTATAATGTTATTATATACAGCCATATCTTGGAGATATTGTGGGTTCCGTTCCAGACCACTGCAATAAAGTGAGCTATAATCTTTCTACCGGTGGAGGGGCCTGTCTTCAATTTGTAAAAAAAAAAAAAAAAAAGCAACTTCTGAGAAGTTCAGTAAAGCAAAGCACAATAAAACAAGATATGTGTGTGTATGACTATTTGGTTTAAAAAAACAACTTAAATTCCTATCAGAGCTATATACTAGGTTTTCCCTGTTAATATGGCAGATTTTGTATTCAAAGAAAACACGATAATTTTAAGAGAAACATCAAAAGTGCTTTATTCAAAGTAATGTCCATCGCTAGCTACATATTTCCCCATCTTTCAGGTAATTTGTGGGTACCGTCCCAATAGAACTTTTCTTGTTTTGAGGCAAACCATTCAGAGACCCAATTTTCCACTTCTTTGTATGTTTTGAAGTGCTGCTCAGAAAGTGCATGTGCCATCGATCGGAGCAAGTGGTAATCTGAAGGAGCAAGGTCTGGTGAATACAGTGGGTGGGTTAATACTTCCCAGGCAAGATCTTTTAATGTGTGTTTAACTGGTTTTGAAGTGTATGATGGTGCATCATCATGAAGCAAAATTACTTTGCCATGTCTTCTGGAACATTCTGATCGTTTCCCGATCAAAGTGTGGTTCAAATTGATTATTTGTTGTCAGTAGCGATCAGTATTAATGGTTTCACCTGGTTTTAGAAGCTCATAATACACCACACCTTCCTGATCCCACCAAACGCAGAGCATTGTCTTCTTTCCGAAGTGATTTGGCCTTGCAGTTGATGTTGATGGTTGACGTGGATCGACCCATGATTTTGTGCATTTGGGATTCTCAAAATAAATCCACTTTTCATCGCCAGTCACAATTCGATGCAAAAAGACTTTCGTGCCATTGAAGCAACATTTTACTGATGACTTTTCAGTTTTCCATTTGTCTTTTTTTTATTTTATTTTATTTTATTTTATTTTTTTTATTGCTTAAAGTATTACAAAGGGTATTACATATGTATCCACTTTATCCCCCGCCCTAGACAGTCCCCTAGCCTCCCCTATCACCCAGTGTCTTATGTCCATTGGTTATGCTTATATGCATGCATACAAGTCCTTTAGTTGATCTCTTACCCCCCTACCTCCTGCCCCCAACCCTCCCCGGCCTTCCCGCTGCAGTTTGACAATCTGTTTGAGGCAGCTCTGCCTCTGTATCTATTATTGTTCAAAAGTTTATAATGGTCTCTATTGTCCATGAATGAGTGAGATCATGTGGTATTTTTCCTTTATTGACTGGCTTATTTCACTTAGCATAATGCTCTCCAGTTCCATCCATGACGTTGCAAATGGTAAGAGTTCCTTCCTTTTTACAGCAGCATAGTATTCCATCGTGTAGATGTACCACAGTTTTCTAATCCATTCATCTACTGATGGGCACTTAGGCTGTTTCCAGATCTTAGCTATGGTGAATTGTGCTGCTATGAACATAGGGGTGCATATATCCTTTCTGATTGGTGTTTCTGGTTTCTTGGGATATATTCCTAGAAGTGGGATCACAGGGTCAAATGGGAGTTCCATTTTCAGTTTTTTAAGAAAACTCCATACTGTCTTCCATAGTGGCTGCACCAGTCTGCATTCCCACCAGCAGTGCACAAGTGTTCCTTTTTCTCCACATCCCCTCCAGCACTTGTCGTTTGTTGATTTGTTGATGATAGCCAGTCTGACAGGTGTGAGATGGTACCTCATTGCTATTTTGATTTGCATCTCTCGGATGATTAGTGACTTTGAGCATGTTTTCATATGTCTCTTGGCTTTCTGAATGTCCTCTTTTGAAAGGTGTCTATTTAGGTCCTTTGCCCATTTTTTTGATTGGATTGTTTATCTTTCTTTTGTTAAGTTGTATGAGTTCCCTATAAATTTTGGAGATTAGGCCCTTATCAGATATGTCATTGGCAAATATGTTTTCCCACACAGTGGGTTTTCTCGTTGTTTTGTTGATGGTTTCTTTTGCTGTGCAGAAGCTTTTTATTTTGATGTAGTCCCATTTGTTCATTTTTTCTTTAGTTTCAAGTGCCCTAGGAGCTGTATCAGTGAAGAAATTGCTTCGGCATATGTCTGAAATTTTCTTGCCTTTGGATTCTTCTAGAATTTTTATGGTATCCTGTCGTACATTTAAGTCCTTTATCCATTTTGAGTTTATTTTTGTGTATGGTGTAAGTTGGTGGTCTAGTTTCATTTTCTTGCATATATCTGTCCAATTTTCCCAACACCATTTATTGAAGAGACTATCTTGGCTCCATTGTATGTTCTTGCCTCCTTTGTCAAATATTAATTGAGCATATTGGTTCGGGCCGATTTCTGGGCTCTCTATTCTATTCCATTGATCTATATGCCTATTCTTGTGCCAGTACCAGGCAGTTTTGAGAACAGTGGCTTTGTAATACAACTTGATATCTGGTATTGAGATCCCACCTACTTTGTTCTTTTTCAGGACTGCTGCAGCTATTCGGGGTCTTCTTTTATTCCAGATGAATTTTTGGAAAGTTCGTTCTAGATCTCTGAAGTATGCTGTTGGTATTTTAATGGGAAGTGCGTTGAATTTATAGATTGCTTTGGGTAGTATGGACATTTTAATGATGTTGATTCTACCAATCCATGAACACGGTATGTTCTTCCATCTGTTTATGTCTTCCTCTATGTCTTTTTTCAATGTCCTGTAGTTTTCTGAGTAGAGGTCTTTTACCTCTTTAGTTAAGTTTATTCCTAGGTAGCTTAATTTTTTTGGTGCAATGGTAAACGGGATTGTTTTTATAATCTCTCTTTCTGAAAGTTCACTATTGGTGTATAGAAATGCCTCAGATTTCTTGGGGTTAATTTTGTATCCTGCTACATTGCCAAATTCATGTATTAAGTCTAGTAGCTTTTTGATGGAATCTCTAGGGTTTTGTATGTATAATATCATGTCATCTGCAAATAAGGACAGTTTTACTTCCTCTTTTCCAATTTGGATGCCTTTTATTTCTTCTTCTTGCCGAATTGCAATGGCTAACACTTCCAGTACTATGTTGAACAGGAGTGGTGAGAGGGGGCATCCCTGTCTTGTTCCTGTTCTTAGGGGAAATGGTGTTAGTTTTTGTCCGTTGAGTATGATGTTGGCTGTGGGCCTGTCATATATGGCTTTTATTATGTTGAGGTATGATCCTTCTACTCCCACCTTGCTGAGAGTTTTTATCAAAAATGGGTGTTGAATTTTGTCAAATGCTTTTTCTGCATCAATTGATATGACCATGTGGTTTTTTTCTTTCAATTTGTTTATGTGATGTATCACGTTTATTGATTTGCGGATATTGTACCATCCTTGCATCCCTGGGATAAATCCTACTTGGTCATGGTGTATGATCTTTCTGATGTACTGCTGGATCCGATTTGCTAAGATTTTGTTGAGGATTTTGGCATCTATGTTCATGAGGGATATTGGCCTGTAATTCTCTTTCATTGTGTTGTCTTTACCTGGTTTTGGTATTAGGGTGATGCTGGCTTCATAGAATGAGCTTGGAAGTGTTCCTTCCTCTTGAATTTTTTGTAGTAGTCTGAGGAGGATAGGTTTTAGTTCTTCCTTGAATGTTTGGTAAAACTCCCCTGTGAAGCCGTCTGGTCCTGGGCTTTTGTTTGATGGAAGCTTTTTGATGACTGCTTCAATTTCTTCCATAGTTATTGGCCTGTTGAGATTTTTAGATTCTTCCTGATTGAGTTTTGGAATGTTGTATTTTTCTAGGAATTTTTCCATTTCCTCCAGGTTGTCTAGTTTGTTGGAGTAGAGCTGTCCATAGTATTTTTTAACAATCATTTGTATTTTGTGGGGTCTGTTGTTATTTCGCCTCTATCGTTTCTGATTTTATTTATTTGGGTCCTCTCTCTCTGCTTCTTGGTGAGTCTGGCTAGAGGTTTATCAATCTTGTTTATCCTTTCAAAGAACCAGCTCTTGGTTTCATTGATTTTCTGTATTGTTTTTTTGGTCTCTATGTCATTTATTTCTGCTCTAATCTTTATTATCTCCTTCCTTCTGCTCACTCTGGGGTTTTCTTGTTGCTCTCTTTCTAATTCTTTGAGTTGTAGAGTTAGATGATTTACTACCATTTTTTCTTGTTTTTTGAGATAGGCCTGTAGAGCTATAAACTTCCCTCTCAGGACTGCTTTCAATGTGTCCCATAGGTTTTGGATTGTTGTGTTTTCATTGTCATTAGTTTCCAGGATGTTTTTAATTTCTTCTTTGATCTCATTGGTAACCCAATCAATATTTAATAGCATGCTATTCAGCTTCCAGGTGTTTGAGTATTTTGGGTTGTTTTTATTGTAGTTTATTTCTAATATTATGCCATCGTGGTCTGCGAAGACGCTTTTTATGATTTCAATCTTCTTGAATTTGGGGATACTTTGCTTGTGACCCAATATGTGGTCTATTTTTGAAGATGTCCCATGAGCACCTGAGAAGAACGTATATTCTCTGGCTTTGGGGTGAAGTGTTCTGAAGATGTCTATTAAGTCCATCTGATCTAGTGAGTCATTTAGGATTGCTGTATCTTTGCTGGTTGTTTGTCTATAGGACTTATCCAGTGCTGTCAATGGTGTATTAAAGTCTCCTACTATGATTGTATTGTTGTCGATCTCTCCTTTGATATTTTCCAGGAGTTTTTTTATGAATTTGGGTGCTCCTACATTGGGTGCATATATGTTTACCAGGGTTATATCTTCTTGTTGTATTGATCCCTTTAATATTATGAAGTGGCCTTCCTTATCTCTTGTTAAGGCCTTCACTTTGAGGTCTATTTTGTCCGATATAAGTATTGCTACCCCAGCTTTCTTTTCCTTTCCATTTGCCTGAAAGATATTTTTCCATCCTTTCACTTTCAGTCTGTGTGAGTCCCTTCTAATGAGGTGGGTTTCTTGTAGACAGCAGATGTATGGGTCATGTTTTTTTATCCATTCAGCCACTCGATGTCTTTTGGTTAGAGCATTTATTCCGTTTACGTTTAAAGTTATTATTGAAAGGTACTTGTTTGTAGCCATTTCTTTTTTTGTGTGGCTGTTTTCTTTCTGAGCTTTTTATTTCTTCTTTTTATACCAGTCCCTTTAGCATTCCTTGCATTGCTGGCTTGGTGGTGACAAACTCCCTTAGCCTTTTTTTGTCTGTGAAGCTTCTTATTTCCCCTTCAAGTTTGAATGATAGCCTTGCTGGATAGAGTATTCTTGGATTCAGTCCTTTGCTTTGCATCATTTTGTAAATTTCAGTCCATTCTTTTCTGGCCTGATGAGTTTCTGTTGAGAAGTCATTTGACAATCTAATGGGAGATCCCTTGTATGTAACTTTCCGTCTCTCTCTTGCAGCCTGTAAGATTCTCTCTTTGTCCTGAACATTTGCCACGGTGATTATGATGTGTCTTGGTGTGGGTCTTTTCAGGTTCACCTTGTTTGGGACTCTCTGGGCTTGTGTGACTTTTTTCTTCCCCACCTCAGGAAAGTTTTCTGATATTATTTCTTCGAGTAGGTTTATTAATCCTTGTTCATCCTTCTGTTGTTCTGGAACTCCTATTATTCGTATGTTGTTTCGTTTCATGTTGTCCCAAAGCTCCCTTAGGCTCTCCTCCTGTCTTTTAATTTTTTTCTCCAATTGCAGTACATTTTGGGTGTGTTTTGCTTCCTTGTCTTCTAATTCACTAATTCGGTCCTCCGCTTCTCCTAGTCTACTGTTGATACTTTCAATGGAGTTTTTCATTGCAGCTATATCACTCTTCATTTCTTCTTGGGTCTTACTTAGGTTGTTGATTTTTTCATCTGTTTCTTCTAGCTTCTTCCATATGTTATCGATTTTTTCATCTGTTTCTTCTAGCTTCTTCCATATGTTATCGATTTTTTCATCTGTTTCTTCTTGCTTCTTGCAGAGGTTGTCGATTTTTTCCTCCATCCGGTTTATGCACTCTAGGATCCTTATTCTGAATTCTTTATCTGTCATGTTGCATGCCTCTGTATTACTTAGCTGCTTTTCTGGAGAGTCCTCCTTCTCTTTCCTTTGGGGGTTTCTTTGTCTACCCATGTTTGATCTCACTGACATATCTAGACGTTGAGTTGTTCAGTGGTTGCTCCCTTGGTGGCAGTGACTCCTTGGTCTGTGGTTGCTCTTCGGGCGGTTGCGGTAGCAGCTGCTCTTCAGTTGTCAGCAGCTCCTCTGGTGGGTGCTGTTCACAGCTGTGGTGGCTCTTCTGGCTGGTGGGGCGAGGTTTCACGTACAGCTGCTGTTCCTCAGCAGAGGATGTGGTGCTCAGGAGGTTGCTGTTGCTTGGATCTGCTGCGTTGATTTAAAGGCACAAAATACAACACAACAAGGCACCACGTACCAGGCACTATACACAAATATATTCACGATATTAATAACCCCAATTAAAGGTGACCACCTGAATTAAGAGAATTAGGGGATAAGGAAGAAGGAAGAGAAAAAGATAAAAAAGAAAAAGGAAAAGAAAAGTAGGGACCAAAAAAAGGGAGTGCAAAAATGAAATTGGGAAAAAGGAAGGGGGAAAATAAAAGCGAGAAAAGAAAAGAAAAAAAAAAAGAGCGAAAAGAGAGAATGAAGTGGAAGAGGGAAGAGACTTTTTATATGAGGAGAATACTCCTATAGAACAGCCATTAATCCCAACAAATTCCAGCAACAGCTCCCTGGATATGAATGCAAATTAGAAACAACCAATAATATAACGATGAAAATAGAATGGTGAACACTAATCCCAAAATAAAATAAAGAAAAAATAAAATGGCACTTTAAAAAATGGTAAAATGGTAGCAGTAATAATACTGGTTAAAAATAAGAAGGTAGTAATTAAAAGGGTAAAATCAGGTGATGGAAAAAGAAGAAAAGAAAAAAAAAAGAACAGAAAAAAAAGAATGAAAAAAAATCGGTTTCTTAGTTAAAAAGTGAAAAAAGAAAAAAAATTGCAGTAGTGAAGGTCCTTCGTTTCTTCTATTCTTCAGTGTGGCTCGCCTTAGACCTTCCAGGTATTCAGGAGAGTGTTGAGTTTCCCTGCGATATACTGTTCCTCTGTGTTGTAAACCACAGTCCTTATTTTAAAGCATGCCGCATTTATTTCCCAGACTGCCTTATTTTGTGTTTAGCAAAGAGTCAGTTTGTGGGTCAGCCTCTGGGTGGCAGTGTTCTGGGGTTGGCCTCTGAGGCTATAGGGCCTCTCTGTCCAGTGGAAGTTCACTGCCCAGAGCTGACTGCGTAATAGTTAGTTACCAGCGCTATGTTGTTGCTGGGATTGAAAATCCCTCTATAGGCCAGACCCTGTTAACTCCCAGGGACTGATCAGGTTATCTTAATCCTTGATCTCGTTCAGGGTGGAATCTGGGTGTGGCTGTGCTCCTTGCCTGGGAGCTGGGGGGGAGGAGTCTCATTCTCTGGAGAGAATGGCTGCCCCAGTCCTGGGCTCAGGGGTGTCTCAGCACTCAATTCGCTGCCACCTCTCCCGGCTCCCCCTCTTTCCCCAGCCTCTCCCCAGTCTCTCCCCAGATTCCACTCCTCAGCACACTCTCCCTCTCTTCAGCACAGGTGAGTGTCTGTATCCAAAATGTCCCATGAACAGGATTCAGTGAAAACAAACAAACAAACGCCGGCCACGGAAACGGGGAAGGCTTGGTTTCTGTAAGCTTCTTCTCTTACCGGGACTGCATGGTCAGGTCAGCTCTTCAGGCTGCCCCCTTTAGGCTCAGTCCTCCGTGATCATAGAACCCAGCTCTCAATTTCCCTGGCGGCGCCAGGAATCCCGCAGTTCTCCTTTCCCCCGTCAGGGGCTGTGCCTGTCCCAAGGGACGCGGCTGTCTGCCACTCGGTCTCCCTCCGACTCTCTGGGCTCAGAGGTCTGGCAAACTTTCCTGCCCAAATCCCTGGTTTTTTTTTTACCTTTCCAGGGGAGTTCTGCTCTTTCCGGCTGCAAACCCTCTCACCAGCTGAGCAATTTCGCCAATTCGGTGTGAGTGTTACTAGCTTCAGCTGCTCGCTCCATTTGCTCCAGGACACGACCTGGGACACGTCTGCCTATATCGCCGCCATCTTGGTTCTCTCCCTTTCCATTTGTCTTTTATTCAGTTGATGTGGCACCCATTTTCCTTCCTTTAAAATCTTTCCCATTGCTTGTAAATGATCGGAAATTGTTTGTTGAGCAACGTTTAATCTTTCTGCAAGTTGTTTTGGAGTTTGACACTCATCTTCATCCAATAATGCTTGTAATTGTTGGTCTTCAAACTTTTTCAGTTGACCTGGACATTCTTTGGCTTTCACATTGAAATCATCACTTTTAAAGCATTTAAACCAGCATTCACAAGAATCTTGAGATGGAGCATGTTCACCATAAGCTTTCCGAAGTATTCAGCAGCACTTTTCAAAATAATGAATTATAACTTCCCACAAATGCTCTTTTTTTGGCATGAAATTCAACATTTTTAAGTGTAAAAATATCTATGATGTTAACACCTTCAGCAAATTTGACATATGAAGTTTTGAAGCTTGTTGTCAATACAACAAAATAGCATACATATCAAATCGCATATGTATCAACATATGTGTAACTCCATCTATTGAAAAAAATCCCTATTATTAACCGGTACACCCAGTACTAAGTATTAGCATCATAAGATCTTATTATGCTCAGCATCACATCTGTATTTACCTAATATACATTAAATATATAACTACTAATTTTTTTATAAAAAATCATCTGTTTTAACTTAGATCCTATCATCTACTATATGTATATATTCCTACTTGGCACACACTTCCTATTCCAGTCCACACTGATTTAAGTTCTAGGCTTTCCTTCCATTTCCCAGTCAAGTCGCATGTCAAACATTCCAGCTCCTAGTGTCACGATGATTTTCAGGGTGGTGTGGAGTGTGCTCTTTTTTTTTTTTTAAATATATTTTATTGATTTTTTACAGAGAGGAAGGGAGAGAGATAGAGAGTTAGAAACATCGATGAGAGAGAAACATCGATCAGCTGCCTCCAGCACATCTCCTACTGGGGATGTGCCCGCAACCCAGGTACATGCCCTTGACTGGAATCGAACCTGGGACCTTTCAGTCTGTAGGCCGACGCTCTATCCACTGAGCCAAACCGGTTTCGGCTGGAGTGTGCTCTTGTCAGTTGTGTTAGGCTGGGCCAGGAAGAAAAATGGAAGGAGTTCAGGATGAGCAGCTGGCAAGAGCCTTTACTGCCCAGAATCGGTAAAAGGTAGGCCAATTGTGGCTTCATTGTATTGGCCTCAATGCTCCAACAGATGGGATGAGCTCTTTGAAATTGATGTGTTATAGGAGTGATTCTTTATCATACTGGGGTCACAGACCTTTTTTAAGAAGCTCTTGAAAACGGAACTTTCTCCCCCATAAAGAAATTCACATGTGGTATAAAGACAGGAATATATTTTCAGGGGATTTTAAGGGATCCCCCGCATCCCATCAGTGGGACTCTATTTCCAGGTGTCAGGGACCTCATGTTAAAAGAAAGCAAAACAAATACCAACAAAACAACCCTGCCAACAAGCAGCATTTATTGAGAGCTTACTATACTGCAGGCCCTGTTCTCAAAAATTCACATGCATTATGGCATTGTGTCTTTCAATTATTCTCACAATCTCCTATGGTATATGCTATTGGTAATCCTATTTCAGAGAGGGGAGAAAAGAGATAGAAAATAAGAGGTGGAGATAGGTTCAATAATTACCTGAAGGCCAAACTGCTAGGAAGTATGTAGAGTCTGATCCTAGACCCTGAGACTCGCCCTCTTCACCTTGTGCTTCCTGCCTTTCTTCTCTGTCTCACTCCTCCTTAATCATGATGAGAGGTGAACTCTACCATGTTCGTTTGGTGAAGAAGGGTGCTGACAGACCTTGGGTGATTGACAACACCAGATGTTAATGCTACGGATTCTTCCTCCAAGAATGGAAGCCAGCCATTCTGAGATAGGCAGGGAATAAAGATAGATTTGAAAAAGTCCGGGTGGTAATTAACACTCTCTCCATTCTTTTTTACCCAGCAACATGCTCCGTTTCTGTTTTCCTAGATGAAGTAAAAAGTAAAATGTGCCTTCATTCTAGTTGCCACATATTCTAATTTTAAGAGTTCACAGGTTAATTAAATTGATTTAAAAACAACTTTTGAGTTCTACCTTAATTAACCCTCCAGGTGTCCTCATTACTCTGCTCCTATTCAGTGCTGTCAGTCTGCCACGGGAGGGTTAGAACCCCTCACCTTCTCAGGTAGAAGGGGAGAGTGGGAAATCGCATTTGCCTCTCGGTTTGATTAGTGGAGCTCATTAGCTGTCAGACAGAAGGTGCGAGCAGTCCATCAGAAGCGAACAGCAACACCAGTGACATTTATTGCATGCCCAGTGCTCAGAAGCTGCTGAGAAACTGATTTTCATTCTCATGCATTGCATCCCCCAAATGGGACTTCTCTAGGATTCATTAGCAAGCCCAACCAAAATTCCCAGGAAGTAAAAGAAGAAAAAAAGAAGAAAAAAGACCTTAAGAGAACCAATGCACACAACTAGCCCCACACACTCAAAGCAGAAATAAAGGAGCACAGTTTGTCACCTGCTCCCGTCTTTCTAGCTGATCCTGCGTATTATTTACACCATTACAGGAGTTGCTGTTCCTGGCTTTCCTGTGGCTTCCCAAACAGAATGGGCATCAGACCTATTTGGTTGATGGTCCCAACACAGTGCAAACCAACACTGGTTTTCTAAATTGGTCACCACATGCTTACCTTTCTGTGTCCCCTGCTTGTTCTAAAATGCTTCTGGAAACCAACTTGAATGAGTGCTTGGCCCAACCACACAACAGGCAAATGCTTCACAGGCAAAACCTCAGTGTATGGAACCAGAGAATCCTCTGAAAGCATTTCTGATCTTTTCTTGTCAGTGTAGAAAGGTATTTTAAAAAAAAACCTTATGAATAAATATCAGCAAATGGTCATTAACCTAACTGATTTATGATTGACATAAAGAAATGGACACTGACTATGTACATAACAAACCAAAGGTAGTGCAAACCTGGGCTCAAGGTCTCATTTGCCACCAAACTAGCTATGAGGCTTAGTTTCCTTTCTTACGCAGTGTGGGTGTACTGAATGATATGTATGGTCTTTTCTGGATTGAAAATTAATATGTCTTTATGATTATGGGTAGTTTTGTATCACTCGTTACTCTACTAGGTATTGTTATTTACCCAATGACAGAGAAGTACACTGAGACACAGTAATGTGAAGTAACTTGCCCAAGCGTGTGCAGTTAGTAAGTGCAGAAGGCAGGAGGTGAACCCTGCAGCAGAGGTGGGATCCTGATGGCTTAGCCGCTAGCCTGGTTCCAAGATCCTTTGTAGCTCTAACAGTCTATGATTCAAAGCTGTAAATCTTTGAGTCAATGAATGGCAGTGTTTCTTCATATTACTTTAACTGTTGGCTGGGCCTGAGGAGATCTGATAAAAATAACAGGCACAACGTATTCCCCTACGTCCTCCAACCACTTTGGTTCACAATGGGAAGTGGCAGTGGAACGATGCCAGGGGACCCGTGGCCTTCCCCTTCCAACTGGTTTCTTCTCATGTCTCTGCAGAGCAGAGAACTGAACCAGGAACTTGAAGAATTTCTGTATGTCTCACAATTCCAAGGAAAGATGCATCAAGAAGTAAAATTTTCTGAAAACAAAACAAACAAACAAAAAAACACACCTCACTTTGGAAGGTGTTAGAATGACCTGAGGAGCTGTTAAAATGCGTATCCCAGCTGCCAGCATGGAGATTCTGGTCCTACCTGTGGGGCTCAGGCATCTGAATCTTTATCAAGCTCTGGCTCATTCTGATGCAACTAAATACAACTAAATAACGTTAAAGAACGGTCCTAGAGATGCTGAAGCCCATTTGGGCTGCTGTAACAAGTAGCCTGACTGGGGGCTTGTAAACAGCAGACAATAATTTATCACAGTTCTGGAGGCTGGAAGTCTGAGATCAGGGTGCCAGCACGGCTGGGTGAGGGCTCTCCTCTTGTTGCAGACTTTTTTGTTTCCTCACATGGTGGAAAGGGCTAGGGATCTCTAAGGAGATCACTAAATCCCATTCATGAGGATTCCTTCCTTCTTAAGCACCTGCCAAAGGCACTGCCTCCTAATACCATCACCTTCGGGGGTTGGGGTTGGGGACAAACATTCAGACCATAGCAGGCAGTATAGCCAATTCTCAAAACATTTCCATGCTGCTTTTGAGGTCTCCCCATAGGCTTTTACACTCCTTATTCCAAAGACAAGGTTGATGTATTCATCTTCGTCCTTGACATCTCTACCTGGCTGTCTCCTAGTCATCTCATACTTAGCCCAACACTGCACTTTCCATTTTATCCCCACTAAGTACTGTTCCTCCACCTCATCCCTGTCCCAGTAAATAGCATTACTAACCACCTGGTTATTAAAACACAGTTTGGTGAGTCAGCCTTGCCTCCTCCCGTCCTGCTCATGCTTTTTTACTTTCCCACTCTTCGTCTTTCTCCAACTTCTCTAATCAGTTAGTAAAACCCTTTGTTTTATACCAAAAATATATCTTTCACTTACTTTTCTGCATTGCTACTCTCACTTTTCTAGTCTAAGTTCATACTATATCTCACCTGGATTTCTGAAATAGTCTTCTCACTGGTCTTTCTGATTCCAATTTGACCTACCACCTAGCAGCTAGCGATTTTTCAAATGTATGAACCAGACCACAACACTTCCCCCACTTAAGACACTCTGATGGCCTCTCCTTGTGAATAAAATGAAATTCACACTCCTTCCCAAGGCTGCTAGGCCGTGCATGCATGTGTAGTCCCTGCCTAGCTCCAGATATTCCAGCCAGGGCTCCTGTGTTCATGCTGTCATCCATGTGGGAGAGAAACATTGACTGGTTGTCTCCCGTATACCTTCCAACCCAGGATTGAAACCGCAACCTTTGGTGTACAGAATGATGCTCCAACCAACCGAGCCACCTGGCCAGGGCCGAATCCCTCTTTCTGTTTCTTTAGATCTCAGTTGAATTGTCACCATCTCACAGATGTGGTCCAGACTTCTCAGAATCTGACCTCAGAATCTCTATCACAAGCTATTTGTATTTTCCTTATAGGATTTATCACTATCTAACTTTGTTTGTCTGCTTCTCCCAATAGAATGATACCTCCATGGAGTCAGCAGCCTCATCTGTCTTGTTCTCTTTTGTATCCCGGTACCCAACACCATACGTGGCACTTAGCAAGATCTTATAATTTATTTGTTGATAAGTTGTTTGAATATTTCCTTCTTTCAGAATATGCAAAAATGGGATTATGTGGATAAAGGTATAATTAATGTGAAAGATATAATTCAGAAAAAAACAAAAGAATAGATTTGCGTGTGGCATATCTCCTCTGTCCCTTAAAATCTCACACTGCAGAATCTTTTAAAGTAGGACAACCCATCCGCATTGATACCATCCATGTGATTCTATCTAACCAGAGGGAATTTTTCTAACTCATGGCTCTCTCTTTTCCAGACAAAAGGCAGCTGTTCTGGTTCCTGGTGCAGCCCACTGTGCTCATGGTGGCCTCCGCAGTGTGGATATGGAAGGTCCACTGAACATAATGAAAGGTACTTGGCTCCAAATAATTACAAAAAGTAATGATGATGAACTGCCTCATGTGTTCCTCTGCTGTGAAACTCCTTGTCTGCTGTTAACTCGCGAAGCATCCCGTGGTGGTAATGTGATTGCACTTTGAACGGTTAGACAAATGAAACACTGTGGGTTCCTCCAGAGGCTGCATGAGGCTAATTCTCTTTGCTTAAGTGTTAGACACAAAGTAAGTCCAAATTCTTTCAAGCAATAAAGTGTTGCTTTTTTTTTTTTTTTCCAAGAGCTCACATTTAAGAATTAGCTCACACATAAATCTCTGTGAAGGCTGCCAGTTTGCATTTTGAGAGACTTAAATCAGAGAGGTCAAGTGAAAAAGTAATAATTACGATCTTCTTTGTGTTTGGAACTATTGTTAGGTTGTTTTCTTACGCCCGATGCAATTTTTTTTCCTTCGCCTGGCGGTACATCTTGATTTTGCTTTGGCAGAGAATCTTTCCCCAACTCTTAGGACTTATTCAGGGGTGAATCCATCTGATATAACAGTGGAAACAATTCAGAAGCTGTACCAATCAGATTTCCTCTCCCTGGAATTTTAATCCTGAGTAGAATAACTCAACAGTTGAAAATGGTAGTATGTGATGATGGGTCCGGGAGAGATTTTTTTATTGGTTCCAGAACTCTGGTTCCTCGTGCTTCCAGAGACCTTGTTCTTAAGCCTTTCTTTTAAATGTATGTGCTGTTCCTGGAATATATAAGTATTTTTTTCACTTACATGTTTGGTACCTTGACAGGGCTTTTAAGAAGGTACTGCCTTTTAGGAGTGAAAGGCTAAAGTGTGGGGCCCACGCAGGTTGCCACAGGTATTCAGAGAAAATTGCAAGGACAGTAGAGGTCTAGGAAGCCATCATGGAGGAGGCAGGGAGGCAGACAGAGGCAGGAGCACAGTAAAGGACAGGGGAATAAGGAAAAGAGACAAACATTTGTGGAAGGGTTGCCAATGCTAAACGTTTCCAAGGTGGCGTTTCATTTCATCATTATAGCAGTATTGTGAAGAGACATTCAGAAGACTATAACTTGCTCCAAGTCCCCACACTGGTAAGTAGCTGAATGAGGGTTATATTTGGTGTGAGGCCAACCATCATTCCACTGCACCGCAGGCCTTGGAAGTGAGGTAAGCATCTAAACATTATTTGAACAAAATCTAATATACATTAATTGAACATCCAGTGTATTCTAGGAACAGAGGATGCAGTGTTGAGAGACAAACGTTGATTTCCATAGAATTTATAGTCTAGCACTGGAAACTGAAAGTGATCGAGCTATTGCGAGACACTGTGATGAGTAGGTGGGGTCAGCATAAAGAATTCTTCTGGAGCTAATGAGAGAATCCTAATCGAGCTCAGGAGAGTCAAGAAAGGCTTCCCAGAGGAAAAAATAGAAAGGTTAGCCAGGTATAAAAGCAGTGTGTTTGATGGGGGTGCCAGGGCTGTAGGAAGGGTTTTCTCTGGAGACTTGGGGAAATCTAGAAGTGAAGGTATAAGGTACCTTTGAGGAACTGCATGCAGTTCAGTGTGGCTGGAGTTGGTGTGGAGCAGCGGTCGCCAACCGGTGTTCCGCAGACCACTGGTGGCCCGTGAGGTTGAAAGGTTGGCGACCCCTGGTGTGGAGGGCCTGGCTGGTGGTGTGGTAGGAAGTGGACAGTTAGGCAGGGCCAACTCAGGACAGGCTCCGGGAGCATCATTGTTATCCGCTCTACGTAATGTAAAATGTGGGAAGTGTGCTGTTGCTTGTGCTTTTGCTGCAAGGACTCCTTTTGGCAGCTCATAAAGCAATGATGGATGCCAAAAATATTTCTCAGCTTTTGCCACCTTGTTATATATTTCCCACATGTGCTTAAGGGAAAACTTGAATCACCAGAATCATTAATAGGCTTATAATGTAAGTATTCTTCAGGGATTCTGAAAAAAGCTGGTCATCCTTATTTCTCTGTCTCATATTTTTGG
The DNA here is from genome assembly GCF_963259705.1 of Myotis daubentonii. Classification (NCBI taxonomy): domain Eukaryota; kingdom Metazoa; phylum Chordata; class Mammalia; order Chiroptera; family Vespertilionidae; genus Myotis; species Myotis daubentonii. Next base: position 86,500,636 of record NC_081844.1, on the reverse strand, counting down.
AGAAGCATTTTAATATTTGCATGACCTTTAATCAAACATACTGCACATTTTTAGAGCCCTGTAAATTGCTGCCTTCCTGTAAGTACTAGGGTTGGAGGGACTTAACAGTACCATTAGAAACACATAAATTTCATATTTTTATTTTTTTGCTCATGCAGGTTTTATTTCTGTTTGTTTTTGTGTGGATTTTTAAATTATGCCTATGGAAATTAAGCAGGATTTTATTAGCAATAAAAATTTTCCACCCTGGCTGGTGTGACTCAGTTGATTGGAGCATCTTTCTATAAACTAAAAGGATGCATGTTCGATTCCCCAATCAGGGCACATCCTAGATTGTGGTTCAATCCCTAGTCAGGTACACTGCAGCCAGTCAATGTTTCTCTCTCTCTCTCTCTCTCTCTCCCTCTCTCTCTCTCTCTCTCAAGTCAATACACATATTCTCGGTGAGGATTAATTCTTTTTTCCAAGTTATCTTTCTTCTGGGTCTAATGTAGTTCCTAGAGCCCTTCTCAGCCTATAAAAGGACTGGGTTCTTCAAAATTTCTAATTCTTAATCATCACCAGCTCATTAACATCACCTCTCTTCATTCCTTTTTTCTTGTCCTCATAAGAACAGTGACACTGATCTAAACAATATCAGAATATATTTCCACATGAGCTTCCAAGTAAAGAAAATGGAACCTTCTTTACTAGATGCCATATCGAGCTTTAAATTGCATTTGTGTATTAGCCAGGATTCTTTTGGATTTCAAGGGACAAAAACCAACTCAATGAGCTTGAGCATAAGAAGAACATTTATTGTTTCTGGCAAAAAAAAAAAAAAAAAAGAGTCCAGGGTACCCCACTTCAGGCATGGCTGGGTCCAGGGACTCAAATTACATTAGGGAGCTTCTTTTCCCATATTTTGGGTCCATTTTGTTCTCTGTTACTGTCAATCTTAGCAGGTTCTTATGATGCAATAACTATTTTGTGGCCCATGGATGCAATGTTCTGACCAGTGAGATCAAAGGGCATATGAAGCTAATATTAGTTTCATGGAAAACGCAGGTTTTGTTTGAAAATAAGGGGGTTGGGGGAAGGACCACAGAGAGGCAAAAATGACAGATTTGTCTTACAAAATTACTTTTCTTAGCAGCTTTCGGATTTATGATACTGCAAACATAGTAAAAGCATGATCTCATTTTAGAGATATGATAAGGCATTATTTAGCCATTGTATTTTTTAATGTTGACAATATTACAGATGCCCCCCATTTTCCCCCTCTTTGCCCTCCCCTCCCTCCACCACATGGGGAAGAGATTAACCAAAGAACATACATGCATATATGCATAGCCCATGGACACTAACAATAGTTTGATGATAGCCATTGTATTTTTGAGGTCCCATGATTACAAATTCTATAATATATAAACTTTTAAACTTATGTGAGGAGTTTTACAATTTCACAGTTTTGTTTTTCTCTAAACAAAGCAAGGTCATTTAAAAAAATTACTTTGTCTTCCTTCCTTCAGCTACATTGTGAACATTTTCGTAAGGATGATATAGTTCTGGTTTGGAGAAGACAAGGATCTGATAAATCCTACCTTTCGGCCCTGACCTCATTTTCTTAGTAGCTTTTCCTGTGCCTAAAAGCAGTCCATTTACTTCATTAAATGCGTCACAGGTAATGCAAGAGTGTTTTCTGGCAGGTGCCTCTGCAGGATAGCCGTACGGACCTGGGGTTCTGCCTGGAGAGGGGTCCCTAATAGTTCATCCTACCTCCCACGGAGAAACAGGAACATTATTTTGCCATCATCACTAAGTGAAAGAGAATGAACACTTCTAATGAAATGCTGGCAGTTCTGTAGATTAAGCAGTATGAAGGGCACGGCGGATTCTTTTTATTAAAAACAATATAACACCCTCATTCTATCCTTTGACTTTATAGAATTCCTGTCTGTACCATGGAATATCATAATTGAGGAGCTGATGTCTCTACTTATGGGATGCAAATAGCTCCCCCTTTAGTTCTTTAAACATAGGGTGATTTTGAATCACTTGCCTTGGCCTGTTTTGCCCATTACCATTATCCTCAGTACCTACTTCTTTGCACAAGCCCTAGAATACACGCCTCACTTCTTCCTTAAACAAACTTGCGTTTGAAGATGTGATTCCAGTTTCCTGACTGAATGCCTTTGGTCCTCTTATTTTTAGGTAAAATGAAAATAGCTAATTAGCAGCTCTCTTCTTCAGGATCTCAGCATTTTCCATATGGATCATTTAAAAATGACAGATGTGTACTCCTATGAAACCACCACCTCAATCAAGACACAACATTTCCATCATCCCCAGAAGGATCCTCATACCCCTTTGTAGTCAGGCAACCACCCATTGCCTTTAGCCATAAATATCAATTTGCATTTTTAGACTTTTATGTAAATGGAATAATACACTATATGCAGTTTTTTAAATTTTATTAAAAATTTAAAATTTAATCAGTATTACAGATATCTCCCATTTTCTCTTTTTTTGCCCTCGCCTCCCCATACTATTGTCTGGGTCTGTATGCATACCCAGTCCCCCAACTGAGATCTGTTATCCTGTTCCATACATCTCTACCTCGGGCCTATTTTGTTCATCAGTTTATTTTGTTCATTAGATTCCACTTATAGGTGAGATCATGTGATGTTTGTCATTCTCTAACTTGGTCATTTTGCTTAGCATAGTAGTCTCCAGGTCCATCTATGCTGTCTCAAATGGTAAGAGATTCTTCTTCTTTACAGTTGCACAGTATCTCATTGTGTAAATGTACCATAGCTTTTTTATCCAGTCATCTACTGATAGGCACTTGGGCTGTTTCCAGATCTTCTGCTATGAACATAGGGGTGCATATATTCTTTCTGATTAGTGTTTTGGAATTCTTAGGATATATTCCAAGAAATGGGATCACTGGGTCAAATGGCAGATCCATTTTTAATTTTTTGAGGAAACTCCACACTGTTTCCCATAGTGGCTGCACCAGTCTGCATTCCCACCAGCAGTGTACTAGGGTTCCCTTTTCTCCACATCCTCACCAGCAGGTGTTGTTTGTTGATTTATTGGTCGTAGCCATTCTGGCAGGTGTGAGGTGATCCCTCATTGTCATTTTAATATGCATCTCTCTGATGACTGGTGTATTGAGCAATTTTTCATGTGTCTATCGACCACCTGTATATACTCTTTGGAGAAGTGTCTATTCAGGTCATTTGCCTATTTTTTTAAAAATACATATACTTTTATTGATTTCAGAGAAGAAGGGAGAGGGAGAGAGATAGAAACATTAATGATGAGAATCATTGATCAGCTGCCTCCTTTATACCCCCCACAAGGGATCAAGCCCCTAATCCAGGCATGTGCCCTGACGGGGAATCAAACTGTGACCTCTTGGTTCATAGGTTGATGCTCAACCACTAAGCAACACTGACTAGGTCCTTTGCCCATTTTTAATTGGATTGTTTGGCTTCCTGGTGTTGAGGAGTATGAGTTCTTTGTGTATTTTGGAAATTAAGCCCTTATCAGATATATCATTGGCGAATATGTTTTCACATATAATAGGTTCCCTTTTCATTTTGTAGGCAGTCTCTTTTTCTGTGTAGAAGATTTTTGGTTTGATATAGTTCCATTTGTCAAATTTTTCTTTGTTTCTTTGTCCTAAGCCAGTGGTTCTCAACCTTCCTAATGCCGTGACCCTTTAATACAGTTCCTCATGTTATGGTGACCCCCAATTTCATTGTTACAAATTGAACATAATTAAAGCATAGTGATTAATCACAAAAACAATATGTAATTATATATGTGTTTTCCGATGGTCTTAGGCGACCCCTGAGAAAGGGTCGTTTGACCCCCAAAGGGGTCATGACCCACAAGTTGAGAACCCCTGTCCTAGGCAATCTATATATATAAAAGCCTAAGCAACCGAAAGACTGGTCGACTGGTCACTATGACGTGCACTAACCACCAGGGTGCAGATGCTCAACGCAGAAGCTGCCCCCTGGTGATGAGTGCACTCCCACAGTGGGAGAGCTGCTCAGCTGACTGATGGGTGCCATACGCCAGGCTTACGACTGGCAAGCACAGCTGCTACGATGTGAGCCTCTCCCGCCTCTGCAGCAGCACTACCGAGAGGCGGTGGCAGCAGCTGCTGCAGGGCCAGGATGAGTGGGAGCAGTGCCTGGCCTGGGCTTGGGCTCCTCCCCAGCCACCTGCTGTTTCATACGCTACTACATCCTTTGGGGGGATGTCAGACTGCCAGTTTCAGCTCGATCCCTGCCCTGCAGACCAGGCCACCTGTAGGGATCGGGCTGAAACCAGCAGACTGACATCCCCTGAGGGGTCCCAGATTGTGAGAGGGCGCTGAGGGACCCCACCGGTGCATGAATCCATGCACCGGGCCTCTAGTGTATCCATAAAAATATTGCTACGTGTGATGTCTGAGTTTTAATTACCTTTGTTTTCTTCTATCTGTTTTGAGTTTATTCTTGTATATGGTGTAAGTTGGTCTAGTTTCTTTTTTTGCATATATCTGTATTATGTTATCTGTTTTTTAATATATTTTATTGAGTTTTTTACAGAGAGGAAGGGAGAGAGATAGTCAGAAACATCAATGAGAGAGAAACATCGATCAGCTGCCTCCTGCGCACCCCCCACTGGGGATGTGCCCACAACCAAGGTACATGCCCTTGACCGGAATCAAACCTGGGACCCTTCAGTCCGCAGGCCGACGCTCTATCCACTGAGCCAAACCGATTAGGGCTATGTTATCTTTTTATATATATTTCTTTCACTCAGAATAATTTTGAGTTAACTCATTTACTGTATACATCCATAGATTATTCAGCTTTACAGATTAGTAGTATTCCATTGTATGGAATTATATGCCATATTTGTCCATTATGTATATACTAGGGGCCTGGTGCACGAAATTCGTGCACTGGGTGTGTGTGGGAGGGGAGTGTCCCTCAGCCTAGCCTGCCCCCTCTCACATACTGGGAGCCCTCAGGCGTTGACCCCCATCACCCTCCAATCGCAGGATTGACCCCTTGCCCAGGCCGGATGCCTCTGGCTGAGGCGTCCGGCCCGGGCAGCGGGGACCCACAGCTGCAGCGGCCCCACGATCGTGGGCTCCGCTTTAGGCCCAGGCAAGGGACCCCTAGCTCCTGGGACTGCCAGCTTTGACCGTGCCCAGCTCCCATTGCTGGCTCCACCCCTACTTCCTGCTATCACTGGCCAGGGCGGAAAAGGCACCTGATTCTCTGATCATGGCTGGGGGGCAGGGCAAAGGCGGCCCTGGGGCCGCCTTTGCCCTGCCCCCCAGCTCTTAGCTCCCCCCTGGGTTTCCAATCACTGTCAGTGGTGGGGGGCTTCTTCCTGCTTTCCCTTTCGCCTCCCTGCATTGTGCCTACATATGCAAATTAACCGCCATCTTGTTGGCAGTTAACTTCCAATCTTAGTTGGCAGTTAATTTGCATATAGCCCTGATTAGCCAATGAAAAGGGTATCATCATACGCCAATTACCATTTTTCTCTTTTATTAGTGTTGATTGATGGACATTTAGGTTATTTATAGTTTTTGGCTATTCTGAATAAAGCTGAAATGAACAGTCATGTTTAAATCTCTCTGTGTTTTTATTTCTCTAGTGGTAGATACTTATGAAAGAATGACTGAGACCTATTTTTTATTTATATTTAACTTTTAAGAAATTGCCAACTTTTTTCCCAAAGTGATTGTATAATATGATATTCCAGTAAGCAGTGTATGAAAGTTTCAGTTGCTCCACATCCTCATCAGCACTTTTTATTTTCTGTGTTTTTTATTTTAGACAGCAATAGCATGCTGTTTTGATTGCTATGACTTGTAATATAGTTTCATATCAGGTAGTGTGATTCCTCCAACTTTGTACTTCATTCTCAAGTTTGTTGTTACTATTTGGGGTCTTTGTGGTTCCATATAAATCTTTCACAATTGTTCTAGTTCTGTGGAATACTCCATTGGTATCTCGATAGGAGGTGAGTTGAATCTGTAGATGGTTTTGGGTGGTGTGGATATTTTAATGATGCTAATCCTTTGTACCCATGAACACGGTATATTCCTCCACTTATTTGTGTCCTCCTCAGTTTCCTTCTATAGTGTCTTATAATTATGTGAGTACAGGTCTTTCGCCTCCTGGTTAAGTTTATTCCTAAGTATCTTAATTTTTTTTATTGCAATGATAAATGGGATTGTTTAATTTTTCTTCCTTTTTTTTTTTAAATTTTACTTTCTGATAATTCATTATTGGTGTATAAAAAAGCCATAGATTTTTGGGTGTTGATTTTGTATCCTGCTATTTGTTGAATTCAGTTCTCATAATTTTTGGAGAATCTTTAGGGTTCTCTATATACTGTATCATGTCATCTGCAAATAATGACAATTTTACTTATTCCTTTCCAATTTGGATGCCTTTTATTTCTTCTTGTCTGATTGCTGAGGTTAGGACTTCCAGTACTATGTATTTTTGCCCATTGAGTATGATACTGGTTGTGTGTTTTATCATATACTAGAGGCCCGAGGCACCAAATTCAAGCAAGGGTAGGCCTTTGCAGCTCTGGCCCCGCCCCCCCACCTGCACCCACCTTGGCCTGGCACTGCCCACATCTGCTGCCACACATCCCCGGTTCCCTGGAGCCCTCTGATCACCCCACAGTGGGTGGCCCCCCAACCAATCGCAACTCACCCATCTCGGCTGGCCTTGCGCCAGTGCGTGTCATAGCATGGTTATCCGGATGGTCGTTCTGCTGTTTGGCTGATTTGCATATTATGCTTTTATTATTATAGAAGACTAGGGACCCGGTGCACAAAATTCGTGCACTGGGTGTGTGTGGGGGGGAGTGTCCCTCAGCCCAGCCTGCCCCCTCTCACATACTGGGAGCCCTCAGGCGTTGACCCCCATCACCCTCCAATCACAGGATCGGCCCCTTGCCCAGGCCTAACGCCTCTGGCCTAGGCGTCCGGCCCGGGCAGTGCGGACCTGCAGCTGCAGCGGCCATGCGATCGTGGGCTTCGCTTTAGGCCCAGGCAAGGGACCCCTAGCTCCTGGGACTGCCAGCTTCGACCATGCCCAGCTCCCATCGCTGGCTCCACCCCTACTTCCTGCTATCACTGGCCAGGGCGGAAAAGGCACCTGATTCTCCGATCATGGCTGGGGGGCAGGGCAAAGGCGGCCCTGGGTTTCTGATCACTGTCAGTGGCAGGGGGCTTCTTCCTGCTTTCCCTTTCGCCTCCATGCATTGTGCCTACATATGCAAATTAACCGCCATCTTGTTGGCAGTTAACTGCCAATCTTAGTTGGCAGTTAATTTGCATATAGCCCTGATTAGCCAATGAAAAGGGTAGCTCGTACGCCAATTACCATTTTTCTCTTTTATTAGTGTTGATAGATGCCTATTATTACATTGTATGTTCCTTCTATCCCCACCTTGCTGAGAATTTTTATAATAAATGGGTGCTGGGTTTCATAAAATGCTTTTTTCCTGCATCTATTGATATGATTCTATGGTTTTTGTCCTTCAGTTTATTTATATGGTGTATCACATTTATTGTACCAATCTTTATTCCCAGAATAAGTCACACTTGATCATAGTGTCTGATCTTTTTAATGTATTGCTGGATTTGGTTTGCTAATATTTTGTTTAGGATTTCAGCATCTATGTTCATCAGGGACATTGGCCTATAATTTTATTTTTTGTAGTGTCTTTATCTGGTTTTGGAATTAGGATCATGCTGGCCTCATAAAATGAGCTTAGGAGTCTTCCCTCCTCTTGAATTATTTTGGAAAATTTGAGGATAGGTATTAGTTCTTACTTGAATGTTTGGTAAAGCCATTTGGTCCAGGGCTCTTTTTTTTTTTTAATATGTTTCTTTATTGATTTCAGAGAGGAAGGGAGAGGGAGAGAGAGATAGAAACATCAATGATGAGAGAGAATCATTGATATGCTGCCCCCTGTATGTCCCCTACTGGGGATCGAGCCCACAACCCGGGCATGTGCCCTTGGCTAAAATCAAAACTGGGACCCTTCAATCCGCAGGCCAAGGCTCTGTCCACTGAGCCAAACCAGCTAGGGTGTCCAGGGCTTTAATTTGTTGGAAGTTTTTTGTTTCTTTGGTTATTATTACTTCTTCAATTTCAGTGGTTGTAATCTATCTATTCAGATTATCTGCTTTGTCCTGATTTAGTTGTGGAGGGTTTAAGCTTCTAGGAATTTAGCCATGTCTTCCAGATTTTATTGGCATATAGTTGTTCATAATATTTTCTTACAATCCTTTGTATTTCTTTGGTGTCAGTTATTACTTCTCCTCTTTCATTTCTGATTTTATTTATTATCTTGCAACCTCTTCTTTTGCTCTCCCTCTGTCACTATGCTACAGCCAGTCTGGATTTCTTTTAGGCCTTTGAATGGCCCTCACCCTTTGTCTCACCCCAGCCTCTGGCTAGGATGCTTGTCCTGCACCCCTTATACACCTGGCGCATTCTTACCTCCAGGTCTCAGCTCCAGTGTTACTCCATCAGGTAGACCTTCCATCACAGCAGATTCCTCTCCCTGTAATTCTTTATCTCAGAACTCCGTTTTCCTATGTTACCTATATTACATTATCTTTTTACTCATTCGTTTATGTTTGTTATCTGTCCTTCTCCTGGACTTCATGTGAGCAGAGATGCATCTCCACAGACAACTGTTAAACCATCCCTCCCCACCCCCGGCCCCTTGTGCCTTACACTTAGAATGTTGAGTAAGTATACCAACTGAAGGTAGAAATGGATAAAATGAAGCTCCCCTTTTCCTAATTGGACCTCACAGCTCCCTCCCAAACAGGCCTACATCTTATGCCAATACCCAAAAGCTTCATTGTGCTTCCATTACCGCTTAGAAAACCATTACAAGAGCATTTTTGCCATTAAGACAGCAATGATTTCCCACAGCCATTTCTAAACCTTAGTGGGTTGGAAGCTAGCTTCACCAGAACCTGCCTCTAACACAAAAATTCAAAAAAAGCTGCCAGTTTAAGACAGGCAGGGGGGCACTCAGTGCTCCATTTGCCAGTGGCAATAAGGCCTAAGTATTTGAATTGCCTTTCCAGGTGATTTGTCCTGTTATTGTTTTGACATGGAACCATTATATTAATTCTGATATTGGCACCACTAGCTGCATCAAACCAAGTGTCTCTGCTGCCAGCTTGAATAGCTAAATATTCTATTTTAGCCCAATTCAATTGTAAATCTCAAAAGCGAAGCCTTGAGGAAAGGTGCATCTAACCTCATGCATTGCAGACAATTGCTAAATCAGTAATGCAGGCAGCTTTAAGCCAGGAAGCTTGGTCACTGCTCATCTGCTGGCAGATAAATCAGTTCTCTAGCTCACCTAGACCTTGTTAGGACCTTTTTGGTTGTAAAAGACAAAATTAAATAGTTGAATCAAAAATAGAAATGTACTGGGTCACTTCACTAAAAAATGCAGGCGTGTTTCTGTGTCTGGATTCAGGATTTCAAATGGTGTCATCCTCGACTCTGAGCATTCACATGCTTCCCTTACAGGCTCCTGGTGGTGGCAAGATGACTGAGCGCAGTGCCAGGCATACATGCTCACAGGTCAAAGCATAAGCATACATTTCTGTCAGTCTCCTTGGCTCTTACTAGCTTCCATGTTGATTCTTGAAACAATCACTGTGTCTCCGGGAGTATAATGCTCCGAATGCTCAGACATGATCATATGGTCACCCAAAACTTTGGATGGGTAGAGGGCACGGAGAGGAGAAACGGTGATGAAAAAACCATCTCCACAAGGACTCCCTCCAGCCTAGCTGGAGTGGACGATGGCAGATATGGCTACCCAACCCCTAAGTTGCAAGGTTAAAAAGTACTGATCCATGAATTTATGTTTTTAATCTTAAAAGGCCCCAAAATTGTATCTCATTCACCTGATTGAACACCCAACCCTGGAGGAGACCTCAAGTTAGATTTATCCAGAGCTTGGCTTTTGCCTTGACAGTTTTACATTAAATGTCTTATCTTTTGAGTCTGTATCTACTTAGCTGAAAGAGCTCAGAAAATGTTCTATTTTGTTGGAATTATTTCTAAGTAACTATTAATGCCATTCTTATAATCCTATATAATAAAAGGCTAATATGCAAATTGTCCCCTCAACCAGGAGTTCGACTGCCCCTGGCCAGCCCGCCCCGACGTCCCCATTGGGGTGGGCTGGCCGGACCCCGCCCATACACGAATTTGTGCACCAGGCCTCTAATTGGATATAATTACTAGTAAGTCTTAGACTGACAGCTTTCTTAGAATTTCTCTCTTTTTTCCTTTCTGAGCTTATTTAATCTGTTACTGGAACTTGTAAACATCTGAATAGAATTGATGAGGTAACCCCCTTTGCGTCCAAATCAGCTCAGCAACAGGGACTGTCATGCTTAGGAGCTGAGTGTCACTGATGTAGGTAAAAGTAACAAACTAAAGTGTTGTAAAGGGAAAAGTCACAGGGTAATCCTTCTAAAGATTACCTTTACACAAATTGAGACTTTAGGAGGTAAATGTTGAAGTAATCACTAGAGTAATTACTTATACATGTGATTAAAACACTCCATGTACTGAAAGTAGGGACCTTTCTTCAAAGATGGGTTTGAAACATAATGTGCCAGAGGTTCTTCCTATGCCCTCAAGCCTGCCTCTCCCTCTCTGCCTCCATAAAAGGTACAATTTTCCCCAACCTATTACCTCACCCTTTGCACCCCTGCAGAAATTCTTTCATCCAGAGATTTCAGTATATTTACAAATGTAAATTAACAAGCCTCATTGCTTTTTTCCACAGAGATGGTTCATTTAAGTAGCACAGAAATTTACCTGAGTGGCCTGCTCAAGTTCAGAAGTCCTCTATGTAATCTGTCAATGAATATTCAAAGTATAAAAATACGTTGCAATCTCATTGTAGATCCAAATTCATTGCATCCAAGTACCACTGGAGGGATGAATCCTTTCCTTTAATCTTGACAGCAAGGCTCCTACCTGTTGGCCTTTCCTCAGCCTCACTGAGTGCCCACATACCTGGAAACCCAGACTTCAGCCCTCCTCTGTCCTATCTTACCTGCCCCAAAAGCTAAGTGGGACAGAACATGAATTTCTTACAGATATTTTTTATGAATCACTTTAATTAAATAAGTAGTTGGAAATATTTTATTTTGTTACTCCCAAATTTTCTATGTATTAAATACTTGTTTTGTTGCCACTCGCTATGCTAGACACAGGGAACACTACAGTCATGCTCCTCCCTTCATGGGAAGGACTGAGAGTAAACAAGAATCAGCCACACTGTGGTCAGTGCTATGAAGACGACAAACCTGACCAGCTGGGTGAGGCAGGTAGGAATGGATGGATCAGGGGCATCCTCTCTAAGCAGGTGACATCTGAACTGAGGCCTGGAGCACGAGAATCAGTCAGACTTTTCCGTTGTGTGTGTTTGTGCACTTGCATCTTACAGATTCTCATTTCTAATAAAGTAAATATCAATATTTAAATCCCACATAAACAAAACTCTCTGGGGTTGTCTTTTTGTTTTTCCCAGAGTATAAGGGTCATGAGACCAAAAACTTAGAAAACCACTGTGGTTTATCCCCAGCCGTGATTGGCCCATTTCTTGGTCTGACTCAAAAGGTGCCATTGTGATGGAATTCCAAACCACACCCTAGCTGTGATTGGTCTATTTCTTGATCTGACCTCATAAAGAGCCATTGTGATGAACCTGCAAACCACACCCAGCCATGATTGGTCCATTTCTTGCTCTGGCCTCATAAGGTGCCACTGTGATGAAATTGCAAACCACTCCTATATAAGACCCTGGCCCGGCTGAGGTTTTTGTCCGTTATAGCCCAGGAAGCTGATTTGTGGTGACCTGTTGGACTTGGACTCCTTAGCTTGTTTTGGCCTTTTTCCCCCCTCCATTTTGTTAATTTTTTTTTCCATTTTTCTTTTATTTTCTATTTGTTATTTTATTTTTTCAATTTTATTTTATTTTTTTATTTTTATTTTTTCTATTTATTTTATTTTCCTTTTTTTAATTTTTTAATTTTATTTATTTATTTTTATTTTGAAGGTGCCATGTTTAATGCCTTTGCAGCCCATTCCACTGTCAAGGAGCGCTGTATTGGCGATTACCTCCTCCTGCACACCATCGGCAAGGGATGCTATGCCGAGGTGCGGGTGGCCCAGCATTTGCTGACCAGGGCACAGGTGGTTGTAAAAGCCATTAAAAGGGAGGGCATCTCTAGATTTTTTCAAGAAGTCCATTGTTTTAAGAGCTTAAATCACCCAAATATCACACAATTATTTGAGGTGATTGCCACACAGGACAAGTTTTTTCTTATTATGGAGCATGTGAGCGGAGGGGACTTACTTGAGCACTTGGAGAAGTACGGCCACATGAACGAGGGAGAAGCCCGCGCCGTGTTCCGGCAGATAGTATCTGCGGTCCAGTACTGCCACCAGAGGGGCATCATCCACAGGGACCTGAAACCAGACAACATTCTCATAGATGGTGATATGACCATTAAATTAGCAGACTTCGGTTTTAGCAGGGAAGTGAGCGACCATAAACAGAACACCTTCTGTGGCACCATCTGCTATTCGGCCCCAGAGATCTTGCAGCGTCATACCTATGATGGCCGCAAAACTGATGTATGGAGCCTGGGGGTAGTCTTGTACAGGATGCTGACAGGGGTGGCACCGTTTGAGGGGGACAACTTTGTGAACGTGAAGAGGCAGATAGTAAGTGGACATTTCTATGTACCACACTTTATGTCAAGGGAGGTTCAAAAACTTTTAAGAAAATTACTCACTGTCAACCCGAGCCAAAGGCCGACCCTGGAAGATGTAATGAAGGACCCCTGGCTCAACAAGGGCGAGGAGGAGCAGCTGAGGCCATACAGCGAGCCGCCCTGGGGTGAGTTGCACCCACAGGTAATAGAAATCATGCAGAGCCTCGGCTTTAAGCAGGATGACATCCAGGAGTCAGTAACACAAAGGAAATTTGACAGAGCGATGGGCACATACCTGATCCTTACAATGATGAAAACCAAGATGCCAGGACGCAAAATCAGGGTAAGGCCCTACCATTCCCCTGGCACCAGTAGCATGTCCACAAGCCAAGAGGTTGGTCAGCCATTTGATGGGAAGACCAAAGAACCTTTTATTCCCCCAAACTGCCTGTGGTTTAGGGTGACCACTCCACCACCCAACCTGGAAACCATGACCACCACTCGCCCAGAGTTCAGGACAGACACCCCCAGGGCAGACCTCCAGCTTGGCCCTGCAGGCTCCCCCACCACCCAGCGCAGCACCAGCACCAGCACCAGCACCAGCACCAGCACCAGCATCGACGGGGGAGCCCCAGTGGGAGCCGCCCATGAAAGCCGCCTTAAAGCTGAGCAGCCTGAGGGTGGCACCCCAGCCTATTCCTCTGGCCCTATCCAAGGCCAGCAGGGGGTGGCTAGGAGGGCCTTCCATTTTCTTTTAAGATTCACCTGCTGTGGGTCATCCACCAAGAAGAAACATCTCAAAAGGACAAAAGTCAAACCAACATGATTTTTTAAGTTGTGGACTGTCAAGCAGGGCCACAGTCAACTTGAAGGTGCGGAGCTCCAGAAAGGCCGGTCAGTGGTATGGGAAATGAACCAGAGGTTGGAGGCAAACAGCTGCGGATGAGAGCGGGGCCAGAAGTACACACTGTGTGTGCAAGATGCGAGGACTTGGTCCAGTGGATGATGGAGGTGTGCAAACTGCCGAGGCATTCTCTGCACGGGATCCACATCAGGAGGGTATCCAGCAGCACCGTGGTCTTCAGAAACATCTTATCCAAATGCCTGCGGAGCTTGTGGGACTGCTTGCAGCTCCCAGAGGTCAAGAGGAGAGACTTCCCTCACTGTGGGTCCATCCCTCAGTCCCCACCTGAATGAGACCAGAGACTGGACTTTTTCCTGGGTTCCTTCCCTCCCCTGCTCCTTTGCTCCCACATTTGTGAGCTGCTTATTAAATAAAGTATTTGGTTCTCTCAAGTTTTATAATAAACTTGATGTTCCAGAAAGATGTATTGGGTACTCTGTTTTCCTATCTCTGCACAGAACTGGGGCTGTGCATCCTGCAGTTGGAGAAGCGTGCAGTGATGTAGTACTGGGACTTTATCAGGGGAACTCCAACAGAACAAGTGTGGTTCCGCAGGGAAAAGGCCAGCGCCCAGCATGCAGGGTGGGTTCCAGGCACCGGGGCACAGCAGTGGGCGAAGCAGGCAGAGGTCTCCTTTCTCATGCAGCTGATGGCCTGGGTGCTCTGTGACCTCAGCAGGAGTCACCTCTCCTGACCTCTTGGCTTTGCTCACTTCCCCCTGTGCTAGAGTCATTATCAGGTGGGCTTTCCCTGTCTATAAGTCAGACTTTTACATTACCGGGGGAACAGTGCTCTAGGCAGAGGGGACAGCAGAACTGAAGAAAAGAGCTCAAGTGGGAAAGAACTTGACATTTTTCAAGGTGGTCAAAGCGTAGTGAGCTGGTGTGAGAACAGCAGGAGTTGTGGCTGCAGATGAAGGGCAGAGCTTGTGGGCCGTGGAGGAGTGTGCAGTTTGTGCTGAGAACAGTGATCAACCCATGAAGGGTTTTAAGCAAGGAAGTGATATGATCTGATTTATGTTTTAAAAGTAGTAATTTGTGGAGAATATTCTTCCTCTGCAAACATTTAAAAAAACATTTTTATTGATTTCAGAGTGGAAGGGAGAGGGAAAGAGATTGAAACATCAGTTATGATAATCATTGATCGGCTGCCTCCTGCACACCACTAGACACTTCAATCTGCAGGCCGACACTCTATCCACTGAGCCAAACCGGCTGGGGTTCTGCAAACATTATCTGTCTCTACCTATTTCAAGATTCCCCAGGTAGAGCATCTTTTGCTATAACCACTGAAGAAATAAGAGCCAGAAACTGTTATGTGTTTTCCCCACTTTAATCCTTACCACACCAGTTCCCTGACACCTAGAAACGCCAATGAATCCATTGTTGTAAAAGGGAAAGACCTACCTGCCTCTGTGGAACTGATTGTTGTCTGACATCACTGATGAGCTGATCTGCTTGCCCCTTTCCCTGAGGAACCTGGTGTTCCTCTGATTCATCTGCCCTCCTCCCCTGTGATCCCAGCAGCACATGGCATAGACCTCTGTGGGACTCTCATCACTTTTGTTGTCATTAAGTGGTTCCCCTTCCCCTCCTTGCCCTGATCTTCCATTCCTGAGTCCTCAGGGGCTGGGAACTATCTCACTCACCTTTGTATTTCCAGTTATTGTTACAGAGCCAGGCCCAGAGTGGGTGCTCAGAAAGTGAACAGGTGAACAAATCTCCTGGTCACTACAGAGTGGATTGTCCTAAACCAGGACACATTGGAGTGTAAAAGGGAATGTGACTCATGACTGTGCGGAGACAAAAGTATAAAGTTGGACTGGGATTTTTTCAGGATATATCTTCAACTGGGTAAGTGTTGTAAGGAATTATGAACAAAACTGCGAACTCTGCAATTCTGCACATCTTCTAGGAGGCACTAGGACTCGCCATCTGCTGAGTTGGTTTAGCTCAGTGGTCCCAGAGCATGGGCCACATAACGTAAGACATGTTTATAAGTAGCAAGGGCATCAAGATTAGTAAAGATTCACGCTTTCATAATGTAATTCCCTTTTCAATTCTATTTTAGCATTTTTAATTATTACAAAGGAAAGTGTTTGGTGGCAGGTTATCTTTAACTCCCTCAAGCCCCTCCTAATCTTCCTTTTTAAATGAAAAATGAATAAACCTTAGGATTCTAACCTTTGAAAAGGAACTGTTATTTGGTTGGAATTTAATGTGTTAATAATTTATACAGATATTACTTTTCTTTCTATGATCTTTTTCTCACTATAAAGATTATGAATGCACATTGTTGGGATATGACCTTGGAAAATACATAACAACATAAAGATATTTAAAACACAGAATAACACAACTCAGGGAATATTACATTTAACATATGAGGGTTTTCTCCTCCTATTTTGTATTTTTAGAAATATAATTTTGAATCTCAAAATGTTAATACATATGTAACTGAATTTACATGAAAAAGACAAACAACATGCTTTTATTTATTAAAAAACAGTTAACAATAGAAGGGCATTAAATATCAAACCTTCCCTTGTGTGCCTAAGAGTTTAATTTACTCTAATTTATATACATGTAATATTTAACCCCATACTTATCCAGTAATTGAAGACCTATGTTTACTAAATAAAATTCCATATAATTTCAGTCGTTATAATGAGATGTGTGAAACTTCCTTTTGGAAATTATGCATTTAAATCCCTGCTTTTCTTACTTGCCAGGGACATACACTTTCCAGTTCTTTGCACACTTAGCTTTCAACGGTGTCCCAGTCATGACCTGTCAATAGGCTGTGCGCGCAGGCCTGCCCAGCACTAACATCAGGCTGCCTTGGAGGTGGAAGCGCTCCGACAGAGGCACTTGCAGGCAGGAGCTGGTGGGCGGGGATGGGGGTGGGGACTTCTGCCCCCAGCTGAGGCATGCACAGGCCTGCCCAGCATTAATGTCATGCTGCCTATGTGTGTCCCGCCAGCGCTGAGGTAAAGCTGTCTACCTGTGTCCTGGGCCAGGGACATAACACTACCTGTGTGGTTCCTGGCCTGGGACGTGATGCAGTCTGCATGCGTCCCCACCCAGTGCTGATGTGACACTGTGGTGGGGAGGGGAGGAGGTGTGCGGGCTTGATGGGTGTGCAGCCGACTGGGTCTGGGTCTTGCCCAGTGGGGGTGGGGCCAGCTGGGTCTGGATCTGAAGTGTGAGGCCTGCACAGGTGTGGGGGGACTTGACTTTCTAATTAATTCCCTTTTAATGTGCACAGATTTCGTGCACCGGGTCACTATTAAAAACATAAGAGGAAACAGCTTTGACTCTATTGCCCTACCAAGCCTACAGGTGTAGGAAGGTAATTTCTTACTTATAAAAATGGTACAGGTGCTGAAAATATCTATTTACATTTTTTTTTCAAAGCAGAACGTCAGCATGGTATAACATTATCATCTTAATCACAAGTAGGCAAGATGGTTAGAAAATAACTACAGCAACAATAACAACCACTCCACACCAGGATAGTAACCTGCTGTTCCACCCACAGCTGCATGTTCCTCTCCAGCCTTAAGGGTTTCTCTATTCAGGAGAAAATCACTTTATTTTGAGGTTAAAAGGTGAGAGAATTTGGGATTATGTGGTCTTATTAGAGCACTTTGTCAATAAACATAATGAAGGCGAGGGGATAACCCATGATCTTGAAACATCTCCTGTTCATCCCCACCAGCTCCAGGCAACCTGAATACCAACAATTTAACACATTGTATGCGGGAAACGTATTTATACGTTCTACCAGTGTAGTAGAGCGCGGGACACGTATTAATATGTTTTTTATAGACTAGCGGTAGAATGTGGGTAACGTATAAATAAATAAACTAAAGTTATCGTAATTTTACTGAATGTTGCCATTTGCGCAAAAAATTAGCAAAAATGGCCTGCGCCACCTGTTAGCGCACAATAAAAACTACCCGCAAAAAGACTATAGTCTCCAGGAAGACTGGGGTTCCATGAAGTTCGCTGTATTCTCTGTGCCTTAAATAGTGCTTGGTTCTTAGAAGACTCTTTAACATCCTATCTAATAAAAGAGAAAAATGGTAATTGGCGTATGACGATACCCTTTTCATTGGCTAATCAGGGCTATATGCAAATTAACTGCCAACTAAGATTGGCAGTTAACTGCCAACAAGATGGCGGTTAATTTGCATATGTAGGCACAATGCATGGAGGCGAAAGGGAAAGCAGGAAGAAGCCCCCTGCCACTGACAGTGATCGGAAACCCAGGGGGGAGCTAAGAGCTGGGGGGCAGGGCAAAGGCGTGATCGGAGAATCAGGTGCCTTTGCTGCCCTGGCCAGTGATAGCAGGAAGTAGGGGTGGAGCCAGTGATGGGAGCTGGGCACGGTCGAAGCTGGCAGTCCCAGGAGCTAGGGGTCCCTTGCCTGGGCCTAAAGCGAAGCCCTAAAGCTGCAGCGGGTCCCCGCTGCCCGAGCCAGACGCCTCAGCCTGAGGCGTTAGGCCTGGGCAGGGGCGGAGCCTGCAACCGTGGGGAGCTGGGGGTCCCCTGCCCAGGCCTGACACCTCTGCCAGAGGCCTCAGGCCTGGTCAAGGGGCCGATCCGGTGATTGGTGATCGGAGGGTGATGAGGGTCAACTCCTCTGGCCGAGGCATCAGGCCTGGGCGGGGGTCAGAGCCAGTGTTGGGGAGGAGATGGGGGTCCCCTGTCCAAGCCTGACACCTCTGGTGGAGGCGTCAGGCCTGGGCAAGGGGCCGATCAGGCGATCAGAGGGTGATGGGGGTCTACGCCTCTGGCCAAGGCATCAGGCCTGGGCAAGGGGCAGAGCCAGCAATCGGAGGGGTCTGGGGGTCCCCTGCCCAGGCCTGACGCCTGGGCCAGAGGTATCAGGCCTGGGCTGGGGGCAGAACCAGTGATGGGGGGAAATGAGGGTCCCCTGCCCAGGCCTGACGCCTCAGGCCTAGGCAAGGGGCCGATCCTGCGATTGGAGGGTGATGGGGGTCAACGCCTGAGGGCTCCCAGTATGTGAGAGGGGGCGGGTTGGGCTGAGGGACACTCCCCCCCACACACACACACACCCAGTGCACGAATTTCGTGCACCGGGCCCCTAGTTGTTGAATAATGAGCCACCATCATAATAGCTGCTATTGCTAAATAGCCAAGATGTATTTGGTGCTATGCTTTACTATGCAGGTTCCAATAGTTGTCTGTATTGTCTCACTGAGGAAACAGGCTCAGAAATGTTAATGTGTCAAGTTCACACATGATGGGGCTAGGATTCAAAGCTACATATGTCTCAGGCCAGTGCTTCAGGTTTATTTTCTTACAGAATAGAAAAGAGTTTCAGGACTTCAAAAAGGGAAAGGAAAACTTCAGTAGTGCAGATTCATATTCCTTTGTTTAGAATAAATGTCTTTTTTATTAAAGTTTACATTCAATATCATTTTATATTAGTTTCAGGTATATTGCTCAGTGGTCAGACTATCATACACTTCACATAGTGTTTCCCACAATATTTCCTGTATGCACCGGGCACCATACATATTTATTGCTATATTATTGACTGTATTCCCTATGCTGTACTTTACATCCCTGGGACTGTTTTGTAAATAACAATTTGTACTTCTTAATTTTTTCACCTTTTTCACCTAGTCTCCCTACCCTGTTCTGCTCTGGCAACTATCAGCCTGTTCTCTGTATCTGTGAATCTCCACCAATTCTGTGTGTTAATTTATTTTCTTCTTTATATTCCATATACATGTGAAATCATATGGTATTTGTCTTTCTCTGACTGATTTATTTTACCATAATAATCTTTAGGACCTTTCATGCTGTCACAAATGGGAAGATTTCATTCTTTTTATGGCCAAGAAATATTTCATCCTACGTATGTACCACGATTTTATCCCTTCTATACTGATGGGCACTTGGGTTGCTTCCATATCTTGGCTACTGTAAATAAACACTGCAGTGAACACAGAGGTGCATCTATCCTTTCAAATTAGTGTATTTATTCAGATATATACCCAGAAGTGGAATCAATGGGTTATAACAAAGTTCCACTTTTAATTTTTTGAGAAACCTTCATACTGTTTTCCATAGTGGCTGCACCAATCTGCATTCTTTCCAACCATATATGAGAGTTCCCTTTTCTCCAGTCTTGCCAGCACTTATTGTTTGTTGGTTTATTGATGATAGTGTTCAGACAGGTGTAAAGTGATATCTCATTGTTTCAATTTGCATTTCTCTGATTATTAGTGACACTGTGCATCTTTCCATATGTATATTGGCCACGTGTTTGTCCTCTTTGGAGAAGTGTCTCGTATTTTTTGAGAGGATTACAGATGTCCCCATTTTCGTCCCCATTACCTCCTCCACTCCACTCCCGCCACCCCCAGGCTTTCACCACACTACTGCCTGTGTCCGCGGGTTATGCATACATATATATAAGTCCTTTGGTTTATCTTTTCCAGCCCCCTGCCCACCTCCTTCCCTCTGGGGTTCCTGATTCTGTTCCATGCTTCCATGTCTCTGGATAGTTTTTGTTCATTGGCATATTTTGTTCATTAGATTCCACATCTACTTATATTTCTCTGACTGGCTTATTTTACTTAGTATAATACTCTCCAGGTCCCTCCATGCTGTCTCAAAGGGTAAGAGATCCTTTTTTGCAAACTGCATAGTATTGCATGGTGGGATGTACCACCCCTTTTTTTTACCCACCCAGCTACTGATGGGCACTTGGGCTATTTCCAGATCTTAGATATTGCAAATTTTGCTGCTATGAACATAGGAGTTCATATATTCTTTTTGATTGGTTTTTCAGGATTCTTAGGATATATTCCTAGAAGTAGGATCACGGGAGGCAAATGGCAGTTCCATTTTTAATTTTTTGAGGAAAATTCACACTGTTTTCCATAGTGGCTGAATTAATCTAAATTCCCACCAAGAGTATACTAGGGTTCCCTTTTCTCCACATCTTCAGTAGCACTTGTACTTTATTGATTTTTTTTTATGGTAGACATTTTGGCAGGTATGAGGTAATATCTCATTGTGGTTTTAATTTGCATTTCTCTGATGATTAGTGACATTGAAGATTTTTTCCATGTGTCTCTTGGCCATCTTTACTTTGGAGAAGTGTCTGTTTATGTCCTTTAACCTTTTTTTATTGGATTGTTTGTCTTTCTTTTGTTAGGTTGTATGAGTTCTGTATATATTTTGGAAATTAACCATGTATCATTGGCAACATGTTCTCTCACACGGTGGGATCCCTTTTCATTTTTTTGATGGTTTCTTTTGCTGTACAGAAGGTTTTAATTTTGATGTAGTCCCATTTGTTTATTTTTTTCTTTTGTTTCCCTTCCCCTAGGACAGTGGTTGGCAAACTGCGGCTCGCGAGCCACATGCGGCTCTTTGGCCCCTTGAGTGTGGCTCTTCCACAAAATACCACGTACAGTGAGACTGAAACTTCGTGGACCACGCGCAGAAGTCGGTATTTGTGAAAGAGCCACACTCAAGGGGCCAAAGAGCCGCATGTGGCTCGCGAGCCGCAGTTTGCCGACCACTGCCTAGGACAGTGATGGCGAACCTACGACACGCGTGTCAGAGGTGATACGCGAATTCATTTTTTTGGTTGATTTTTCTTTGTTAAATGGCATTTAAATATATAAAATAAATATCAAAAATAAAAGTCTTTTGCCAAAACCGGTTTGGCTCAGTAGATAGAGCGTTGGCCTGCGGACTGAGAGGTCCCAGGTTCTATTCTGGTCAAGGGCATGTACCTGGGTTGCGGGCATATCCCCAGTAGGAGATGTGCAGGGGGCAGCTGATCGATGTTTCTCTCTCATCGATGTTTCTAGCTCTCTATCTCTCTCCCTTCCTCTCTGTAAAAAATCAATAAAATATATTAAAAAAATAAAAAATAAAAGTCTTTGTTTTACTATGGTTGCAACTATCAAAAAATTTCTGTATGTGACACAGCACCAGAGTTAAGGTAGGGTTTTTCAAAATGCTGACACGCCAAGCTCAAAAGATTCGCCATCACTGGCCTAGGAGAAGCATCAACAAACATAATGCTATGAAAGGTGTCTGATATTTTGCTGCCTGTGGTTTCTTCTAGAATTTTTATGATTTCATTATTTATATTTAAGTCTTTTATTCATTTTTAGTTTATTCTGTGTATGGTGTAAGTTAAATTGGTGGTCTAGATTCATATTTTTGCATGTACCGGACCAATTTTCCCAACACCATTTATTGAAGAGACTGTCTTTAATCCATTGTATGCTCTTGCTTCCTTTGTCAAATATTAATGAATATAATAGCTTTGGTCAATTTCTGGATTCTCTGTTCTGTTTCATTGATCAATATGCCTGTTTTTTGCTCATACCAGGCTGTTTTGATTATAGTGGCTTTGTAGTATAACTTGACATCTGGCATTGTGATCCCTCCTACTTTGTTCTTCTTTTTCAAGATTGCTACAGCTATTTCAGGTCTTTTTTGGTTCTATATAAATTTTTGTAGTATTTGTTCTAGATATGTGAAATATGCTGTTGGTATTTTAATAGAGATTTCATTGAATCTATAGATTGCTTGGGGTAGTATGAACATTTTAATGATGTTAATTCTTCCAGATTGTCCAATTTGTTGGCATATAGTTGTTTATAATATTTTCTTACAATTCTTTGTATTTCTATGGTGTCAGTTGTTACTTCATATCTTTTATTTCTCATTTTATTTATTTGGCTCCTCTCTCTCTCTCTTTCTTTTGTCTGGTTAAAGTTTTATCAGTCTTGTTTATCTTTGCAAAGAACCAGCTTTTGGTTTCATTGATCTTTTGTATTGTTTTTTAAGACTCTATTTTGTTTATTTCTGTTCTGATCTTTATTATTTCCTTCCGTCTACTGGTACTCACTTTTGGTTTTGTTTGTTGTTTTTCCTCTAGTTCCTTTAAGTGCAAAGTTAGATTGTTTATTTGAGATTTTTCTTGGTTCTTGAGGTACACCTATATGCTATCAATTTCCCTTTTAGGAATGATTTCTCTGTGTCCCATAGATTTTGGGTTGTTGTAGTCTCATTTTCTTTTGTCTCAAGGTGTATTTTGATTTCTTCCTTCATTTCATTGTTAACTCATTCATTGTTTAGTAACATGCTATTTAGCCTCCATGTGTGCATTTCTTCCTAGTTTTTTTTCTTCTAATTGATTTCTAGTTTCATACCATTATGGTCAAAGAAGATGTTTGATATGATTTCAATCTTTTTAAATTTATTGAGACTTGTTTTGTGTCCTAACATGTGATCTATCCTAGAAAATGTTCCATTTGCACTTGAAAATGATGTATATTCTGCTACTTTGTGGTGGATTCCTCTGAAGATATCAATTAAATCCATTTGATTTAGTGTGTCATTTAAGGCTAAAGTTTTCTTGTTGATTTTCCATCTGAAACATCTATTCATTGATTTGAGTGGGTGTTAAAATTCCTACTGTAACTGTATTATTGTCAGTCTTTCCCTTTATATCCATAAAGATTTGCTTTATATATTTAGGTGCTCCTATGTTGAGGGTACAAATGTTTATAAGGGGGTATATGTTCTTGTTGGATTGATTGCTTAATCATTATGTTGAATCCTTCTTTGTCTCTTACTAAAAACTTGGTTTTAAAGTCTATTTTGTTAGATTTAAGTATTGCTAACCCAGCTTTTCTTCCCTTTCCATTTTCATGAAATACCTTTTTCCATCCCTTTACTTTTAGTCTGTGTGTACCTTTCATTCTGAGGTGGGTCTCTTGAGGACAGAACATACATGCATCTGGTTTTCTTATCCATTCAGATACCTTATGTCTATTTATTGGAACATTTAATCCATTTACATTTAAAGTAATTATTGATAGGTACATATTTATTGTAATTTCATTTTTTAACTATGTTACTCTGTTTTGTTTGTTTTCTTCTTTTTTTACTTTTTCAAGCACGCCCTTTAACATTTCTTCTAATACTGGTCTGGTGGTGAAATAGCCTTTGTTAAAGAATCTTGTTTTGCATCATTTTGGATATTACATGCCTATAACTTCTTGTCAGAAATATTTCTGTTGTGACATCAGCTGACAGTTTTATGGGAGCTCCCTTGTTGGTAACTGACTGCCTTTTTCTTGTTGCTTTTAAGATTCTCTCATTGTCTTTAACTTTGGGTATTTTAATTATGATCTGTCTTGGTATGGGTCTTTCTGAATTCATCTTGTTTGGGAGTCTCTATGCTTCCTGGACTTGTGTCTTTTTTTTCTTCACCAGGTTATGGAAATTTTTAGGCATTATTTCTTCAAAGATGTTATTGATCCCTTGCTCTATTTCTTCTCCTTCTGGTTGCCCTAGATCAGCCGTGGGCAAACTACGGCCCACGGGCCGGATCCAGCCCGTTTGAAATGAATAAAACTAAAAAAAAAAAGACCGTACCCTTTTATGTAATGATGTTTACTTTGAATTTATATTAGTTCACACAAACACTCCATCCATGCTTTTGTTCTAGCCCTCCCGTCCAGTTTAAGAACCCATTGTGGCCCTTGAGTCAAAAAGTTTGCCCACCTCTGCCCTAGATGAAGATGTTGTTAATCTTCATATCTCAAAGGTCCCTAAGCTCTCCTCATTTTTAAACTCTTTTTTCTTCTTGCTGCACTGAGCAGGTGATTTTTTCCCCTATCTTGTCTTCCAAATCACTGATTAGATCTCTACTCTGCTTTATTAAGCCTGTTGTTTATTCCTTCCAGTGTTTTCTTTATTTCATATATGGCATTCTTCATTTCTGACTGGTCCATTTTTATGGTATCTATATCCTTTTTCATGCTCTTGAGCATCCTTATACTCTTTACTCTAAACTCTATATCTGATAAATTGCTTACTTCCACTTTATTTAGCTCTTCTTCTGGAAAATTCTCTTTGTTCCTTCATTTGGGGCTTGTTTGTTTCCCCATTTTAGCTGCCTATTTGTGTTTGTTTCTATGTATTAGGTAGATCTGCTATGACAGTCTTGGTACCACGGCCTTATGTAGTAGGTCATCTGTAGGACCCCTTGGCGCAGTCTCCCTGGTCACCAGAACTGGGTGCTTTAAGAATGTCCCTTGTGTGTTTTATGTGAGACCTGCTATTGTAATTGAATCTTGATTGTTATTGGCCCATTTGTGCATGGGCTTGATCTTCAAGCTGCCTGACAATAAGGCTCAAACCCCCCCCCCACACACACACAATGTGCAGGCTGCTGTGCAGGTGCTTATCACACAAAGAGGAATTCACCTCAGGAGTGTTGGTGCCTGCCAATATCTCATTGTGTATATGCTGCTTGTGAAGCTTATTGGATCCTGTCCTGTTGTCTGAAGCTGGCTACTGGCGTATTGGTCTAAGCCAGTGGTTCTCAACCTTCCTAATGCCGTGACCCTTTAATACAGTTCCTCATGTTGTGACCCCCCAATTTCATTGTTACAAATTGAACATAATTAAAGCATAGTGATTAATCACAAAACAACATGTAATTATATATGTGTTTTCCGATGGTCCTAGGCGACCCCTGTGAAAGGGTCATCCGACCCCCAAAGGGGTCGCGACCCACAGGTTGAGATCCACTGGTCTAGGCCATTTCGGAGGGTCTCTGGTGCAGGTTAATGTCAGACTCTGTGACTGGCCATAGAAAAGCTATTAGGAAATATCAGTGGCTCCCTCTGCTAGGCCCAGGTGCACGTGGAAAGGACCAAGCTGCACACCAGGGTCTTGTTTTACTAGCCCCAGTCCCAGAAGCAGGTCAGGCAAAGACTCAAAGCACCCAGTGACCTGCCTCTGCTTGAAGGCTGTCTATTAATCTCCGTCACTTAATGAACCTCCTGCTATAGTTCTCAGCAGGGCGTAATCTTCACAAGGTGGAGTGAGAGTCATTGCTTTTCCCCAGGCTAATGCTGCATGGATGGAAAAGTTCTGCCTGAGAAAGATGTCTTTTTCAGTCTGGGGGAATGATTCAGCACAGGGATCCTGGTGGCTGTCCTCAGCTTTCTCCCCAGAGCCGCCAACCCCAGGCTTTCCTCATCGAGCTCTAATCCACTCTGCCGTCCCTCTGCCAAAGCCCAAGGTGAATGGCTGCAAACAAAATTTTGTGTGTTGGCCCTTTCAGAGGCCATCTCCCTTTTGGACAGAAAACCTGTTGCTTTTCACAGCCAGGTTTTATGTAACAACTTTTCCTAATTCAGGTGCCCTGGGCTGGGGAATCTAGCTTGGGGTTTAAACTCCAGGGTTCTCATTGGGAAACCCCACAGCTGAGCTATCCCTCTGGAACTTAGCTGCTGTATGTGGGAGTCCAGCCAGCCCTCTTACACCTCCATACTAGTCATCAATTGGTTATTCAGGATGATTTTTCTATATTTTAATTGTAATTCCAGTTTGGTCCTGGGAGAAGGGCAGTAGTTTCCACCTAATCCAGCGATTCTCAACCTGTGGGTCGCGACCATCGGAAAACACATATAGCATATCAGATATTTACATTACGATTCATAACAGTAGCAAAATTACAGTTATGAAGTAGCAACGAAAATAATTTTATGGTTGGGGGGTCACCACAACATGAGGAACTGTATTAAAGGGTCGCGGCATTAGGAAGGTTGAGAACCACTGAATCCAACACTCTCTTGGAATCCTTTGCCTTTTTGTTTTATTAACAGCGTCTTCCAAGGAACAAAAGTTATATTTTGGATAAAATCTAATTACCAATTTTTTTCTTTTATGTTTGGACTCATTCATTTGTTATAGCACATTTATCTTCTCATCAGCCTTATATGATACTGTAATTGTCTGCATTTTCAGATTATTAAATTCAGTCACATATAGATTACATGAGTTGCCTCAAATTACACATCTGTAAGAATGCTAACTTCAAACCACTGAATGGGTGTGAAGTCAGAGGAATGCAGTCTGGGGCTATTAGCAGGAGAACAGAATCAAGAGCCAGAAAAGTCTGTGTGAACAAACATGAGAAGCTGAAAATAGGGCAACAGTTTGGATTCTGTCACAGGCATGATGATTCATTTCCTGAGAGTTTGATATGAGGATCCATTCTGTACTTTTTTAGTTGAGACTTTTCCATGTTGAAGGACCCTATTTTTTATATCTGATGCCTGATGCTCAGCTTATAATCACAAGGACCAAGATACATATTGGGTCTCTTTACTTCTAGTCTAGTACTCTGTCCAAACTTCTGGGACAAAAGCCCTGTCAAAGTCAGCAAAACAGCAGACTCATCATGATCTCAAATACAAAAACCTCTGATTAGCTTAGGTAGCAAGAGCAAGCTATTTGTTCTTAGAGGTAATACAAATAGCACATAGTTATTTGTTTCAAATATAAATGGCGAAAGAGTTTTCCTACTTTACAAGAGTCACAAAGGATTGAACAGTCATTGCCCAACTTCATCCTCCCATACTTTTCCTCAGAGGAAAACCCAAGAAAACCTCCCTCTCCTAATTTCCTATTCTGCATGTAGGTGCCCTTAATTGCCATTTATTACTTCTTCACAACTGCATCCTGCCTTTTCTCTTTCTGTGTTTCTGGCCAAGTCTGCACTCAGACCTCTTTGGGCAAACATGAATTCTATATCCCTCTCACCCCTGGCTACCTTTGATCGCCACAGCCCTGCAGCATTGCCAGTCCATCCATTACCTGAAGGTGTGACAAAGAACACTGTACAACAACCACCCGTATCAACTCTAAATGGAAATTAGATTCCTTTCCTCGCCATTTTCATGTTCCACTTTAATTTTGGCAAACTACAGTTTCCAGACATCATGCTCACAGCAACCATCTGTCTTACAGAGAGTGCAATAGTGGTCCTGCTTGTTTAAGTACCTTTCATTTTGTGTGGCAGGCTTTCTCCCTCCTCCCACCCTCTCTTTTTTGTAGCGTACCTCTGCCATAGGGAAAGGTATAAGTACTTTCATGAATCTGGCTGCCCATTCAAGCAACAGGAAGCAGGAAGGTCACTTATCTGGTTAATGAAATGCACTGCAGTGGTCTAGGGGCCTTTAATGCCTGAGTCTATTACCAAAGTAATGTGCATCTTCAGAAGTGCCCTGAAGCCCACATGGACCTTTAACAGACTTAACTTTAAACCTCATGGTAGCTTTGAAATTGCAAGGGAGTGGTGGTATTTATGTGCATGTTAAGTGCTGTTGAGTTGGCTGATTCTTAAGGACTTTCTTAATGAGTGATGTCCACAATGTCTTGTCCTCAACAGCCTAGCTTAGTTCCTATAGATCTAGACCTATAGCTTTTATGGAGTCAATCCAGTATCTATAGGAACACAGAAAAGGTTACCAGTAAGCAAACAGTCAACTCCTTGAAATAGTCAAATAAGCTCTCCGAATAAACTAAATGCTCAAGTCTACCAAAATGATAGACCTAAGCCAATGTGAACCTTGCAGGTTATCTTTTTATTTGATAAAATATTCTGTTGATTTATTGGGGTTGGGGGGACGGTCTTTTGGTTCTAATTCTGGCAGAGCTTGTAGACAAAAAGAGAAGTTCATAGATTTGTTGACTATTCTTAGTTTGCCTCCACCACATGTATCTTGCCCTTTTCTACCCTGCTGTTTGTCCCTAGAAGGCTGACCTCTGTGCATTGCATGGCCCAGGTTCTTTTGCTCTCTGGTCTTTGGTTGGATTGAATCAATGGGAGACACTAACAGGAGATTGGAGAGTGGGAGGGAAGGAAGGTAGAGTATTTGTTCCTTCATTGCCTGCCCTTCTACTGTGCTGTGGTGTTGGCAGTGACTGTACTTTTCTGCAGCCCTTATATCTACCAGCCAGTCACTCCTCCACTGCTCCAGTTCTTTTGGGTCTGGTAACACCTTTTCTACTGGTTACCCTTCAAACCCAGGGGTGATAATGGAGCCCTACTGTCTGACTTTCTAATAGTTTTCTTTAATCCTGTCTATACCCACATACTTGTCCAATTATTTTTAACTAAACTTTTTTTTTGCATCTGTTTCCTGAAATTATTTGGCTTGATGGAGTTTTCTTGATAGAGACTTTCTCTTTCTTGATAGGTTGGTTTTTATCTCAGTGTGATCACTTAGTAAGCTACAGATGCTTTCTCCTAAGGGTATCTTAAGTATGTTTTCAGAAAATAATAATATTCACAAATTATATAACAGGCACAAATTAAATAATCACAAATGATTTCCTTTATACTCATCTCCTAATCTGCAAGGCCTTTTCAGATATTTGAGTTTGGGTTTAGATATTTAGATATTTTATATTCTCTGTTGCATCCCTTGGGCTTCGAAAATTTCCAGTAAAGACTCTTGAGGCATTTAACAAAATGCTTGAATGATAGGAGTCCTTCCCCTTTAGAAAGTCTTGTGCTGCAGGTGAGCTGGTATTCAATATACCTCCTTCCTCAATGCTTGGCAGCACGATGGAACTATCTTCTCGCTTCCTCCCTCCCCAGAAAGTAATTATATGGCCTAGGCAATAAGACCTCTATAGAGATTGTTCCTAACGCCTTACTTACTGTTTAAGGCAGAGGTGGAGAACCTTTTTCTGCCAAGCGCCATTTGGATATTTATAACATCATCCATGGGCCATCCAAAATTATCAGCTTAAAAATTAGCCTGCTATATTTGGTCAAACATTTAATTATCTCACTCCTAATGCCTTGGTAGGGCCAGATCAAATGATTTCATGGGACTTATATTGCCCGAGGGCTGGACATCCCCCAACCCTGCTATAAGGGCTGACTTGGTACATTAAAATATACTCTTAATTTTTTTCTAGGGTTAGCAAAAAGATTTCAGTCCATTAGAATGAAAAGAAAAATACCTTAAACTATAATGGGCTTTTTGAAACCCCACCCCACCTGCTGTTTTACATTTTTTCTTTTTTTAAGTGAAATGGAGCTAACTGGCTTCCCTTTTTCTACTTTCCAACTCTGCTATAGCACATGTTTACAATAAAGAAGGTGCTTGCAATGAAGTAAATACTTTGAAATAATGCCAATTTTTTCAGGATGATATTGCTACATTTGCTAATTTTCTTGTGTGTGTGTTTTTTTTTTCCTTCCTTCTTTTCAAAAAGTTCTGGATTCAGTGGAATTCCTCTTCTGAGTATATTTTGTGTGCTCTGGTAGACTCATTCCCAAAACATAAAATACTATCAAATATAAAATGACACATAAAAAATGTTAATACTTATAAATTCTTTTTTTAAAATATATTTTATTGATTTTTTTTACAGAGAGGAAGGGAGGGAGATAGAGAGTTAGAAACATTGATGAGAGAGAAACATCAATCAGCTGCCTCCTGCACACTCCCTACTGGGGATGTGCCCGCAACCAAGGTATATGCCCTTGACCGGAATTGAACCTGGGACCCTTGAGTCCACAGGCTGATGCTCTATCCACTGAGCCAAACTGGTTAGGGCAATACTTATAAATTCTTATACAAAGGGTATTCATATTGGTCTTCTGAGGCTGGTTTGACCAATAAGTCTGCGTAGGATCACTGCTAAATTCAGGGTACAGTAATAATGGTAATTACAACAAAATAATAACTATCTGTGTTGAGCATTTACTATGTGCCAGTAAATATGCCAAACTATTTACATGCTGTATTAGATTTCATCCATGCAAGAATCCTTCGATGTAGTTACAGTAATTATCCCAGTGGTCTCACAGTTGGAAGTGGCAGAATCAGGCAGGATCTAAGCCCAGGTTTGTCTTACTCTCCAGTCCTAGTTCTTAATAACCACATTTCAGTGTCTATGTCTAAGACATAAACATGCCCTTAACTGTGGCACCTAACTGGCTATAAGTCTGCCTTTTCCCTCTTCCCTCTAGGTGTAGTTTATTACCCAAAGTTTCTGATGTGTCATACTGGGACACCAATTTACTGAAAGAGATGTTCTAGAGGCCATTTTATCTTTCTTGTTTTGCCAAGATTAAAAGATTTGGGGAAAAGAAGGATTTGGTAGATGGCAATGGAATTACACAGACAGTGATGCTATGAAGTGGTCTTCTAATTTCAGCTTTTCCGAATCAGTTTGTAATTTTCAGGCATTGCCAACCAAGAAATTTCTAATGGTAATTTTTAAAAGAAATCCTTCAAACAATCATGGTAACTAGATTATACAGCTGAAAATGTGCAAAAAGGGCATTTCTAATCTCTTATTTCAATTAGGCTTTTCCCCAAATGTGACTCAGTCAATAAATACTAAGCACTCATTATGAGCCAGTGCTCATCATGGCTGGGAATATAATAAGAAAAAGACAGTCTTTTGCTTTGAATGGGTTCACTCATCAGCCATGCAGACATATTATAAGTATAATCTGACAAGTTCCACAAGGTATCTTGGAAAATTCTGTATTTGTGGTTGCAACTATTCCCAAGCACTGAACAGCCACAAACCAGGGCGATGTATTATTTTGCTTAGGCATGGATTGAATTGCTCAGGCTTTGGGGTTGGTATCAGAAGAGAAACAGATCCTTAAACATGTCAGTGAGCAATGTTGTCATCTCAGATTCTATAGTTCATCATGCCCAAATGCTCACGACCCACATTAAGTGACAAAAGCTTTATATTTCTAAGAGAAATCTAAATGCAGTGCTTGTGACAAATGTGTGGAGAAAGCAAAGCAATCTAAGAAAATGCTGGATCTTTACAGAGTGTAGAAATGGTGGGTAATTTAAGAAGTAACATGTCACATTCCTTTATGGGCTTGGATATATGACAGGAATGCACCACATGTTTTATATAACTGACTTTCAAACTTTCTTTATCCACAGCCTATGTAAAAACATAACATTTACTCACAATAAATGCTAATAAACACACACCTTTGTAACTAAACATCAATAATATAATTCTTGCCCTAGCTGGTTTGGCTCAATGGATAGAGCCTCGGTCTGTGGACAGAAGGGTCCCAGGTTCGATTCCGGCCAAGGGCACGTGCCTGGGTTGCGGGCTCGATCCCCAGTGGGGGGCGTGCAGGAGGCAGCCAATCAGTGATTCTCATCATTGATGTTTCTATCTCTCTCTCCCTCTCCCTTCCTCTCTAAAATCAATAAAATATATTTTTAAAAAATAATTCTTGCCTTTACTGTAGGTCATATACTCTACTTTCCTAATCCTTTTTATTTTTCTATTATTTTTTAATGCTCATTGTGAACCACTTAATTGACTTTATGACTCACTAATGATGTGTAACCCCCAGTTTGAAAAACACTGTTCTATACTATTATGAATTAGAGGCCCGGTGCACGGGATTCGTGCACTGGTGGGGGGGCGTGGCCTGTGGGGATCAGCCCACTGTTGGAGCACCACTTATCCCGGTCAGCTGAGTGGCTGTGGACCCGCCCTCTAAGCAGCTGCTCCCTGGTCTGGCATCTTCAGTGGAGCCAGAGCATTCGCCTCTCCAGGGGACCTGGTCGGGGCTGGGCCCAGGGACAATAGCACTGAGAGGCAGCGGATTAGGTCTCAGTACCAGGGTAACCACAACCGCCTCCCAGACTCTGACGTCAGCTCTGCAAGCCCAGCGGAGGCGCTGTGCGGCCTGCAGGCATCCAGAGGAGGTGGCAGGGAGCGAGGAGGAGGGGCCTGGGGTGAGGAGGCAATGATTGCTGGTGGATTCCTGCCCATTGGCCCATGGTTCGCAGTGGGAGCAGCTGTTCATCCCAGTCAGCCAAGGGAACTACCACTGTGGTAGTACACTGACCAGTAGGGAGCAGTTCCTGTATTGAGCATCTGCCCCCTAGTGGTCAGTGCGCATCATAGCAACTTTTATTATCCTATTTAATAATAGAGAAACATGGTAATTAACCATAACTTCGCTACCCTTCCCATTGGCTAATCAGCGAGATATGCAAATTAACTGCCAACCAAGATGGCGGCCTGCAGTTAGGCAGCTGAAGCAAACAGGAGGCTTGCTTGCTCCAGTGATGGAGGAAGCCAAGGTTCCCCGCCTGCTGCTGCCGGCCTCTGAGCTGCACTCGAAGAAACAATGTTGCAATTACAGAAGCTAAACAAACCCCAGAAACCTGCTTTCAGCCAGCTGGGCCTCAGAGCTGGAGTTGCAACAGTGTTTCAATTATAGAAGCCAAACAAACCCAGATAACTGCTTTCAGCAGCCGAGGTCTCAGAGCTGGAGCCTGGCCTCAGAGCTAAAGCTGGCTCTCAGTTCCAGTGACAGCCATAGAAGGTAAATAAATCCCAGAATAAGAAAAAGAAAAAAGAAAAAAAGGAGAGGTTGGGAGCTTCAGTCACCCGCCAGCCTGAAAATGGCCCTCAGCCCCTCACCCAGACTGGCCAGGCACCGCAGTGGGGACTCCCACCCTGAAGGGGGTGTGACCAGCTGCAAACAGCCATCATCCCCTCATCCAGGCTGGCCAGGCACCCAAGCGGGACCCCCACCCTGATCCGGGGCACCCTTCAGGGCAAACCAGCCAGCCCCCACCCGTGCACCAGGCCTCTATCCTATATAGTAAAAGGGTAATATGCAAACTGACCCTAACAGCAGAAAGACTGGGAATGACTGGTCACTATGACACTGACCACCAGTGGGCAGATGCTTAATGCAGGAGCTGCCCTCTGGTGGTCAGTGTGCTCTCACATGGGAGGAGCTCTGCTCAACCACAAGCCAGGCTGATGGCTGCCAGTACAGCGGTGGTGGTGGGAGCCTCTCCTGCCTCCTCAGCAGCGCTAAGGATGTCCGACTGCAGTTTAGGCCTGCTCCCTGCTGGCAAGTGGACATCCCCCGAGGGCTGCTGGGCTGCCAGAGGGATGTCTGATTGCCATCTTAGGCCCAATCCCCCGGGGAGTGGGCCTGAGCCAGCAGGTGGTCATCCCCCAAGGGGTCCCAGACTGCAAGAGGGCACAGGCCAGGCAGAGGGACCCGCCCTCCCCCCCGAGTACACAAATTTTTGTGCACCTGGCTTCTAGTCCTATATAATAAAAGCCTAATAAGCTAAGTGTCTGGTTGTCCAGTAAGCCATTCAACCAATCAAAGCATAATATGCTAATGATGTGCTAAGGCCATTCAACTGCTCGCTACGATGTGCACTGACCACCAGGGGACAGACACTTGGACCAGTAGGTTAGCTTCCTGCTGGGGTCCAGCTGATCAGAATTGAGCAAGACAAGCCGGACATGCCCTGGAGTACTCCAGTGTTCCCTCCCCAACTAGCCAACCTCCTGCATCCCTCCCTGGCCCCAATTGTGCACCGGTGGGGTCCCTTGGCCTGGCCTGTGCCCTCTCCAAGACTCCTTGGGGGATGTCAGAGAATTGGTTTTGGCCTGATCCTGCAGGCCAGGCCGAGGGACCCCACTGGTGCACAAAATCGTGTACCGGGCTTCTAATCTATAATAATAAAAGTGTAATATGCTAATTAGTCTGGGCGTCCTTCCAGACAACCTTCTGGACGAAGCCAGGGCTGCAAGGGAAGCCTGTGTCCTGGGTGTCTGCCAGCAGCTGGAGGGATGCCTGGGTCCCAGGTGCCTACCAGTGACCAGAGGGAAGCCTGGGTCCCAGGTGCCTACCAGTGACCAGAGGGAAGCCTGGGTCCCAGGTGCCTACCAGTGACCAGAGGGAAGCCTGGGTCCCAGGTGCCTACCAGTGACCAGAGGGAAGCCTGGGTCCCGGGTGCCTGCCTGTGGCTGGAAGGAAGCCTGGGTCCCGGGTGCCTTCCCATGGCCGGAGGGAAGCCTGGGTCCCAGATGCCTGCCGGTGGCTGGAAGGAAGCCTGGGTCCCGGGTGCCTTCCCATGGCTGGAGGGAAGCCCGGGTCCTGGGTGCTGGAGGAAAGCCCAGTTCCTGATGCAAGAGGGAAGCCGGTGTCAGCAGCCAGGAAGGAAGGCCTACTCTTGCACAAATTTTGTGCATCGGGCCTCTAGTATAGGATAAGCAAGTAAATAAGTTAGTAGATGAAACTGTTTTAGCTGCTTATCCAGCTAGAATTAACTTAATGGTATTATACATTACTTTTATCCAGTGTTTATAGAATCATGAGGGTCTTATAGGGTCACTTAAATTGGTCATTTGTGCTCCATCACACTTTCTGAGAGGAATGATATAATACAGTAAATCTTGTGAATACAGGGTTTTTCAAAAACTCTCACAAGAAAGTCAGGTGTAATCTCTATAAATAAAATGGTGGAAGAATATAAATGCAGGAAGGATTATGTCTGAGTGAGTGCTCTAAGAGAGTAACATTTCCATTTATCTTCAAGACGGTGTGAATCACTCACAAGCGTGTTTTGAACTTTTACTACACAGGAATATTGATAAACAATATAAACTATTATTATGAGCCTTACAGGTTTTACATAAATAGTATCAGCTATGTGCAACTTGAGTTTTACGTTGTTTGTTGTTTCCATTTAACCTTTTTGAGATTTAACCACACTGATGCATGTCATTCTATACATTAATCTCATCTACTCTATAATATTTTCTGTACACCCCACACACACTGTGTATTTAGGAGCTTTCCAACTGAAGTCTACATTCTAAACACTTTACAGGCTGTTGGACAGGCCAGGCTCCCTCTGTCTGAGGCTTGATAAGAGTTAAGCAGCTCACAGATTCTGCACAGGGTAGAAGGGAAGGCTCTGTCCATGGTGCTGGCCGCTGCTCCACTATGGCATTGCTCTAGTGGTGCATCCTCTGAAGTATCTTCTACCTATTTATGCTCTGACAGGAGCACAGGGGTCAGGTAACCATTGACACAGCAGTCCCAGAGACCTGATTGAGTTGATGCTGTTCTCTAGAATCCTGTTTATTGATGCTTTCCTAAATAAATGGGTCTCTATGCAAATCAAATCCTAAGAAATAACTTCTAAAACGCACTCATTACTGAGTCACTGAACTTATGTAAAAGTTTCCTTCCACTCTTTCTGAATATATTTAGGGGCTATCTTTTATCTTTTGATGTTCTAATCTTAAATATTTAAAAGCAACACTTGCCAAAACCGGTTTGGCTCAGTGGATAGAGCGTCGGCCTGCGGACTAAAAGGTCCCAGGTTCGGTTCCGGTCAAGGGCATGTACCTGGGTTGCAGGCACACCCCCAGTGGGAGATGTGCAGGAGGCGACTGATCGATGTTTCTCTCCCATCGATGTTTCTAACTCTCTATATCTCTCCCTTCCTCTCTGTAAAAAATCAATAAAATATATTCTTTTAAAAAAATAAAGAAATAAAAGCAACACTTGTATCCTAGATAGGGAGACAGGCAGCAGGCACAGGGTCTATTTCCCCTTCCTTTGCCTTGTCCTCCCAAAGGAATCTGTCCTTTGTGGGATGCCAAATCAGCCTGGAGACTTTTAAGAATTTCAATAGAATGCTGACTGTATGTTTCCCACCCAGGGGGTTTAATGTGCACCTTTGTTACACTTTCTTCAGTTTGTAAACCAAACCTGTTTTACCTACAAGATGAAACTGCTTTTGTGCTGCTTCAAAGACAGGACAACTTAGAAAACATTGATCTATTTCATTGTTACATTCCAGGCATTTCCACACTTTAAATTATTGGTTTAGAGAACACACCAGTGAATTGGACATTTCAACAAATGGAGAAGTCAGAGGGGGAGCCCAAGGCTGACTATCTAAATAGTCCTGAGGATCATTTTCACAGATTTCATATTCTAATAAGCCCACACAAAACATAATAGAAATAATAAGTTCTCAACTTAATTTAGTTCAGTAAGGCAGTATATACTGAGGTGCCTTATAATGGTTGGGACAGTTTTCATTTTTTCCCCCAGCACAACACTTTTTTTCCAAGTGAATTCTAATGTAAAAGTATTTATTATGCAGGTTGAAGGACCTGGGCATTACCCTCCCCTTACTCAGCTGTCCCTTTGCTCCCACAGGTTTATAGAATGCAAGAGTTCTGAGGGATGCAATGTTAGTAAGGATTGGTAATACAAATTAAACCCCTAGAAAACGTGTTTCTGGACCTTTGATGGATTGATTATTCTCTATTACTTTACAAATGAAAACAACTAAAACCTGTGCATAAAATATTTTTAAATACATTTAAAAAATACCACTGGTGTGGCAAGAATACAAAGTTACTGTAATCAGCAGACATATAAAGAAAAGAAAAAGAATGAATCCTGGGAAGTAAGCTGGCATTTAAAATGAATTTTACCTGAGACAAACCTTGTTGACTTAGGATTCTGTTAAAAAGCTATGGAGGAAATCAGAAGATGGAAATAAAGTCTAGGGCTAGCATAAAGTGAAAACATGTTAGAAAACTCCAATATCAATCTGGAGACTGATAGGGCTACTCTTTCAAAGTGTGGGTAAGTGACAAATAAATTCACCACCTAGAAGAATTCAAATGTAACCCTGTCCCATTTGACCTTGGTACTGGTTGGAGGGAAGAAGAAATAATCCCTTGAGATTAGTAAACCGCCAACTGACCTTACTTAGGTTTAGACTCCCAATTCCTGTACCTCCTACAACTGAAATCATCTTAAACAGATCATTCCAAGTAGGCAGTAACTTCAGGTAACTAGCAGAATCAAATGCAACATTGTCTGGGGCCGTGGTCGGCAAACTGGGGCTCGTGAGCCAGATGTGGCTCTTTGGCCCCTTGAGTGTGGCTCCTCCTAAGCCTTAGGAGTACCCTAATTAAGTTAATAACAATGTACCTATCTGTATAGTTTAAATTAAAAAATTTGGCTCTCAAAAGAAATTTCAATCATTGTACTGTTGATATTTGGCTCTTGACTAATGAGTTTGCTGACCACTGGTCTGGGGGATCCAACTTTAGCCTAGGTTTCAATGATTTCCTACAGAGGCTTTCCCAAGAAATATGACCTCACTGTCAAAAAATAATATATCATATACACAGAAAAGGCACCATGAGTTAGAGTCTGCTGATTGCAGATACTTTGCATGTTTGCCATGCTAGTGGTAACAGCAGAGTAGAATCCTATCCAAAGAGATCAGCTGTATGTGGAACTGGAGAAAACATTACTGGGAATGCTGCAAGGCCCAGCCAGGCACCAGTCCACCTGCTACTGTGGAGAAACAGAAAGCGGCAGGTAGCTTCTCCTTCCTCCAGGCTTGCGATCCTTGTAGTGTCCCTTTTGGTCAGAGCATAACATAGAGCCAGGAGAAGGAGAAGTTTAACTTGTAGAATCCAGCTCCAGCATCTAAAAGTAGGGCAAAGGGAGGGTGATTGTGAGCTGAGAACCAAAAATGAATAATGGATATACTGAGGATTCAGTATAAGGAACTAAAAAGAAAATGCAGAATAAACATAAAGGAAGAACATATTAAAGATAGGAAAATAAAGCAAAATAAAATCAGACCAATAGATATGATAATCTTTATATTGATGAAACTAATAAAATTAAACTCTGGTAAGATTAATAAAAAGTATAAAAACATGATACATCTACAGATACGGTAGAAATTAAAAAATATGAAGCTATTTTGTGTAAATAAATTTAAAAACTTGGATGAAATGAAATTCTAAAAGATACAATTTACCAAAACTAATTCAAGAAGGAAAAGAAATTGTAAATTATTATATAACTAGGGACCCGGTGCACGAAATTCGTGCACTGGGTGTGTGTGTGGGGGGGGAGTGTCCCTCAGCCCAGCCTGCCCCCTCTCACATACTGGGAGCCCTCAGGCGTTGACCCCCATCACCCTCCAATCGCAGGATCGGCCCCTTGCCCAGGCCTGATGCCTCCGCCAGAGGTGTCAGGCTTGGACAGGGGACTCCCATCTCCCCCTGATCACTGGCTCTGGCCCCCGCCCAGGCCTGAGGCCTCTGGCCCAGGAATCATGCCTGGGCAAGGGACCCCCATCTCCCTCTGATCGCTTGTTCCACCCCCCACCCAAGCCTGACGCCTCTGACCCAGGCTTCAGGCCTGGGCAAGGGGCCCATCATATCCCCCCAATCCCCGGCTCCGCCCCCCACCCAGGCCTGATGCCTCAGCCAGAGGAGTTGACCCTCATCACCCTCCGATCACCAATCACCGGATCGGCCCCTTGACCAGGCCTGAGGCCTCCGGCAGAGGTGTCAGGCCTGGGCAGGGGACCCCCAGCTCCCCGCGGTTGCAGGCTCCGCCCCTGCCCCTGCAGGACACCTCTGGCTGAGGCGTCCGGCCCGGGCAGCGGGGACCCGCAGCTGCAGCGGCCCCGCGATCGTGGCCTTCGCTTTAGGCCCAGGCAAGGGACCCGTAGCTCCCAGGACTGCCAGCTTCGACCGTGTCCAGCTCCCATCGCTGGCTCCACCCCTACTTCCTGCTATCACTGGCCAGGGCGGCAAAGGCGCCTGATTCTCCGATCATGGCTGGGGGGCAGGGCAAAGGCGGCCCCAGGGCCGCCTTTGCCCTGCCCCC
Organism: Myotis daubentonii; assembly: GCF_963259705.1. Lineage (NCBI taxonomy): Eukaryota > Metazoa > Chordata > Mammalia > Chiroptera > Vespertilionidae > Myotis > Myotis daubentonii. The sequence goes on along the minus strand of NC_081844.1, from coordinate 86,461,551 downwards.
CAGCTCTTAGCTCCCCCCTGGGTTTCCGATCACTGTCAGTGGCAGGGGGCTTCTTCCTGCTTTCCCTTTCGCCTCCCTGCATTGTGCCTACATATGCAAATTAACCACCATCTTGTTAGCAGTTAACTGCCAATCTTAGTTGGGAGTTAATTTGCATATAGCCCTGATTAGCCAATGAAAAGGGTATCATCGTACGCCAATTACCATTTTTCTGTTTTATTAGATAGGATTATTAAATTGAATGAATACTTAAAATTTTTCCCTCAAAGAAAATATCAGACTAAATGAGTTCAACCAATCTTTAAATGAGCATACAACTGAAATCCTACAGTTTCTTTTAGATAATAAAAATGTAGTGAATCCCAAGTATTTCAAATTAACTGAAAAGTGTTGATAGGAATTGAGAACAATCAAGTAAGGATAGTACATGAAATAAAAACTGCACTTCCTTCTCTCTCAACAACCTATGAATAAATATCCTAAACAAACTATTAGAAAACAAAATACATAATAAAAACAACATAACCAACCAAAGTATACATCACAAATAAAATGTAATCATTAATTGTGGTATATTTATTTAATAAGCTACTTACTGTGTAGTAACTTAAAAGAACAAATTATGGCTACAAGTTATACCATGGGCGAATTAGAACAATGTTGAGTAAACAATGTAAGTAATATAAAAACATATACATTATGATACACTTTAATTTGGACCCTGTTTCTTAATAGTAACATTTTACTCTCTCTTCATCCTATTTTACTCTCTGATTTGTCTTACCTAACACAGCATTTGGCAGAAAGAAGAACAGATACCCATTAAATATTTGACGAGTGAATGACTATATAATACAAATATAGCTACAATTAGAAGATTATATTAGGTATCTATTAATGAGCAACAGAGCCCCAAAACTTAGCAGCTTAAACTATCTCATGACTTTTTGTGAGTCAGAAATCCAATCATGGATAAATTAGGTCCACTGGGTCAGGGCTTTTGTATGGCTGCAATTAAGATGGTGGTTGGTGGTGTTATTTCAATACTCAAAAGGTGTTTACCCAGTTTGAACTGACCCACTACGCTGTTGGCTGGATTCAGTTCCTCCCTGGTTATGTCCTGAGACTGTCTTCAGTTTCTTACTACATGGACATCTCCAATAATGTAGCTGACTTCCATCAAAGTGATAGCGAGCAGTAACAAGAAAGACATTGTAGGCAGGATGGAAGTCACAGCCTTTTATAACTTAGTCCCAGGAGTGACATTCCATCACTTTTGCCATAATTTATTTTTGGAAGTAAATCTTTTGCCCAATACTAATACCACATTTTCATGTTTTCTGTTGTTTCTTCTCACCTATTCCATAAGGGAGCATTACATTGCATTTGTAGGGGAAAAGGACATGCAGCAATGTGAAGCTACATTCTCAACACAGTACCCGTCTCTTGGGAAGCGAGGATCATGGTCTTTTGATATACAATCCAATGTTTAAAGTATGAGATTTCACTAACTAGATGTTAGAAAACATCCCTTTGTTTTAGGTTGCTTATCAGTGTGGTTAGTTATTGTGGTAGGTGGCCACCATTTCTAAATAAATGCCTTCATTTTTCTGTCCCTGCTTAGGCTATTACCTAGAGAATTCTGGAGAAATTTCTTTGCTATAGCTCAAGAAAAGTACCATTATGTCTGATTAAGCTCAAGATGTAACATTGACTTTATCTGTTGCTTTTTAATGAACCCAGTATTCAAACGGCCTCCTTTTTCTTTCTTTCCCATTACCTTATAGACCTGAGAGGGGAGTAAGTGGGAAAATGCTGTATTCAGAATTTAGGAGGTTCACCTGCAATAACTTTACTCGGTCTGTGCCAGCCATGAACATAAGACTCCAGGGATTTGCCTCTAAAAGCCGAAGTAATTCTACTCAGTATCGTAGAGTAAGGGATGAAGGATCATTATTGGCAGTTTTTAGACAAAGGCCTTATTTGCTACTTTCATTTTTTTTTCTTTTAATCTTAAATACTGTTTTGTGCACGTACTTTTCTAAATTTCATTGGCTTGTGTTTTGTTTGTTTGTTTTAATCTATAAGCTTTGAGGAACATTTAGTAGGAAGCAGAGACCCTGCATATTTTTTTCTAAATGTTGATTTCTAATGCTGAAATTATCACCATTATTAATCACATACTATGTGTAAAAATCATCAATAAGACATGAAAACTGATGTGAGTATAAAGTTTATAGGGAACTTTATACTCACATAACAACATTAAACAAATATTTTTTAATTTCTAGGTACTGAATTCCCAGCTACAGCAATGGCATTTAAATTGAGATTTAAAAGACAAAATGGTCTCAGTAGATCAGTCCCTCTAACACAGAGACATATAAAAGCATCTTTTGGGTGTCTTCCTAATAGCACTTCTTCAGAAACTTGTCTTGATTCAATCTAAATAATGCCTTTATGCTGATCTCTCTCTCTCTCTCTCTCTCTCTCTCTCTCTCTCTCTCTCTTGCCTAATCCCTCCTTTTTAAAAAATTCCTTCTTTTATCTTTCTACCTTGTAAAAATCATTTTCATCATTTAGTTCTTTATGTGTGAAAAGACTCTTTATGATACGATAATGATGGATACATGTAGACTATTAGGACAAAGTTAGAAATGACCATGCAGAACTAAATAGCAGGTTACAGCCTTTCACTCCTGGAGAGCTCTTGGGCACACTGTGGCCTGACAGACAGCTGAGCTCATGGAGCACAAAGGGTTTTTCTCAGGTGGCCCTAGAGCAGTGATGGCGAACCTTTTGAGCTCGGCGTGTTAGCATTTTGAAAAACCCTAACTTAACTCTAATGCCATGTCATATATAGAAATTTTTTGATATTTGCAACCATAGTAAAACAAAGACTTATATTTTTGATATTTATTTTATATATTTAAATGCCATTTAACAAAGAAAAATCAACCAAAAAAATGAGTTCGCGTGTCACCTCTGACACGCATGTCGCATGTCATGGGTTCGCCATCACTGCCCTAGAGCCTCTCACTTAACAGCATCAGGTTTCAAGGCTCTTGCTCAAAGTAGACACTCTGTCAACGTTACTGATGGGTGTCTGGGCAGAGCTGGTGGATAAAGGCAAACACCAAGTAAAGAAAGAAAGAAAAGAAACACAGAACTGGATTTTCTTTCATTTTAGCCAGAGCTTCTCTGTGGTTGAATATGACAAGTGCTATATATTTCCATTGAAAATGCAACATTTTGGTTGGCGTGAAAATCTGTGTCAGGTAATGCCCCCAAGAGAACAAAATATGTACCAGGTGATAATGGATGTTAATACTGGAAGCAACATTTGTCTCTTTTTTTTCTGACTCTCTCTTAACCATAGTAAATTTTAATACGTGTGTTAGGTTCCCTGCAATTTATAGAAAATGGAATTCTTTGGGGGAAGATAACAGCTGAATGTCCGTATGATTTCATGCTGCAGTCTCAACTTAGATCTAAAGTTAATGTCAGTTTCTCATACATTCTCCTGGGGAGATGTCAACAGAATATGCTGGTTCAAAATGAATGTGTCCCTGTGACTGGTATTTCTGATGGGCCTGGCTGTGCTTCTGCTCTCAGAAATCACCCGCTTCTGTGATCACAAAAGTATAGTTCCATCTTTTAAGACAGGAATAATGTTTGCTTCACTGAGCACTGTTTTCTAAAACCATTTTTATGTTTTAAATCTATTGATTAATCTTTGTGTCATATTTTATTGTGCAAAAAAGTTCAATTTATATAATCTGGTTCCCAAAACATGCTTCAAGTTTAATAGAACATGGTTGGTTCTTAAACCTTTCAATTGATTATTTTTTTTAATTTTTTAGTCTTGATTTTCTTCTCCCAGCAATCATTCTTTGGCCCTTTCTACCACTTGAGGGTTGAGTTGTAAAAGTTGGAGGCACCATGAGATAGCCATCAACAGACATTGAGAGAGTATGTATCTGGACTACCATAACTAGAATGGAAGAGGATGTCGGACCATGGGCTATGAATGGCAATTTACAGGCTGTGCTGCTTGGATAAGCCCCGTTTGGCACAGGGGGTAGGAGTAGCAATGCCTGTCTTCAATGAGCTGAAGTGTGGTCAGGTGAAGATGTAAAGCGCCTTATGTTGTGAAATCCAGCCAAGGGAACTAGCACCAATGACTGGGTTCAGCCTCCCCAATCTCTCTGTAATCTTTCAGTTTCCATCTCAACTCTCCACCACTCTAGTCTAAGCCATTTTCATCTCTCACCTGGACTGTTACCACAGCCTCATAACTGATCTACCCACTTCACTTTGCTCCCTTCCAATTCATGCCTCACCCCTGCTTGTAACTCTTCCATAGCTTCACATCATTTTAGATAAAGTTTGTCTTTGATGGCCCACATATCCTAACTAATCCTGTTCCCCCTCACTCTATAGCCACATCGCCTTGCTTCTTAGTCTTCACTTCAGCCACAGTGGAATTCTTTGAGAAAGTTGACATTCAAGGGTCCATGTGATTTCATGCTGCAATCTCAGCAGCATATTCAGTTTTGGAATCTTTAGGTATATTTTTCTCTTTGCTTGGAACCACCCTTCCTTCTTCAAGAACCCCCTTGGCTCTCCTCCCTGGACTGTCTGACCCCTATTCATTCTTCAGACTTCACACTCCTCCCTTCGTGTCCGTCATATGTCCCTCAGTTATTAGTTCTAGTGGTACCATCTACCTATTTTCCAGTGCTTTTCTTGCAGTTATGTACACAAATGTCTATTTTTACAGCCACCCCGAGCACTGTGGTGGAAGAAACTGCTTCTCTTATCCACTACTATATTGCAACATCTTCATATTTATTCTAAGGACTAGTACAGTGGTTAACACATGGTAAGATACTTATAAATACATGTGAGTGAGGGAATGAATGAAAAAATAAAAAGAAGTTTATTTTTCCCTATATATAACAACTCTAACACTGACAGTGGTAAGAACATAAATTGGACTATCTATGAATGGCCTCCATTACTGGAAGTATTCATGTAGATCAGAGATTTTCAACCAGTGTGCTACAAGATATTTTAAAACATGCAATACCTGACTATGTAGTCAGGGGCACTGACCTCTTTTCCCTTAGATTGTCAAATTAAAAAAAAAATGACAACAACCAACCCAACAAAAGCCATCTGATGTGAATGAATCAAATTATACCTATTTTTAATCAGGTCAGCAAAATAATATTTTATTGGTGTGCTTCAAAATTTTAGTAATTAGTTTATGTGTGCCATGAGAAGAAAAATGTTGAAAATCATTGATGTAGACACGAGGAAGCCAGGCATATGAAGCACCAAGTGGAATAATTAGACTATTTCCCTCAGTTGTTCCTTCAAACCCATAGAATTTCAGTAATTCCATGATTTGTAAATTATTTTAAAGCTTTTTTTTTGGGGGGGGAGATTAAATATTTGGCTAAAGATGAATGTCCAGGTTAAGTAGAAGGGTGTGTGCATGTGTGAATGCTATGTTTTTAAGCCCCCCAGTCTGTGGTACTTTGTTACAGCATCCCTAGGAAACAAATGCAATTCTCTAGCTTCCTCTACCAACTTTTTCAAAGCTGCACTCATCCTCAATAAGGCACTCATTTAGGTCATTAAACACATAATCACAGCCTGCAGTGCTTGTACTACATTATCTCTGTTCATGGCCAAATTAGCTAATATCAGATAGAAATCTGAATAGCAGTAGTATGACCAAGAGGACTCTCTACTTGACTCTCTTGTAGGAAAAGAATCTACCCTAGAGACTTCTGCACATCCCCGCCAAAAGTTCTGGCATTATTCAAGGAGCCAGCTTGTCTCCCCTTTCTAGCCATCACTGCCTCAAAAGCATTGTTTGGCCTCAAAGCACTCCACTGGTTTCTTTCAGGAGCCCAGGCTTGGGTGAGGCTCATTGTGGTCTCTAAAGCACCCATTTACAAACATTGATGTCCTTGTGTGACAATCAGCCCAGAGCTTTTCACACCTCTCTGCCAATGTCCTCCAAGACTGCCAGTCAGCCCAAGCAAACTTGTGGCCAAGCAGGATGCCAGGGCAAGATACAGAGCTGTGCAGCTGTATTCTCTGCTTAACCAGCATGCATACCACATGGGCCAGCCCCTCACACCTTACCCATCCAGCCAGGCCAGTCTAAATCCCACCCTTTATGAAAGCCTCCTAGAAACACTTCTGTGCCAAGCCCTACGCTAAGAACTTGAGATATTTTACCCCGCGGGTTCTCACCATCACCCCTAAGACATAGGCGATGCCATGTTACAGAGAAAATGGAGGCTTGGAAAATTTCAGTGGCTCACCCAAGGTCACAGGTAGTCAAAGGTTGTGCTGGGCTCATGGGCCCAGGTTTATGTGCCATGAAAGTGCTAGCTTTTCATCTTTCTGTAAAGATTAATTGTAAGCCTTTCTAGATGTCTTCAGCCTTCACTCATCTCTTCCTTCTCCCAACTCCTGCATCAAATGTTGCTGGAACTAAATTGTGGCTCACTTGGAATTGCTCTCTGTTAAACCAAACACTTACCATCATAGCCTACGGTGTTTGTATTGCATTATCTCTGTTCATGCCAAATTAGCTAATATCAAGTGGAAATCTGAATGGCAGCTGTATGAACAAGAGGAGTCTCTAAGCCAGTGGTTCTCAACCTTCTGGCCCTTTCAATACAGTTCCTCATGTTGTGACCCAACCATAAAATTGTTTTCGTTGCTACTTCATAACTGTAATGTTGCTACTGTTATGAATCATAATGTAAGTATCTGATATGCAGGATGGTCTTAGGCAACCCCTGTGAAAGGGTCGTTCGACCACAAAAGGGGTCGCGACCCAGAGGTTGAGAACTGCTGCTCTAAGTGGTTCTCTTGTAGGAAAAAGAAGAATCTGCCCTAGTTATATCCTCGCTCTGCTGTGATAGAAACAGCACTTTCAGCTACACCAGGGGCACTCCTCTACAGTCTTGAACTCAGTGGAAACGCAAACCTCCTGATCTCCTAGGACAGTGATGGCGAACCTTTTGAGCTCAGCGTGTCAGCATTTTGAAAAACCCTAACTTAGCTCTGGTGCCGTGTCATATATAGGAATTTTTTGATATTTGCAACCAGAGTAAAATGAAGACTTATATTTTTGATATTTATTTTATATATTTAAATGCCATTTAACAAAGAAAAATCAACCAAAAAAATGAGTTCGCGTGTCATCTCTGACACGCGTGTCATAGGTTCGTCATCACTGTCCTAGGAGCTTAAGGAAATCTTTTTGAATTCTCCTTTAGAATTTATCATAATAACAAACACCAAACAAGGGGTCATTTGGTGGAAATCCTTTCGGAGGCAATGTAATGTAGGGTTGCGTTGTGGCCTAATACTCAGAATATCACAGTTGTTGCCTCAACTCCTAACTCTTGCTCATGCTTTGGCCCTAGATGAGTTAGTTTAACTTCTCAGAGCCTTATTTTCCTCATGTATAAAATGGGGATGATAAATATTGTTAGGTTAGGTGGCTCAGGAGGCGGCGCAAGAAATAGAGTCCAGTGAATCAGAAAAGAAAGGAAAGGAAAAGGTTTATTCTGCGTCCCCGGGAGACCCACGTACCCCCAGGACAGGGCACGTGGATTCAGGGAGAAGAAGCTGGTATCTGTGTCTGGCACGTTGATCTGTGAGAAATCCCAGGGGAAGTCCATTGTCTCATCACATGTCTGCATGTATCCGATCCTGGGCTCTCTCCGACCTAACAAATATCACCTCATTGATTTGTGAGAACTCGAAGTGCAACTAGGCCTGAAGATGCTTCATAAACTATAAAGTGCTGTTCACATATAAGAGATTATATTCTTCAGTATTAGTAGCTTTATTGTCAATATTGACCAACAAGGAATGACATCCCAGTGATCTTATTTTCTACATCAAAAAAGAATGTCATTGTCCACAAAGTTCCTGCTTGTTTTAACACTCTAGGAATTTCTCCTTATGGTGGTGAGAATGTGTGGGTTGGTCAGGGTAGCTGTGTGGGAAAGACCTTCCAAAGTGAGAACTGGCACCTTCCATTCAAAGGGCTTATCATTCACACCCCACTTGCCAACAACAGGATCACATCTCGCGTGGGGGCTGTCTGTGGCTTCAGGGAAGAGGTAGTATGGTTATATAAATCATGTTGTCACCAGTGCAGATGGAGAAATGCCACTGTTCATGAGTCTGTGGTTCTAATGATTTTTTTGTGTATCATGTGTGTCTGTGTGAACTCACAGGTGTATGCCAATGTCTTTGAACTCTTGTCCCAAAGTACATTTTTTTTCAAGATATCTTTCCTATACTTGAGATCACAAATTCCTTGGTATTTCTCTCATCTTCTGACACACACAAAAAAAGTGTGAATGAGGGCATGTTTAACATAGGTGTAAATGGAATAAATGTAGTCGCAAACTAACTGATAGAATACAAGTTTACTTAACGTACCAGAAGCTCCGAGAGTGCTAAAAGGGTCCGAGATTTCCACCAAAGGCATTGGGTCCAAACATAAAGGTGTTATGACTTTGTGTTCCTTGACCTTGTTGCGACCGAATGTCTTGAATAAACTGAAGCAAAGTAGACTGGAGATCCCAGAGGTTTGGTTTCTTCTCTAGGAATGGTGGCAGTTCTAAAACGTAATTTTAGTACTAAAGTGCTTAAAAATGAAAGTCTATTTTCTCCGGAGAAAATAGGTATTAATTTCTTACATGTTTTAAAATGCCTAATTTCTCCCAAGAAATGTAGAAGCTAAATGGAATGGTCCGAAGAGTTGAAGTGACTTTGGAGGACCATAGCCCTTATGAGTACCAGTTATTATTCTCTGAATTATCTTAGAAATACAGATTATTTCATGGATTATTAAATTTCTTGCCCCCAAACTGTAAATTCTTCAAAATATCTATGGAAAATAGTTGCCATTCCTTGGTCTGGATTCCAAAGAATCCTTCATAATTTGTCTCTGAAACTTCTTTCTGGTCATATCTTTTCTCTAATCCTCTAGATATCCTGTATGCTGGCCATCCAGGTCACCTATCATTTTTTCAACTATTCAAACAATTTTATATCTCCTTGCTTATTATTCTCAGTGTTCCCTAAGCTTAAAAAAATCTTCTAGATATTGAAACTCTTTTTAAGTCCCATTGAAATGCCACTTTCTTCACAACATTGCTCTTGAATTCTCAAGTGGAATATTCACCTTATATTTAATATTTAGTAGTTCATTTTTTATACCATTATTGAGTATTTCATTCTGACTTAACTTAGAAGTTGTGAAGCATCTGTCTCCTTCCCCCCCTTTTTTTGAAAATAAAATTTTAAAGAAGCAGGTTGGGCTTGTTCATTCACTCCATTGAATTTATCCATTAAACAAAAATTGAATTATTCTGTATTAATAGTGTATCTGTGTCTTGCTTAATTTCTACCTAAACAGGTATTTGAAATAGCTATCTTCTGTTTTTTATCATAAACCACTTGAGGACAAAAATCACATTATTCAACTTTGAATTCCTTAACTCCCTAAGTGGATGCTTCATAAACATGTAGTGAATGGATGGAAGGATGATGGACAGATGACTTAGTCAATAGCAGCAACTAATGGAATCAGTTTTGAATTCAGGGTATTATCTTTACTCTGCCTTAAGATAATTGCTTTTGCTTGGAACCATTGCACAGTGTGTATGGAATACCTGTAAGTTTTGTCAATATTTTTCTCTGCTTCCTTTGGGGAATCCTCTCTTATCATTCTGTAGTAATCTGCTTGGTCATGAGGCTCAGATGGACTTATTTATTCCCAAATTTTGGCACAGGCACATGATCAAGGTCTAACAGAATACTCCATTCACTCGGTGCAGGGATTGGGTCAGGGATAGAAACAAGACCCAAGTTAGAATAGGTAGACTTTGTTCTGGGACATTGTTCCCACCATCACAAGGCTGGAAAAGTGGAATTTAGGGTTAGACAAAGAGGGAAAAAATGCAGATTCTGTGTTTAAATCATGAGGTCTAGGCAAGCCCCTGACCACTTTTCAGAGCATGAGTACATAAATTTCCTTATTTATTAACTAGAGTCCTGGTACATGAAAATTCATGTACTTGGGAGGGTGGTGGTGGTGGTGGTGGGGGGGGCGTTCCTCAGCTTGGCCTGTGCCCTCTCACAGTTCAGGAGTACTCAGGGGATGTCTTCTATGGGAGGCGACCCCAGCAGGCCAATCTGGGGACAGTGAGTGGCCGGCCCTGCCCTGAGTCAACCCCCCGCCGTCGGTGGCCTCCCTCTGTGAGAGGCAACCTGGTGGGCTATCTGGGGATGGCGCTGGCCCCCATCACCCCACCACTGGTTGCCGCCACCCACCCCATTGTCGTCCCCTCCCTCTGCCCACTGGCATTGTCTTGTCTGGCCTGGCACCACCTGTTCACTGGCCCTGTACCCCCTCTCCCCCCACCAACCTGCCGTTCTGCCGTTTGGTTGATTTGCATATTATGCTTTTATGATGTAGGATTGTTTTACATTAGTTAATCTTCAGTTAATGTTTCTTAGAAGTAAAAGAATTCAAATGAACACAGGAGTATCTAAAGAAAATGTCCCAATATTGTCACATTTTGTAATGAACATTGTATCTCTGAGAAAAATCACTGAAATCAATTGGGAATTTAGTCAGCTATTAGGAAATGGGGTAAAAATTTCTCATTAATTAAAGCATATAAAAATCTGTACTTCCATGCTTTCCCTTAAGCCCCCTCCAGTCCTTTTTGTAAAAATTTACTTTTTTTTCTTGCCTTTTTCTAATTTTACTGAGATATGACTGACATACAATGGTGTATTAGTTTAAGATATACTACAGAATGATTTATTGTATCCTCCTATATAATAAAAGGCTAATGTGCAAATAGACCAAACGGGAGAACAACCAAATAACTGGTTGCTATGACGTGCGCTGACCACCAGGCGGGCGCATAAGGAACATGGCGGGCATCGGCAGCAGGTGGGATGGTGGAGCAGGAGCACCAGACCAAGGTGGGGTGCTGGTCGCTGCCATCGGGACAAGCCTCTGGTGGTTACTGAAAATTCTTTGCTCCTGCGTGCCGTGGTCCTACCCGGCGCTTGCACCTGCTGCCAGCACTGGCCCTGATCTCTCGGTGCTGTCAGTGTGTGCAAGCTCCTGAGGGCGATCGGGGCAGTAGCCGCCCCTCACACCCACTAATGGCACCAGCCCCAGCACAGTCAGCAAGTGGCAGCGGTGGGAGCGGGGTTGCCTGCAGACAGGGGAGCAGGGGCTGTGGCGGGAGGGGCCAGCTAGGGGCATGGAGGATGGGCTGAGATCCGCCCCTGTGCCCTCTGCAGCCTCGGGGCCACAGTTCTTTTCAAGGTGCACAAATTTGTGCACTGGGCCCCTAGTGTATTATAAAATGATTACCACAATAAGTTTAGTTAATCTTTATCACTTCACATAGATACATTTTGAATTGCAAAGTCCTGCAAGTCCTTCTTAACTAAATCTCTTATTTCTCCCCCAAATACATTACTTGTTTTCCTTAATAGCCACTCTTATGACTCAGGCCACCATTCAAACAGCATCCTCCCAACTAGACTCTTGTCCTCTTATCTTTTGACACTTGATTCTCTGCACAGATGTATCATGTCAATCTTTACTTGAAACATCATTGTCTCTTGCTACTCTCAGGGAAAAGAGCCTAAATCCTTCAGCTGAACTTACAGACTCTACCTTTCTGTTCATCTTTATCGCTTTCAACTCTCTCCTGCCCTCCTTGCTCTGGCCACACTGACTTTCGTTTTTAATTCCTTCTGTGTGTCATACTCTTTCTTCATTCTAGGGCTTTGCATATTCTGTTCTCTGTGCTGGAATGCACTTCCATTACTTATTCTCTAAAATTGTTCCTACTCCCTTGTAGTAGATTGAATAATGTCCCCCACTTCCCAAATTCATTTCCACCTGAAATCTTAGAATAAAACCTAATTTGTAAATAGGGTCTTTGCCGAAGTAAGTAAGATAAGGGTTGAGATGAGATTTATATTGGATTAGGTTAGGCACTAAATCCAATGAGAATGTCTTTATAAGAGACAGTAAATGACATACAGAGACACAGAGAAGAAGGCAAAGAGATTGGAATGAGGCATTTACAAGTCAAGTAACACCAAGCACTACTTGCAACCACTGGAAACTAGGATACAGGCATGGAGCAGTTTCTCTCTCAGGTTACAGAGAAACCCAAGCTATGGACACCTTGATTTCAGATTTCTGGTTCCTGAACTGTGACATTACATTTTGTTGTTTTATGTTACCCAGTTTGTGGGACTTTGTTACAACAACCCTAAGAAATTAATACAACTTTCTATGGCTATCGTTGTACATGGTTACATCACTAGTCTGAATCAAGTATCCCTCTCTGATGTGTTGCCCTAGAATTCTCTTTTTCCCCCATTTCATTATGTTTAAGTTTTGTTTCTTGTCTTCCAGTAAGCTCTACCACATAGCTTTACACAGCTGTGTGCCCAGAACTAGCACAATGGCCAGCATGGAACAGATTTCCATAGCAGGCTCTGATTGAGTTACGGTATCTTACTCCCCTCTGTCCTTTTTCACCTAGTGAAGTGGCTGGTATATCACAAGTGCTCAGTAAATGCTGTTTACTCAATGATGGCTTGTGTGGTTAGCAGTGCCCAGCCCACTGACTGGGGCTCTCACTGATCTCTGTCCTCACTAAAGAGTGTAAAGTGTGTCTAGCGGGGGTACTATTTAGAAACGCTTCATAAGCCCAGAAGGCTTTCTTACACATAAATGAAAGTGATTGTCAAAAACCCCATGAAGCTTATTAAACAGGTGTTCTTATCTCCAATTTGAAGGTGAGAGGGGCCAAATTTTATGACTAGACAGTCACAATAGGACTGAGAAGTTCTATTTCCATATTCATCATTCCTGCCACTGTATCCTAAAATGCTATTCATATTGGGACAAAAGCATCCCAAGCCTTCAATTATCCATTTAAACAAATGGCTTTTGGTTATCTTTGTGACAAGTGAAAAGAATGCTGTTGGGAGAACTTATATGAGGTGACAGGAAGTGTGGGCCAGTGGAATTCTAAGGGCAGAAATCCCTGGAGAATCTCAAGTGATGGCAGACATCCATGGCTGTCCTGTGAGCTCTTATCAGCCTTCCTGGACATTTCCAGATGTGTCCTACCTCAGTAGAAACACATTATGAACTAGCAGTTAATGTGAAAAACTAAATGGAAAAGGAGAGAAGAAAGAGCAGTGAGTGCATACCTGGTCCAAATAAGACAGGAGGAAATGGGACTGTGCATTACAATAAGTCAGTTCTCTACAGAAGCCATGGGGTTGGCCAACGCCTAGAGCAAGAGCAATTGAGAGTGCAACGAAAGGTGAGGCAGTGAAAAACAGCAAAATGTTTTTTCTTTCAAAATTTCCACTTGTGTATGTGAAGGCTAGCCAGGCCTGGGGTTTCCTGATTATTACTAAGACAGATAAAGAAATGTGCCTCTCTCTATATCTTTATGTCTCTCTCACACACACACAGACCTGCTGAGAGGAGAAAACCTACTTTTTTATTGTAAGAGTGAACATAACGTGTTGAAACAGTGTATACCCTTTGGGAAAGGAAAAATACAGGACAGTGTGAAGGCTAAGCAGGTTCAATCTGGAAGTGCAACGGCGTCTCCATGCCTTTCTACTCCAGTCAGTATACCGTGTGGTTCAATGCACAGGCTTTGCAGTTAGACTGACCTGGTATAAGTCTTGGATCTATTACTAACTCATCTGTACAATCTTGGACAAGTCATTGCTTTTCTCCAGATCTCAGTAGCCTCATCTATAAAATGGGGACAAATTATATACATAATTTATAAGGCTGGGGTAAGAGTAAAAGGAATTGTTATGTAGATGTAGAATATTGCACAGCATGCAATACACACTCAATATAATACCTTATTTTTAAAGTTTATTTTTCATAGATTCAGCAATAAAACTGGAAATGTGAAAGAGAAATACACACAATAGTAGAACAATCAGTATACTCATTATAGAATACTATTTGGCAATATATACATGTATACTAATATATAAAATATCTAATGTTGTAATACAATAGGACTCAGTGAGTATAACAGCTCAGACTGCAGGGTCACATAGACCCTTATTGGCTGTGTGCTATGAGGAAGTGATTTAATTTTCTTCTTTGGGAAGATAAGATGGTAATAGTATCTTTCTCATAAGGTTGTTGTATCATATAAAACATTTACTTAATTACCTGTACATAGTGCAGGTCTACAAATGGCAGCTGTTTCCACTACAGAGTTAGATTTCTTATGTGCTAACTGACTGCTTAAGCAAAATACAACATGTAAGCAGTAAAGTTTTTCATTCCATGGGCCATTAAGAAGAAAAGCTCATTTAATTCACCCCTTCAAAGAAACAAACAAGCAGACCAAGGAAATAACCTTGCTGAAAGAAGATACTGCCTTTTTAATTGTAGTGTAAGGCATGTTTCTGTGTTTGTGTGTGTGTATTCCCTATGGGTACTAAAGTGATAGCAGATGTTCCTTTGTCAGGCTTTATTTGGGGATGGAACAAACACTGAGGTTGCACACACCTCCCCTGTGTACCTTTGTGGTCTGTCCCTCACCAAGAGGCCTCTGGAGATCCTTCAGAGGCAACTCAATGGCACAGCTATGAGCTAGCGTGTTCAGTGGAAGCGTCTACAGTGGGGCCTTGACTTACCGGTTCAATTCGTTCCGTGACGGAGCTCGTAACTCAGATGACTCGTCTGTCAAATCTTAAAGTGAATGAGTGAGACACATGATGCTGGGCTGATGTTGTGGCGTTCACTGTGACGTTCGCTGCGCCAACTAGCGGTGGGGTATCTGAAGCTGGCTTGTAACCCGAATTTTAGCTCGCAACTCAAAGCAAAAAATCGGCCGAGAGAAGGCTCGTATCTCGAAAAACTCGTTAGTCGGGACACTCGTAAGTCAAGGCCCCACTGTACAATGCTGAAAAAGTTTAAGAGGATAGCATGGGAGTGTAAGATGACTAAAATGCTTCACAAAATTTAGCTTTTAGTGGATCTACAAAAGTAAATTTAGTAGGAAACAGCATGAGGATCTGATGATTGAGGTCCCAGCATTAAGGCAAGATGTTCACATGGACACCCTTGGAGGTGGCTTGAAAGCTTTGCTAAGAGTCAGGGTGAGAAAAGATAACTAGTGCTTACTAGTCACTGCACTGAGTATTTTCCATTACTTAATCCTTCTCATGAGGCTCTTAGTAACATGGGGGTATTTAAAATTGGGTGATTGACTCAGGTGAGGTGCAGTTCCAATCTCAGCTCTACTACCTTCTAGCTGTGCACAATAAGCTCCATTTTATCATGGGCTAATAAATCTCACTTCCTGGGCTCATCTCAGGGTCCTGTAAAACAATGAATGTAAAGATCCTAACACAACGCCTGCTACATAGTACTTGGTCACGGAAAGGAAGTTATAACTTGTTATCCTCATTTTACAGAAAAGGAAATTATGGCTTGGCAGAGGGTAAAACTGGTTATAACTAGAATATTTAATTAATGGAGAATTGGGCGAGATGATATGAAATTCATGTTATTTATAGGTACTACTAAGCTCCTCAATTCTCCATCCACAAGCCATGTGTATGGATAATTCCTCAAGAGCTCACTCACCCATCTGCTCTTACACTCAGTGTTCTTCCTGATGCTAACTACAAGCTTTCTGCCATATGTGTAATACTTTCCATGGGGCAGATTTTGTGCTAAACTTTTTATATACATCATTTCATTTCATTTCAATAAAAACCTATGAGGTAAGTGAGGAATTGAGAAAACAAATAATTTGCTTAAGTTTCATAAAATAACAATAGTAACAGAACAAGAACTTAGTTTGTCAAAGTTTAAAGCTTATGCTGTTAACACATTACTAACCTGTAGCTTCTTTTATTTCCTTTTGGGGCCCTAGACACCGAAATATAACTCAAATATAGAAATGAACTTTTAGCACCCTTTTTAGATCTGTGGACTCAGTAAATACAGGGTTAACAAAATAATGATCACATGCCACCATAGGCTCCTGCTTTGATGCTCAAAATATGGCACCCTTTTTTTTTTTTTTTACAAAAATTGAGTCTTGATGTAGTCTCAGAATTTTTTTTAATTTTGTTTTATTGCTTGAAGTATTACAAAGAGTATTACATATGTCACCTTTTTTTTCTCCCCTTGACCTTCCCCTGGCCTCCCCTACCCCCCCCCCCCCCCCGTGTCTTGTGTCCATTGGTTATGCTTATATGCATACATACAAATCCTTCAGTTAATCTCTTACCCCCCCACCCCAACCCTCCCCAGCCTTCCCACTGTAGTTTGACAGTCTGTTCCATGCTGCTCTGCCTGTGTATTGATTTTTGTTCATCAGTTTATAATGGACTTTATTATCCATAAATGAGTGAGATCATGTGGTATTTTTCTTTCATTGACTGGCTTATTTCACTTAGCATAATGCTCTCCAGTTCCATCCATGCTGTTGCCAATGGTAAGAATTTCATATATATATATATATATATATATATATATATATATATATATATATATATACACACACATATATATATATATATATATATATATATATATATATATATATGATTTTTTACAGAGAGGAAGGGAGAGGGACAGAAAGTTAGAAACATCGATGAGAGAGAAACATCGATCAGCTGCCTCCTGCACACCCCCCACTGGGGATGTGTCCGCAACCAAGGTACATGCCCGTGACTGGAATCGGACCGGAATCGAACCTGGGACCCTTCAGTCCGCAGGCCAACGCTCTATCCACTGAGCCAAACCAGCTAGGGCAGAATTCCTTCTTTTTTACAGCAGTGTAGTATTCCATTGTGTAGATGTACCACAGTTTTCTAATCCATTCATCTGCTGATGGGCACTTAAGCTGTTTCCAGATCTTAGGTATGGTAAATTGTGCTGCTATGAACATAGGGGTGCATATATCCTTTCTGATTGGTGTTTCTGGTTTCTTGGGATATATTCCTAGCAGTGGGATCACTGGGTCAAATGGGAGTTCCATTTTTAACTTTTTGAGGAAACTCCATACTGTCTTCCATAGTGGCTGCACCAGTCTGCATTCCCACCAGCAGCAGTGCACGAGTGTTCCTTTTTCTCCGCATCCTCTCCAGCACTTGTCGTTTGTGGATTTGTTGATGATAGCCATTCTGACAGGTGTGAGATGGTACCTCATTGTTGTTTTGATTTGTATCTCTCAGATGATTAGTGACTTTGAGCATGTTTTCATATGTCTCTTGGCTTTCTGAATGTCCTCTTTTGTAAAGTGTCTATTTAGGTCCTTTGCCCATTTTTTGATTAGATTGTTTATCTTTTGTTAAGTTGTATGAGTTCCCTATAAATGTTGGAGAGTAATCCCTTATTGGTGATAACACTGGCAAATATGTTTTCCCACGCAGTGGGCATTCTTGTTGTTTTGTTGATGGTTTCTTTTGCTGTGCAGAACCTTTTTATTTTGATGTAGTCCCTTTTGTTTATTTTCTCTTTAGTTCCCAATGCCCTAGGAGCTGTATCAGTGAAGAAATTGCTTCGGCATATGTCTGAGATTTTGTTAATTTTTTCAACAAATATTTGTGGGACTGTGATTATTCATATTAATAAATAGGAAATATGCCTTTTGCAACCTAAGATCTATTTCAGCTGGCTCCTTTTATACCAGAGTACATTCAGATCCTTCCAAAAATGTTCCCCAAATAGTATTAGTTGTGGTCTACAATAGCGATGTTGTTCAGCTCATTTTTATTTAAAATTATGTTTATTTTACACACAGGTATATTACTGTAAAAATCCTCCTTCCTTGCATTTTTATGCTATATATTGTCTTCATACAGGATGGCATGTGGGTGTAATTGCATGTGTATAGGTTCATATTTGAATACACTGGTGTTTAGATTCCTTGGGTGAAAAGTGTTCAAATGTAAATGATGAAGAGTTGTGTTAGTGCTAGAAGTTGAAGCAAATCGGGGACCTGAAAGGATCGGGGTGAAATGAGTTACTTTATTCTCTAAGCAGTTTTCATTCCATGGCTCCTTCTCTTTTTAGTAATAGTAACTGCCATGTCTCTGTTCACCTGCCACCACCGTCCTCCTCTCTGTATCCATCCTTCAGAGAACTGTTAGACATCACCATTACACCTGTGGGAATGATTTCACCCGCGTATGATGCCACAAACAGGGTGCTGGTCCTGAAACCTGCAGATGGTGTCCTTTAAGTACACAGCGCCAGAGGAAGGGGATGCAGGCAGGAGGTTGGGTTAGGAACTCTTGGGGACCAGGATATATTATTGGTACACTGTCCCCCACAGAACCTAGCAGTACTTGCACATAGTAGGCCCTCAATTAGTACTTGTCAAACTAAATTAACCTGAATTACTTTACTAATTATTAACCAGCTCTTCCAGGGCTTGCAAGGTTTAATTGCTTTCTCTTTCCAAGTAAATTTTCAAAATATTTCAAACAGAAAATTAAAGCCATCTCCCAAAATACTTGGCCCTGATTAGTGTACCTTGATCAACATTAATGAAAAGGTTTCTTGTTTGCCTCTAGCTGAAAAAAAAAAGTAAATCCTTTCTTAGCAAGCAGTCCACTGTGAGCTGGAAAAGAATGAGAATGCTGTTTGGGGGAAGGCTCCAGCGAGTTGGAAAGATGTTCAGGTGACTGTGTAAATAGATTCTTCCTGACAACCTTTCCCACATGGGAGAGTTGTCTTCGAAGCCTGTTATTGTGTTATGAAAGCTTGCCAGAAGCAGTGTGGCTGAGGGAAGACTCAGCTTCAAGCACGGTAATTCAAACCAGGAGGGCTGCTGGGTAACCTGGCTTCTGACTGAAGGTTAGGGGATCGCAGGCCTTCCTCGAGTCCTGGCAGAGGCAGGCAGAGCTCGGTTCCTGAAATTTCTATGTAGCTCATTGTGGGCTTTGACACATTTTCCCTCTCCCACCATCTTCTGGCTCTGAGCTTCTGTTCAGTCCCCTACTGACTTAAGTAAGCTTTTTTACATTAAAAACTAGTTTTACTTCTTAATACTTAAAAGTATTTCTCCATTGATAAAAAATTTGAAAATGGTATAATTGAAAGGACAAAAAGATACCCATAATCTCACCAAACACACACACTTATGTTTGTGTACATGCTGCAATATTATGTATTCATATATGGTTAATATGCATAAACATATACATATATGTTAATCCTCAGTATTATCTTAATAGCTGAAAAATGTACTCTAACTAATTTAGCTCATCTCCTTTCATGCTGGTACTTAGTTTATTTTCAGTTGTTACTGTTAATCCTTACCCAAGGATATTTTTCCCATTGATTTTTAAAAAGAGTTGAAGGGAGGGATGGGGAGAGACAGAAACTAGGTGAGAGAGACACATTGATTGGTTGCCTCCTGCACGCACCCCAACCGGGGCCTGGGATTGAACCTGAAACCCAGGTACATGCCCTTGACCACAGTAGGACCCACAACCCTTTGGTGTGCGGGCTGACACTCTAACCACTTAGCACATCAGCCAGGGCTATTTTCAGTTTAATAAAAAGAGTCAAGGAGAAATCTCAACTGAGGGAATCTGAAGGTGGCCAGGCAGATATTTGCTGTGTGAGGAAAGGTACTGCCTGGGAGTCGTCACATCTCATTCCTTCTTGCAAGCACCAGTTCTTTTCAAGACGCTACTCCTTTGTTCCAACTCATTAATTACCTTGAACAAAAGATTCTACAAGGATATTCCCAACTCTGAAGCTGACATTTCTCTTAATTTTTCTTCATCTGAGAATATCTCTCTTTTGCCTTCATTCATTAAGAATGTTTCTGCTGAGTATAAATGAAGATCCTTTCAAATGCTGCTTGGTAAGTGCAGAATGTAGATATCAAAGAAATGTACCTATTTCTATAAGAAAGAGAAACCTAAAGTAATAGGATTGTTTGCATTTTCAAGTTATAATTCAGGGTCCAAATTGGTTGAATGATATCTATCACTCTATCGTATATCTCACAAATGTTACACATATGTACATCTACATATATAAAAGCCTAAGCGACCTCAGGACTGAACAACCTATGACACACACTGACCACCAGGGGACAGACACAACAAAGCAGCTGCCCCCTGGTGGTCAGTGCATTCCCACAGCCAGAGCACCACTCAGCTGACAGACTCATCCCAGCAGTCCACCAGCCCAGTGGCAGCCACTCACTCCTTCAGTAGTCCTGCAGGTCTAATCTCCGGAGAATGGGCCAGGCACCGATAGACCAGCACCACTGGCCTGCTGGAAGTCGGCCTTGGGCACTGTGTCCACTTCCCTTCCCTAGATGCTCCGCAAGGAAGCATATAAAAGCGGCTACCAGGTGGTTCCCGACAACCAGCGCAAATGTCAGTGGAATGGATCCAGATCCCAGGCTGGCAAGGGCATCCCTCGTCCTGCCTGGAGAGCCAATCACATCCTGGCCTTCCCACCCCCCTGGGGGACCCCACCTGTGCACGAATTCGTGCACCAGGCCTCTAGTATCTATATAAAAGGCTAAGTGACCATCCAACTGGCCAGTAGGTATGATACATACTGACCACCAGAGGCAGACGCTCAACGTAGGAACTGCCGAGCTGCAGTGACTTAGCAGCAGCAATTCTCGGGTGATGCACCCTGGAACTAGAGAGGAGGGAGTGCGATTCCACCTTCCACCGTCGGCTGTGGGTTATGTTGTTGTTAGGGTACTGTCAGCCCTGCATCTGGTTTATTGCACACTTGCATTTGCAGAGTGCCCTCTCGCACTCTGGGACCCCTCAGGGGATGTCGGAAAGCCAGTTTCAGCCTGATTCCCGCAGGCCAGGCCGAAGAACCCCACCTGCTGGAGGGACCCTGCTCACTCAGCAGATGCCCTTTGAGCCATGGCACTGCCCCAGGTGTGGCCAGTAGGGGAGGGAACCTGGGAGGGCTCGTCCCGCCCTGCCTGCCACCTTCTAATTAATTTCCTTTCAATGTGCATGAATCCGTGCACTGTGCCACTAGAATACTATAATCATATATATTCAAAGAGAATGAGAGAGAGTAGGTTAATACAATCATAGTAATATAGAAAGAGACTATTATATACACTGTCTCAATGAGTAGCCTTCTATTTTTTCTCCTATGCCCTATTTTCTGATCAGTTTAAACACACTATTTTATGTTTATTTTAATATGACAAATACCCTACCAACAACCATGAGTCTAACTATCTTGAATCACCAATACCATCTACTTGGCCATATCCAGCGGATCCTTTTTAGTCTCCAGTGATGACAACCTCTTACTTAAAATACCTTAATGTTCCATAATTTCCCTCCTCCATTTCAAGATGCTTTGCTTAAGTCCTTTTTAGGCTCATCTACCTCTACGTAACCTTTAAAAGTTGGCATTGTTCAAGGATAGGTCCTACACTTTGTGTTCTTTTCACTCAATAATCTCTTCATGAGAAAGATCAATCATCTATACCTCGATGCCCCTCAAGTTCATATTTCCTTCTGGATATTTTTTCCAAAGGTCAGACCTGCATATTTAACTTCCTACTCAAATTTCCATTTGGACATCTCTCACAGATGCCTCATTCTCAATACATTCATAACTGAGCTCATAATCTTTGTGCTGGCAATACCTCAACTTACTCCTCCTTAGCTCAATGTCATATCTACCGAAGTCATCCAAGACTCTTCTCTCTCTCTCTCTCTCTCTCTCTCTCTCTCTCTCTCTCTCTCTCTCTCTCTCTCTCTCTCTCTCTCTCTCTCTCCATATACCTCATAAATCCCTCTGGCATTTGGTTGAATGTTCTGTTACCTCCTCCTGGACTATTGCATCTTCTAACTGGTCACCAATCCATTCACTGCATAGTAACAACAGTCATCTTCTTTAAAAGCAAGTCAGATCTTCTCTCATCCCTGAAATGTTTCTCCTCTTTTTGTTCCATAATTTCATATTCAAGTTAATTTCTTATTAACTTGTACTAATTCGTCAAAATGTAAAGGAAATGCCAAATAATTCCTTCTTGACCTCCTAGCCTGGTTCTTCTCCTTTTAATCTTCTTTAAGAGACTGCCGAAACCGCTTTGGCTCAGTGGATAGAGCATCGGCCTGCGGACTGAAAGGTCCCAGGTTTGATTCCGGTCAAGGGCATGTACCTGGGTTGCGGGCACATCCCCGGCGGGGGATGTGCAGGAGGCGGCTGATCGATGTTTCTCTCTCATCGATATTTCTGACTCTCTCTCTCCCCCCCTTTCTCTCTGTAAAAAATCAATAAAAAATATATTTTAAAAAAAAAGAGACTCCACCCCTTCTTTATGCTCCTTTTCACAATGCTGTGGAATAATTTTGAAACTACTTGTTTAATGTCTCTACCCAGTTGGGATTCCAGTTTAAAGAAGCGAATCATCATGTCTTACTACTTTTCTGTTCTATTTCCAGCCCTTAGCTCAGGACTTGGCACATGCTATATAACAGTAAATGTTTGCTAAATTATTTTGCAATTAATATCCTCTACTATTGTCTACCAGGGTCCCTTCACTTAGCCAAGACTTCTAGTCCAGCGGTTCTCAACCTGGGGGTCAAATGACCCTTTCACAGGGGTCTCCTAAATACATCCTGCATATCAGATATTTACATTACGATTCATAACAGTAGCAAATTTACAGTTATAAAGTAGCAACGAAAATAATTTTATGGTTGGGGGTCACCACAACATGAGGAACTGTATTAAAGGGTCGTGGCATTAGGAAGATTGAGAACCACTGTTCTAGTCTTTTAAGATACCTCAGACACCACTCATTCAGAAAGTCTTCCCTGTTGTCCCCAGACACCCCACGTCTGTGCTTCTATGACTCTATTTTCCTATTTTGTAAATATTATCATATTATCATGTTTTTATTTGAGGAGAGGAATTGCATCTACCTGGTAGATACTATCGTATACACATGCCTATGGTATGTTACAGTGAGGACTCAACAAAGGTTTGTTAAGTGAACAAGTTAGTAAATTATGCTGATATGTAATTTTGTAGGTAAAGAAATCAAGGCTCAAGGAAGTTAGATAATTTGTAGACTCTCTGACATTAAATTTCGAAATCTTTTCACTTCTTTCTCCCTGTACCTTCTTCTTCTTGGCCCTAGGCAGTAAAGTTCTAGATAATATTCAAGGCTCCTAACTCACATCATCTCTCACCTTCTTATGAACACAGCCAATAAAATTATCAGATTCAAGTTTTACCTACTTTCACCTTTTCCCACATTGGGTAGAAATTCTAATACTATTTTAAGGACAAGAAGTAGAATGAAAAAGAGGAGTAAAAAACAGTCTTGCATAATTTGCTGATGTAATGGAACTCCTGGTGTAATTGAGAACAGCCTGGGTTTTTAACAGGTTTCCAATCTCCATGAATCAGAAGGCATTTTCACTTGCACGAGGGAAAATGTCAGGGAATGGTTCTGAAAGGCCCCGTCTGAGGGTGAAATGTTTCTGCATTTGAAATCCATTTTACTGAGCAAAGTACAGAAGTCATAAAGGCTAAGAGGTTTTCATTTCCATAATTCTATCAATTATTTTTTTTCAGGAAGCAGTAGAAAACTGAGCTTAGACATTTGGACCTTCACAACTAAGCAGGAAATATATTTTAAATAATAGTTCCACTATGTGTGAGGTGTCTTATAAAAGTTATCCAACTTCTTGGAATTATGTCATGATGTACAGCATCTCTAAGCTCATTTTTCTTTCTGGATCCCTAAGAACAGCAAAAGATCCAGCTCATTCACTGAATTCATTCAAGCTCTTTTTGAGTAGCACCTATGTGTTAAGAAGTATCTTAGACATTAGGTAAACAGCAATGAAAAAAACACACAAAAATCTTGGCATTCTAGTGGAGGGAATCTGACAATAAACAAATAGGTATTAGGGAATAAAAAAATATTTGATATTTGGAAGTAGAGAGAAACAAAGCTGGAATGTTGGGGAAAAAACCTATGGTGTAGAAGGAAAGGGAATTACTTTTTAAAATAAAATGATCAGCCCTGACTGGTTTGGCTCAGTGGATAGAGCGTTGGCCTACGGACTGAAGGGTCCCAGGTTTGGGGCATGTCCCGTTGTTGAGGGCACATCCCTAGTAGGAGATGTGCAGGAGGCAGCTGATTGATATTTCTCTCTCATCGATGTTTATAACTCCCTATCCCTCTCCCTTCCTCTCTGTGAAAAATCAATAAAATATATTAAAAAAAATAAAATGATCAGAAAAGGCATCAGTGGGAAATTATCAGGTAACAACC
Organism: Myotis daubentonii; assembly: GCF_963259705.1. Taxonomy (NCBI): domain Eukaryota; kingdom Metazoa; phylum Chordata; class Mammalia; order Chiroptera; family Vespertilionidae; genus Myotis; species Myotis daubentonii. The sequence goes on along the minus strand of NC_081844.1, from coordinate 86,437,129 downwards.
TGAACGGAGTGTAGTAGTAATAAGTAGATCCAAGAAATACCTAGTATGCAAATTGGAGGACACTTTACACGATATTTGGGCATGACTTTTAAAACCTCTTTCAAGGTCTTGAAAGATATAGAAAGTCTAAGGAAGGAACTGTTGCAGATGGGAGAGGACCAAGGACATATGGCAACTAAATGCAATCTGGTCACCTGGGCTGGATCCTGGAACAGTAAAGGGGGACTTAGTGGATGAACTTAGTATGACACCAATATTAATTTCTTCATTTTGATCATTGCACAACAGTTATGTAAGATAGTAATACTAAGGGAAGCTGGGTGAAAGGTATATAAGAACTCTGTATTTTTGTAACTCTTCTCTCAAACTTTTAATTATCCTATATAATAAAAGCCTAATACCATGGGGCCTTGACTTATGAGTTTAATTCGTTCCGTGACGGAGCTCGTAACTCAAATTACTCGTATGTCAAATCTTAAAGTGAACGAGTGAGACACGTGATGCTGGGCTGATGTTGTGGCATTCACTGTAATGTTTGCTGTGCCAACTAGTGGTGGGGTATCTGAAGCTGGCTCGTTACCCGAATTTTAGCTCACAACTCAAGGCCCCACTGTATGCTAAGTGCCGGTCATCCGCTAAACCAATCAAAGCATAATATGCTAATGATATGCTAAGGCCGCTCAACCACTCGCTATGATGTCTGCTGACCACCAGGGGGCAGGTGCTCCAACTGGTAGGTTAGCTTGCTGCTGGGGTCCGGCCGATCGGGACTGAGTGAGACAGGCTGGACATGCCCTGGAGCCCTTCCGTGGTCCTTCCCCAGCCCCGATCGTGCACCAGTGGGATCCCTCAGCCTGGCCTGCACCCTCTCGCAATCCGGGACCCCTCGGGGAATGTCAGAGTTTTTTTGGCCTGATCCTGCAGGTCAGGCTGAAGGACCCCACTGGTGCACAAATTCATGCACCAGGCCTCTAGTCTTACTATAACACGTAAAGCTAAGTGCATGTACTGTGGAAAAAACCTTCCAAAGAGAGGGAATAACTAGTGCAAAGGTTTCTAGCATGTCAGCAAAGGATCAAAGACACAGGGAGGCTGGGGCTGATGGGGCCACAGAGGAGAAAAGCAAGACCCATAATGGGGACAGGAGTGTGTAGGCCTCTCAGGCCACTGGAAGGACTTTTAATTTTTACTCTGAGTTACATGGTACTTCTTGAGCAAAAAAATAAGATCTGAGTAAGATTTTAAGAGAATCATTCCAGCTGCTATGTGGATAGGCTAATGCAGACAGTCAGGGAATGGTGGTGGCTTGGACCAGGTCATAGTGATGGAGGTATGTTACTGAATTGCTGGCCTATCAATTCTGTCTATCGAACTGAAAGTAGAGCCAAAGAGGGTAAAATCTGTGACCTTTGTTTTCTCTCTGGTTTACCTCTTTAATGTCCTTTCATCTTATTCAGATATGCCTCGTTTTCAGTTTTCCCCTCTGCAAAGTTGGGGAGGGAGCTGACTTAGGTTTCTTCTAGTGGTAAGGGCAGAAGTACTCATAATACACCTTTTCCTCTTATAATGGAGAAAATCAATGTGATTGGTTCTTTCACTTTAAGGTATTAAGGACTTAGTATGTCTCTCTTCTTAGAAATGTTTAAAAGGATACCAATAAAGGAAAAATATGTATTCAAATGAATGAATAACTAATTTTGGCTCTGATACATCAGAGGGAGAAAGAAATTTGAGGCTTTTGCACTTCTCCCCACCCCCATTTACAGGTTGTCCATGAGTCTATTCAAGGTCTACTCCTGGAGTGCAGTGCTAGGTTATTCCTTTAAAAAGATCTGTAGCACCCTCAGGATTCACCTCAGTTACTGAGTGGAGGACTTGCTCTTCCCAGAGAGCCCCAGCAATGACTGTAGATGGGCGGTATCCAGGGTCTGGCCATTTCTGCTCAAAGTGGCACTCCTATTTACCAGGGAGCTCTCCTTTGGGCTGGCTGAGACTTAGTCAGATCTGCTCATGGTTTCAGGCTCAATCTGGTTTCTTCTCTTTCCTTTCCCAGGTAGGACATACACATTGAAGACTAGCATTCAGTCCTGCCTCTTCCCCATTCGCTCTTTCATATGTACACTCCACTCCCCAAACCCCCCTGCACTCTTCACTCTGTTCCAGGATATTTTCCCTGGAAGTCCTCACTGAAACAGTTATCCTTAACATCAATTCCATTTTCCCTACCTCAGCTACCTTTTTCATTATTTTATGCCCATCAAATTACATAATTTCTGGCACATATAGAGACTTGATAAATTCTTATTTAATAAAATCCTGGGTATTTGAGACCTAGTCCAGCATTTCCATAAGTATTCAGTGTGACAGGACAATTAATATGTTCCTCCTGGCTCTAGCTGTCTCACCTCCATGATAAGGGGGTGGAAGTAGATATTATGAATATCTTATCACCTGAAAACCACATCCTAGGGAAGAGCCCCCTCTCTATGCTCCTACACTCCTTTTTAGAGGAGACCAAGCCTGGCACCTTGGAAGCATGATCTGGTTTGACAATAGATTGAGCCCACTAACAATTGTGTTGAGTTACTTTCCTTTGAGGCAACACATTTGGCATAAAAGGAACTGCTGGAAGAATTTCCAGGGAGTATTCACTGCTGAGTTGGGTGGTGATAAAACAGAAAAAGAAAAGTCAAAGCCAAGCCTCCTAAGGCAAGGGTAAACATATTTTTTTTCTGAGAAGAACCAGATAGTAAATCTTTCAGGCATTGTGCACCACATACAGTTTCTGTTACATATTCTTTGTTAATCGTTACACCCCTTTCAAAATATAAAATCCATTCTTAAACTTAAGAGCCATATAAAAATAGATATGGGCCCGATTTGGCCATTGGGCCATAGTTTACCAACTCTATTCTAGATGGAAGTCCTTTGTAAGTACAAAAATGAATTGTATTCTCTACATTTAATGCAAACTCCTGCTCCACCTGCACTGTGCCCTTAACTGATAGGCCCGTAGTATGTGGTCTGGTCCCGAGATTATCCTACCTTACTGGTTTCCAAACTAGCTACTTGGAAACTTCCCAGAGTGCCTTAGTGGTTCATCAGTGAGGAATCAGGTAAGAATCATATCACCTTCTCAACCTAAACCAATCCAGAGATCTGCTCTACACCTTCACTACAGCAGGTGTCCATTCCACAATAGTCGGGTTTCCTTCCATTAAGTTTTCTCTTGAATCAAAAGAGTTTAACATTTTGTGTATGTGTATGTGTGAAAAGTATGTGAGAGAAGCAATTCCCTGAGGCAGCCATGATGAGAGAAAGGCAAAATGTAGGGCAAGTGGGTGTGATCTGAAATCAGGCCCACCTGGCTTCTAATTCAGACCATGTCTCTTAAGTGGCTGTGACAATTCACCTACTTTCCCTAAGGCTCAGTTTCTTCATCTCCTTTGGGGGATTATTATTCTTACCTCACAGCCTCTACATGAAGATTAAACAAGACAAGACATGTAAATATGCTTATTTGAGTGCTTGGCATATAGAGCCTACTTCTGTATCCCTTTGGTGAACTATAGTCTCCAGAAAAGGTGCCCTTCCCAACTCACAACTGTTGCGTATGCATTTCACATGTATAAGCAAAGCTAAAAACATAAGAGGCGAGACAAAGTGATTTCAACTCCTGTAGAGCCTCATCATCTACACAGTTTCCCCAAACTCCCACAAATCCCAGTTCTCAGGAGTAGAGGAACTTGGAACAGGGGCACAGAGCTGCACACTTTCAGCCTCATCTCTCCTCCCCTGCAATAAACCCATGAAAGACTCAAGATTAAGGCATCAGAACCTCCAAAGTCCCCCAGATAAGTGCGAATAAACCAATAACAGCAAAGCATTCCTCCAGGAGAGCCATCGTTGTCCTTGCAGAGTTATGACCATTGCATAACTCTATGGGCCTCAGATGGGATGATCATGTTGCTCATTATCTGGCTTTACATATTTCTCTAACAAATATGAGGGATACACAGCACTAATCAGTCTTGGCTGAGCCTGGATCTTCCTGGAGAAAGCAGACTGGTAGACTGTGCCATCAAAGAAAAAGTGAAAACCAGAAGAACTGAGAGAGAACTGACTCCTAAAGGCATAGAAGGCCTTGTAGAAGAGAGAAGAACTTAGGATCAACTGAAGCTTCAGAGTTTTAAAACACTGAATTATAGTTGACATACAATATTATATTAGTCTCAGGTGTAAAACATAGGGATTTGATATTTATATACATTAAAAAATGATCACCATGGTAAGTCTAATTACCATCTGACACCATACAAAGTTATTACAATACTATTGACCATAGTCCCTATATTGTACATTAAACCCCTGGCATATTTATATATTATACACACACACACACACACACACACACACACACACAAAAGGCTAATATGCAAATTGTCCCCACAGGAGTTAAACTGGGAGACTGGGAGTTTGACTGCTCTCTATGATGTGCGCTGACCACTAGGGGGTGGCATGGAACAAAGGAAGGCCCCGGCTGGCAGCCAGAAGGCCCCCATGGGCCCTGATTGCCGGCCAGGCCTAGGGACCTTACCCATGCACGAATTTCATGCACTGAGCCTCTAGTTTATAACCAGAAATTAGAGCATCTTAATCCCCATCATCTATTTCACTCATCTCCCCACTCCTAACCCCTCTGGCAACCATCAGTTTGTTCTCCATATCTAAGAACTATTTCTGTATTGTTTGGTTTTAGATTTCACATATAAGTGAAATCATGTGATACTTGTCTTCCTTTTTCTAACTTATTTTACTTAGCATAATACTCTCTAGGTCCACCCATGTTGTTGTAAATTGCAAGATTTTTTTAATGGCTGAGCAATAAGACAGAGAGAATGTGTGGGGGATATATATATATATATATATATATATATATATATATATATATATCCCCCACACATTCTCTTTGTCCATTCATTTATCCATGGACACTTAGGTAGCTTCCATATCTTGATTATTGTAAAATATACTGCAATGAATATAGAGGTACATATGCCATTTCAAGTTAGTGTTTTTGCCTTCATTGGATAAATACCCAGAAGTGGAATTGATGAATCATATGGTAGTTCTATTTTTAATTTTTTTGAGGACCCTCCATACTGTTTTCCATAGTGGCTGCACCAATTTACATTCCCACCAAGAATGCATGAGGGTTCTCTTTTCCCCACATCCTCACCAACACTTGTTACTTCTTGTCTTCTTGGTAATCATCATTCTGAAGCTTCAGCTATCTAATTCAGGGAAATTTTCAGTTCAGTAAAAATTATACCAACTGGCAAATGGATGTTGGAATGTGTGTCCTGGGCAGTCCCTAAGGGATAAGATTCCTTCCTCAGGGAGTTGCTTAGAACCCAAGGGATATTTAGTCACTAGATCTGGATACTGAAAGATTCTCTGCCTTCTTATTTCACTTTAGTCCACATGGCCTTTGAGAGCTGTTAAATAAGCCAGCATCCCTAACTAAAAACAAAAAAAAAAAACACAGAAGAAAAATACTGTTATCTGGCAACCAATGTGGCATAATTTGTTACAGCATCCAAATGACTGACAGAGGATCCACTTGACTGAAAGGACCGATGTGGCTTTCCCAATTACCTATTTCATTCTTAGCAGACAGAGGAGAAAACAGAAGGACAAGAGGCAGAGACTGAGCCCAGAGACCAGTGATGGCGAACCTTTTGAGCTAGGCGTGTCAGCATTTTGAAAAACCCTAACTTAACTCTGGTGCCATGTCACACACAGAAATTTTTTGATATTTGCAACCATAGTAAAACAAAGACTTATATTTTTGATATTTATTTTATATATTTAAATGCCACTTAACAAAGAAAAAATCAACCAAAAAAATGAGTTCACGTGTCACCTCTGACACGCATGTCATAGGTTCGCCATCACTGCCGTAGACAGTGGACTTCTGGAGAATGGTCAGGGATCAATCCCAGGTTAGTCTTATTCCCTTCTAGCTTACATTTAAAGATGACCCCCTTTCATTCCAACATGCTCAAATACCCCAGAAATATTTTCTGTGCTCATTAGAAACCTACACATACAGTAAATAGAGTTAACATGCATATGAACAATGGTGAAAACTGAACAGGGTGTTTCCAGCTTGAGCCCAAGGTAACTTGGATTCCCTGGACATCCTGGGTGATGGAAGGGGAGTCAGTAAGAGTGGGGGACATATGGTGGAGCTCTGCCCCCAACATGACCCTTCCAGCCCTTCAAGTGGAATTTTATGAGGATAATATGAGATCATTTATGTGAAGTGCTGAACCCTGAACTGCTCTCAAGTAGGCACTTAAAAATTGGTCAGTTATCTGTATTTTTCTCAAATTCATCCATTGCCACGAGTTTTTAGTCACTCACAATACCTGTATGAAGAACCAAGCTGACAACTACCCCCAGAATAATCTAGAATGTCATGAGCAGTGAGCTTGTCAAGACTAAACACATTTTATATTTAAGACGTTTCTCTTAAATGTTAGTATTTTGATGCCATTTATGTATGAGCATAACTGTTGCATCAAAAATAAAACTGCAGAATGCCAAAGTTTTACAACTCTAAAAATGTACATTTCACAGGATGAATACCCTGATAAATTTCAGTGGAAAGGTATGGTTACAATTTGTTACTTAAAGAGAGCATTTTAGATAAGGACTAGCTATAGGAACCAAACAAGTCACTGGTAACCATCGGGAGTTCAGTAACTTCTTGCTAACCTTTGCAACATTTCCATGCTTCTTATTTATCATTAAAGAGTTTCCTAAGTATATTTTCCTATCCATATCCCTGTGTTTAATTTTTAATTTTGGACTATTAAACCCTGCACCAGAGGGTGAATCTTAAATACTGCCTTTTAAACACCCTGTCCTTTTCATGGTTAATCTCTCATGGCTGCCTGGGGCACTTTTCTGGAATTAGCCCATTTGAATAGCATGACTTAGGTGGCATGAATCACAGGCAGTTATTATTCTGTGGTAGCTGCCCCCTTATATAATTGATAGACAGTTGATCTTTTTTTCTCCTTTGCCTAAATTGCTTCCTACAAAAAGTGTTAGTTAAGTGTTTGCCTTTGCAGCCTTCACGGACAGCCTCTTAGCAGTATGTCAATTCTGCCTCTCTTGACATTTCTGACCTTTAATGTATCATGATAAAATGATGACCAAGGCATGGTCTTTGACAATTGGAGTGAAACAAGGGTCAAGAGACCTGAATCCATATGCATGGCTGAGCTGATACTAATGAATATTAGTTTGTTTACTTTATCTGCTTGTCACCTAGATAATTAGGTAGTACTTCTGAGGGAGGACCTTTCCTATCAAAAATTCAAATTAAAGTCTAAAAGCCACTGGAATTTCCTTTACTTGACCAAAATCTAATCCAAACTGAGATGAACTTGATCTACTCCAAGTTTAAAAAAATTAAATGAATATTACCTGGTTAGAATTATAATCATATTTCACATCTGTGAAATAACCTTTCTTATCTAAAAACTGGTAAATGGCAACCAGTTTCCAACTGGAATTTCTTCCCTTTATCTTACCTATCACTCCTATAGAACAAGACTTACTGGGTCTGGTTCCAAAATACAGTGAAACCTCAGTTCTTGAACTTAGTAATTTGTTCAGGAAGGCTGAGAGGTGATTTGTTTTTGAAAACTAAAACATTTTTTTCCATTAGAAATAATGTAAATTGTGAAACCAAGATGGCAGCATAGGTTAACGCAGGAGATTGCTGCCTCGAACAACCAATTCAAGGGTACACCTAAAAGACAAAACGGACATCATCCAGAACCACAGGAAGGCTGGCTGAGTGGGAATTCTACAACTAGGAGGAAAGAGAATATCATACCCAGACTCAGAGGAGGCACAGTGCTGAAGTGAAATACTCAGGTTCGGAGTGCGCGCGGAGCGGGCTGGTGGCGGAGGGCGCGGTTGTTGTTTTCAATCGGGAGGGAGTTTCAGACTCTGAGCTCCAGATCCGATCCGGGCAAGTCTCTAGGGACCCAGACTCAAACGGGAGAAGCGGGACTGTCTGTCTTCGGTCGGAACTCGAAGGCAGCTTTCTCTCTGAGGTTTGCAGCGGTTGCTGGGACTCTGTGAGGCAGAGCCCCTAGGGACGGAACTGAGAGCAGCCATAACTGCTCGCTCCTGCCTGCCCTGTAGATCCCCGGGGACCCGCCCCGCCTAAGCCCTGCGCAGAGCCATTTGCCGGATAGCCTCAGGCAAACGCTAGATTAGCACCGCCCTAGAGATCCAGCACAGAAGCTCTCCCACTGCAGACACAGCTGACTCTCATAGCCAGTTAGCCTGGAGGTCGAATCACCCCCAGTATTGCCGACTGACAACAATCAAGGCTTAACTACAACAAGACTGCGCACAAAGACCACTAGGGGGTGCACCAAGAAAAGATAAAAAAATGCGGAGACAAAGAAACAGGATGCAAATGTCAGAAATGGAAGATATAGAGCTCAAAACCACACTTTTAAGGTCTCTCAAGAACTGTCTAGAAGCTGCCGATAAACTTAGTAAGGCCCTCGAAAAGACTGGTGAGACCGCCGATAAATGTAGTGAGATCCTCAAGAAATCTAATGAGACCTTCGATATTGTGATAAAGAACCAACTAGAAATTAAGCATACACTGACTGAAATAAAGAATATTGTACAGACACCCAACAGCAGACCAGAGGAGCGCAAGAATCAAGGCAAAGATTTGAAATGCGAAGAAGCAAAAAACACCCAACTGGAAAAGCAAAATGAAAAAAGAATCCGAAAATACGAAGATAGTGTAAGGAGTCTCTGGGACAGCTTCAAGTGTACCAACATCAGAATTATAGGGGTGCCAGAAGATGAGAGAGAGCAAGATATTGAAAACCTATTTGAAGAAATAATGACAGAAAACTTCCCCCACCTGGTGAAAGAAATAGACTTACAGGTCCAGGAAGCGCAGAGAACCCCAAACAAAAGGAATCCAAAGAGGACCACACCAAGGCACATCATCATTAAAATGCCAAGAGCAAAAGACAAAGAGAAAATCCTAAAAGCAGCAAGAGAAAGAAACTCAGTTACCTACAAGGGAATACCCATATGACTGTCAGCTGATTTCTCAACAGAAACTTTGTAGGCCAGAAGGGAATGACAAGAAATATTCAAAGTGATGAATACCAAGAACCTACAACCAAGATTACTTTATCCAGCAAAGCTATCATTCAGAACTGAAGGTCAGATAAAGAGCTTCACAGATAAGGAAAAGCTAAAGGAGTTCATCACCACCAAACCAGTATTATATGAAATGCTGAAAGGTATCCTTTAAGAAGAGGAAGAAGAAGAAAAAAGTAAAGATACAAATTATGAACAACAAACATGCATCTATCAACAAGTGAATCTAAGAATCAAGTGAACAAATAATCTGGTGATCATAATAGAATCAGGGACATAGAAAGGGAATGGACTGACTATTCTTGGGGGGGAAAGGGGTGTGGAAGATGAGGGAAGAGACTGGACAAAAATCGTGCACCTATGGAAGAGGACAGTGGGTGGGGAGTGAGGGCGGAGGGTGGGGCGGGAACTGGGAGGAGGGGAGTTATGGGGGGGAAAAAAGAGGAACAAATGTAATAATCTGAACAATAAAGATTTAATTAAAAAAAAGAGAAATAATGTAAATTGAATTAATCTGTTCCAGACCCTTCAATGATTCCATGTTTTAACCTTTCTTATATACAGTACATGTCTAATGTACTGTTTAAGCTATAAATAAACACTTCTTTTCTTAAATTTATGGAACCACCCCTACTATCCTTAAAGGAATCACTTTTAGCATTCAGTCCAGGGATGTCTTTCAGGTCAGTAGGCAGCATCTTTGTTTTTTCACATGTCACTGCCTCCAAAATGAATGTCACCTGCTCACAGCTTTTTGTTCAGCCAAATCTACAGTAGTTTTTCTACCTCTTCAGTTGCTGGTGATCATTGTTTCTTTCGCATGCTTAGCAACATTAGCATTCTTGATTGCCTTTTTATGTTTAAAATTGTGCTAATGCACCAGCAACAAAAGCATTCTCTCCCCTGTCCCTGCAAGATGCTTTTTGTCATGCTGAGGTATCTATCATCTTGAAAGGGTTATCAGTTTGAAAACCAAAGTTTGGTTCCACAATGGATACAGTTTTTCTGTGTACACATTGGTCGAGAACCAAATTGTTCAAGACGGGGGACTTCATGAAACAAGGTTTGAATGTGTGTTGCATTATCAGTACACTTCTCTTTATACCCACTGCTACCATCTTAGTTTAAACACCATTGTCCTCTGCCTAGAACATTGCAATAACCTGTAACATTTCTCTCTGCTACCTCTCTTGCACCTACAAGTAATTTTCATTAGAGAAGCCAATGTGATATTCTAAAAGTATAATTCATTATTTTCCTCTGCTTAAAGCCCTCCAGTGGGGTCTTGTTATAATTTGAATAACATTTATTAATAGTGGACTACAAAGCTCTCAATGATTTGGCCTCAGCCTATTTCTTTAATGTCTTCTATAACACTCTCTTGCTTATCATGCTTCAACCACTCTGACTTTCTTCCCATCATTTGGCAACTCTAGAATTATTCACAATTCATAGTCTTTTACTAGAAATACTCTCCAGAAATACTCACATGGCTGCCTGTTCTTCATCATGCATATTTCACCTCAAAGATGTCTTAATCTAAATACCCAGTCTAAAGTAACACCCTCACTTCAATCATTCTTCATTGTTTAATTCTGTGTGACAGAGTGAATCATTGGCCCCAATTATTCATCTTCCCTGCACCTTTATCTTTGTATAGCCTCATCGTTGGGCAAAATGTACACCTTTGCTCCTTGACTTCTGGCTTGTCCATATGATTTCCTTTTATAGCTTACCAGTTCCAAACCAAGGACCTGAAAGACTACCCATGTTTTTGCTTGCTTTCTTGCACCTCTGGCATGTCTTTGCAAGGAACATGTGTCATACAGCCCTTTGGTTCAAAGATGAGAAACCTATATAGCAGATCCATTCCAGCTGACCTAGGGCCATGCGGAGCTATACAGGCCCCTAGAGCCTGAAACCAAGCCACCTATCTGAGCCTGGTCTGAATTAGTTGAACCCTAGACCACTCCTAGATATAAATAAATGTCAAATGTTGCAAACTACGGAGTTTTGGAATAATTCATTGCACATCTTCATTGTCACAATAGGTTTCTGGTATATTTTTTTTTTTTACAGAACTTAAAATTTATCATTTTCTTTTTCACCTATTTATGTGTCTTTACCACTACTAGAATGTAAGTTTCATAGGAGCAGGAATATCATCTATCATATATTCCCTGAACCCATAATAAATAAGTAGTGCCTGGGACACTAGTCACACACCAAGTGTTCAATAAATCTTTGTGGAAAGAAGCAATGAATTGCTGCAACAGTTTTACTGAAGGGCCTAATTAACAATATAGAAATAAGGGAAAACTAAAAAACAAAAATTTACACAGCCATGGTAAATAAAATAATTGGAGTATAGTATTCTGAGGAAAGGTTAAAATTTGTTGATTGCAATTTTTCTATTAACAGTAAAACTTAGACTATCAAAGATATGAGGTTGTGGAGAGGCAAAAGTCAGAATATTAGTGGGATGTAGAGGTAATTTCTAATTGCAACATGATATCCTATATTAAAAGCCTAATATGCTAAGTACCTGGTCATCTGTTCAACCAATCAAAGCATAATATGGTAATGATATGCCAAGACCTCTCAACCACACGCTATGACGTGCACTGACCACCACAGGGCAGACACTCCGACTAGTAGGTTAGCTTGCTGCTGGGGTCCGGCCGACCGGGACAGAGAGATACAGTCCGGACACACCCCTGGAGCCCTCTCGCGGTTCCTCCCCAGCTGGCCAACCTCCCTCGTCCCTCCCTGACCCCAATTGTGCACCGCTGGGATCCCTCAGCCTGGTCTGCACCCTCTCACAATCCGGAACTCGGGGGATGTCAGAGAGTAGTTGTGGCCCCATCCCGCAGGCCAGGCCGAGGGACCCCACTGGTGTACGTATTCGTGCACCGGGCCTCTAGTCTTGTGATAAAAACTCTCAAAGCTGAACTCAAACAAAACTGGATTCTCCAAAAATAATACTCACCACTATACCACCAATGCCAACAGGATTCTCAAAAAATAATACTCTAAATCTAAATGCTCTCAGTGTCCCTATGTTTCCCAAATGATATATATTTACTGAGTGTTTCTTATGAGAACATCCATCAGTTCCCAACTCAAAACAATTTACACAGCAGAGAAAATGGAATTGTTTATATTTTTAAAATATCTAAAAGAGGAGTAAATTTCAGGAAGAATAAGATTTAGCAATTCAAGAATAACACCGAGGCCCTGGCCAGGTGGCTCAGTGGGTTGGAGTGTGGTCCCATACACCAGAAGGTTGCAGGTTTGGGTTTGATCCCTAGTCAGGCCACTTATAGGAGGCCACCTATCTATGTTTCTTTCTCACATTGATGTTTCTCCCTCTCTCTAAATCAATAAAAAACATATCCTTGAGTGAGGATTAAAAAAAAAAAGCAAATAACACTGAGGACCTGTTCCATTTTTCCGTCTCTAGTCTTCCCCTTTTATAATCACTGTCATCCAAAGTTTGACTTCCATCACTGTCACCCAGTGACTGCCAACAGCTCACAACACTATGTGATTCATGCTTCTTGGTCCATGTCAAACTTACTCTCTTTTTCTTCAACCTTTGAACATAAGTCCTGGCTTCCACTCTGACTTAACCATCTTAGTCATGTGGCCAGCCCCAAGCCAGTCATCATGGCCAAGGGGATCCCATGTGCTAACTGTCTTATTTTTGGTAATACTATCATTCCTATAGATAGAGGTAAATTAATCTCACTGGCGACAATAGCCTATAGGAAGTATGTGTGGTGGGAGGACAGAGTCACAGGGAGCTCCTCAGGTGCTGACCATCTTCCTCCCTTTTCTCAGATCTTCTGTGAGCCTGACCTGTTGTGCTGCCAGCTCAGTTCCCCTCCCATCAGCTCCACAAGCCCATATCACAGCCCAAACCCTAACAATTATCTTTTATGACAAGACTTTTGTCTTTCTGTTAGCCAATACACAGATAGCTGTTAGAATCTGGGAGAGAGGGGAAAAAATCAAATGTTAGATTTTTTAACCTGAATCTCTAAACAACTGAGAGCTGGAGAAGAAACCCAGATGGGACCCAGCTCAATGGTCAATAGGCTGGGACATAATATACTTGTTTCTGGGATCCAATTTCACTGACTTAGAAATACAGCCTGGTTTTCTAGTAGCTGGCTTATACCAAAGACAGTGTTCTGCAAGCCCAACTCATTTATTGCACAGACAGAAATACCCTTCAGAAGCAGGTGCAGCTAAATATAGCTCAAGCAGCATTGAAGGTGCAGCTCCCAGCTTCAGAAGCCTACCTCAGATCTGCGAGATTTCCTAGACTTCGGGGCAACCCAGCTAAAAGGCTAACTACTCAGTTTTGGGTAAAGACAAATATAACAGCTGTGCACTGATGTCTCAAAATTTGATTCCAGTTAACATTTAAGGAATTTAATTTTTTTAAAAGACTATTAATAATGATATCAGTGATCATACCACACAATCATTTGTCATAGTCTTACAATACATAGACACTGCGTGTGGTGACTTATGCACATTGTTTACTTCATTCATCCAATACATATTTACTGAGTGCTTACTATGGGCCAGACTGTTCTGGTTCCTGAAGATAATGTAGTAAAAAAAAGACATTCAGAATTCATTTCCACAGGGAATTTATGCATTAGTGGAAAAGGAAAGACATTAAGTTTATGTATATAAAATAAATACAAATAAACATATTACAGTTTACACACATGCACATCCACCATATGTCAGTTGACAGAAAGTATTGTGGAGAAAAATAAGCCAGAGAAAGTGAGTGGAGGGCTGCAGCCAGCCTATAGAAGTCAGGGGAGGAAGGTGCTCTAAGAAGGTAACTTTGAGCAAAGACCTAAGGGAGGGGAGGGCCTGAGCAAGGAGGAGTCCTTGGGGGAGGACACTCCTGGAAGAAGGGAGAGCATTTCAGGATGGAGGTGGTAATGTGCCTGCTGTGCTCAACAGTTAGCACACACATAGTATCTAAAATAGAAGTGAAAGAGGGGAGACTGATAGAGGATAACATCAGAGGTAAGGGATAAGGCAGATGCACTGATTAAATAGGGTAGTAGCAGACCCTGTAGGGATTTTTTATTTTTTTGTTTTGTGGATATGGGGAGCTAAAGGAAGGTTCTAAACAGGGGAGCAACAAGATCTGACTTAGGTTGTAAAAATATCAGCCCCCTATAGTCTATTGAGACTCTAGAGGTGTTCAAATCCAATCCCCCTAACTCCAAAGCTGGGATCTTCCATATGCTTCCACCTTTGCAGTTTTCATGATTTGTACGTTGTCTGTGCTGTGAAGAAACTGAGGATGCATCAGAAGTATCCTTTTTCCAGGTGCTCATATGAACCTCCTCATACAGGCCTGCCTTTTAATCACCCTACCAGAAAGTTGTGAGCTCAGTGCATAGGAGTTCTACCCTGGGACTGAGTCACCTTTTCATTCATATTTAAATAATTGCTACAAATGTTTGAGGAGGACAAGAGAGGAAGACTACACCCACCACCAAAATCAGACAGTTATTTTTCAGAGCTACATAACCTTGCACTGTCTATACTTTTATCTACATACTTGACAATGGCCAATAGCAAGCACTGGATTATAAAATTGCCTTGTGGATTTCTAATCCACTGGCCACTTCCTACCAGTAATTGTGACTAGTTCCTAATTCTAATTGTGGTGACAGGGTTCACTTCTCTATATGCCTTCTCAAGGAAATCTCATCCTATGCAATGGTTTTAAATATCACAAAGTAATTCCCAAATGTAAATCTCAAACCCTATCTGAGTAACAGACTCATATATCTAGTTCATATCACTTCTCTGACCTTCAGTTTGTAGAGTTATCTAATTACTTGATATTTTGTCTTGCATGTTCAAGAGGCAACTCAACAGATCTAAAAGACACCTGATTTCCCATCTCAAAACCTAGTCTTCCTCACTGGATCCCATTTAGCTCATTCCCCTAGGTTGTTTCTTCCCTCACACAATGTCCAATTTCACCTGTACCCTCAAATTATATCCTGAAATTGATGTTTCTTATTATCTCTTTCATGATATCTCATCCATGCACTGTCGTCTTTCACCTTCACTACTGCAATAGCCCTGCCTGTTTGTCTTCCATTCTTGCCTATACAGTTTCCCTTCAGTAACCAAAGTGAGACGTTAAAAACAAATCTAAAAGGCAACAACACGGCCCCCCCCCCAAAAAAAAGTAAGTGGGTGAAGATGTGAAGCAACTGAAATGCACACATTGCTAATAAGAATGCAAAATGATGCAGCTTCTTAGGAAAAGAGTTTGGCAGTTGCTCCTACTTTTATACATATACTCATTATACGACCTAGTAATCCTATTCCTTGGTACTTACCCAAGTGAAATGAAACCCTATTTTCATTCAAAAAACTGTCCGAGGATGTGTATATCACATTACATTGTAAATGGGGGGAAACTGAGAAACAGTTTAATTTTTTAAATTTTAAATTAAATTAAGTTTAAACATATAAATGGTAAATGGTAGTACATACAATCAACACTATACTATCTATATAATAAAAGCGTAATATGCTAATTAGACCAGACAACCTTCCAGATGAAGCCAGGGCTGCAAGGGAAGCCTGGGTGCCAGATGGAAGCCAGTGCTGACAGCCGGGGGTGGGGGGGTGGGGGTGGGGGTGGGGGGGTGGGGGGGGAAGGAAGGCCTACTCTGGCATGAATTTCCTGCATTGGGCCTCTAGTTCAGTCATAAAAAGGAACCAACAACTGATAACACTCAACAACAGGGCTGAATCTCAGACACATTATGTTAGGTGAAAGAAGTCAGACACAAAGACTGAACTATGTGATTCCACTGATATGACATTCTGAAAAGGCAGAACTGTGGTGACAGTGAGATAGCATGTGTGGCCAAGCAGCTGCAATAGATAAAAGCTACAGTAACTGTCAAGAAGAAGGAAAACTGTCCCTCCCCATGGACAGTTAAACCCGGATTTATGATTTAAAACACAGAGACTATGTCCATCCAACATAGCTAAATTTTATCTAATGGTAACCGTCATTATGCACTCATTGTAATACATTAACATGCTAAACCACGCAACCAGAAACACCACCTTGCTTGGAAACAGAAAGCCCATATAAGGACACAAAATGGTCAAGGGAGCTATAGTCCTGCTAAGCAATCTCCTCCCCTTTTCCTGGAAGATCCTGAATATTCCTCCCCCAACCCCCAATTAAATGCACTTTAGAAAAGGAAGCAAATTCCACTAAAGGGGGGCTGCTCTATCTGTGGAGTAGCCCCTCTCTCTCTCACTGCCTCACTAACAAATACTTTCACCTTAAACTCTATGCTGGCTTGAGTTTGAATCCTTTCCTGTGAAGCCATGAACCCACCTGAGTCCTGGACCCCCAGAATGCCTGCATCAATAGTGAAAAGATTTAGTGGGCGTGGAGGTTACAGCAAAGGGCCATGGGTGTGGGTGTTAGAGCAGTTGTATATGTTGATTGTGGTGATAATTACACAATTATCTATGTCAAAACTAGCAGAATTGTACATATTCCAAAGGAGTAAATTTTACTGGATGTAGATTATACTTGAATAATTAAAAGAGAAGAAACATAATCTGATATGTTTGAGTTGCCATGTAAAACACCGCAGTGACTTCCCACTGAACTCAGATTAACATCCAAGCTCCTAATGTGCATTGGGCCTTGCTCTCACCTCATCCTGTTGTTCTGAGAAGGTGTGAGTTCATCATCACCTCATGACATGAGCCTGTCCTCTACTGGAAACGCCCTTTCCTACGTCCCCATGGCTCACTACTTTTGGAAGCAGGTGTCCTGCTCAAATGCCCTCTCTGGCTTCTCAAGCTAAACAACAGTCCCTGTCTCTTACTCTATTTCTCTTCATAGCACTTAACACAACTTAATGGCTTTGCTAAGGAATTTCTTTACTGGATTAGAATGTAAATCCCACTCAGGAAGGAATTTATCTGATTTGATCATTGCTGTCTCCCTAGTACTTAAAATGGAAACTCAGGAAAGAGCTGTAATTAATATATGTTGTTGATATATGTTGAATAAGTTGATGGCTGTTTGGTAACCCTGTGATTACACCGGGATATATGCTCAGACATTTGTGAAATAACTTAGTAAATTGATACGCATTATCTTGTCTGGTTGCCATGGGCTGCCCCAGAAACAAAGGGGACACGAAAACCTTTTCTACTTTTTACACATGAGCTGACTAGTTATTTGGAAGTACAGAAACAGTTACCTGGAAAGTGTGTTTGCTAAGATATCAGGAGTTTAAAGTTGCTTCTGTGTCTATCTTTCTGTGTGAATTCAAGGGACTCAAGAAAAAGTGGGTTCGATTTACCACATAGGATTGTACAGATGCATAACATTTTTTTCAAAAAAATTCACTGTTTCAGTTTTTTTCTTTCAGTCTTTGATTTCTCTGATTTTATAATTAGGTTTCTCAGATTCTGTGATTATGGTATAATTAGGCTGTGACTAATAATGATTGTCATGTGCACAGAAGCATGCAGTTAGAGTTTAAGCATTGCTGAAGTGTGTAAGAATGTCATTTAGCTGTGTAATAGACTCACACCTGATACATGCAGAATAATTCTTACACAGCATTGCATTTAACATCGGTAACATCCAGAGCTTTTCTTTATAACCTGATATTGGTAATCATGTTGTTGGTGTGTAGATGATACTGCTATGTGGGCAAGGATGCTAAAGATAATCTTAAATTTGATTACATTTTTCTTTTTTACTTTTGACAGTTAAATTACTTACAAACGGCTCGATTCACCAAGGGAGGAAAAACAACAACAAGCTTTAGCTGATGTAAATTATCTAAAGCTCTGAATTAACATACCACCTCAATAATTAGATTTTATTAGGATGAAGTCATTAATTGAACACTGGTACTCTGCCCCTTCCATCCAATCTGGGAAGAGATATAAAGGATGGGGGGTAATTGGCTGAGCTCAGTTAACTCCTGGGAGAATCCCTAGGACATCAGAGAATAAAAATAATTCTACGAATAGTTGTCAAAGAGTGTTATTTCCAAACTCAGTGCTTAGCTAACATCCAATTAACTGGCAGCGTTTCAGATCTCCAGGCATCCCCTCTGGATCAAGGGAAGAAAAAAGGAGAAAGCCTGAATTCATTTCTTTTTAACATTTATTCATTGCTCTAGCCAGGAATGTATTCATTTCTAAATAAGGTTAGAGTTTGCTTGATTAGTCTCTCCATGATGCCAAACATCTGAACAAACCCTGAAAATCGCATTAAAGATATCCTTTGTTTTCTGGACTTGCGGATGAACACAACTATTTCTTGATAATTGAGGCCTATTTGAGCTTCTGAGTGTTATCCAATCTGGCTCTTTTCTCACTGGGGGGGCCCTAAATTTAAATCTCCCCTAATTGGCCTTATTTTGTACTTGTACCATTTTAATTAGTGGTATCCAAAATGTTTACATCTTTAGGTCCAGCTCAAACTCTCTCTTAAATCACTTTTATTTCCTCTATTCTTGTGCTTGCTCTGAAATCAGTGGGGGGAAGATTTTTTAAATCTTTTTTTAATCAGTTGACCTCTGTTACATTCCAGGCACTATAATCATGTTACAGGCACTATCTCATTTAATCTTCACATTGCAGAGTGGAAATTATTTAAAGGTAGAAAAACTAAGCATTAAAGAGTTGTAATATTTTCAGGGAAAATAAAGAGAAACAGAGAAGGGAGTCCTTCCATGCAAAGCTCATGGCCTCCATTCATCTCATGCTTTCATATGCCAAACCTCACGTCAGTCCACAAACCAATTAACAGTTTCAAGGAGTACCAGGCTCTGGTGTAAGGAAAAATATTTAAAAAACTGGCTATTTGGCTTCATTCAATCCTGTCTAATTCTGTTCTTATTCACATGCTACCCACAGTTAATAAGATCTGTTGAAGAACCTTTGAGCCATGAAGCCTATGGCACTAGTTGTTAATAGAGTTGCAAAAATAAAAGGCATTAGTGTTAACTACATTTCCTAGTTTGTTTCAATCTTTACCTCTCTTTGTCAGGCACATTGTTGGATTAGAACATGGTTGTTGAATTTCATGCATTTTGTATTAGCCCCAAAGGTCAACTATCCAGTTTTATCCCAATTAGAGTGTCATGAAGTTGGTTGGCTTTCTACCTCTGTAAAAATTCTAACTCCAATAAGAACTAAAAGTTCCTCCAAGAACTAAGGAAAAAAGTCACATTAAGGAAATTTAATAAGAGGTAAAAGTAAATGAACTCATTTTTTATGCTGGATTTTGTCATTATGCTCTTCAAATATTATACAATCTTTAAGCTGGAAAGAAATTAAACATAAAGTAATCTAAACACCTCATTTTACAATTGGAAAATAAAATCAAAGTTCATGGAGAGGAGATAGTGGCATTACTGCTCTCATTTCACACAGTTCCTACGGGCTAGTAAGTAAAGGACACAAAGGTACTATACTGTATATGGCACTATTACCCATTCAAACATCTCCAGAAGTGTCCTATTTCATGAAATTTTAAGTCAAAAAATAAAAAAGAATCATTTTAATAATAAGGGTTCAAGGAAGAAAACAGAACTAACTTAAAATGCAAATGCCTTTATCTCACTTCCCATTTCATGTTATTTTTTACCCAGGACCAGCACCTTAGCTGATCATGATGGTTTCTATGTAGGGTGAACCAACTCTTGATTCCTCAAAGATCTCACCTTGGAAACCATGTCTCTGATGGGTTGCTCTGATCTTCTGTGAACATGGAAGTCCATATCTAATCACTTCTCAAAGGTTTGCATGTTCCCCTTTCCCTTGGATATTGCTGCAGGTCCCTTGGGGGCGGTGAGGGTGTATGGTTTGGGATAGTGAGTCCTGCTTCAAAGGGACATGGATTCCCTTTCATTTAACAAATACTGAACTTGTGAACTGACTTAGGTCTGAGAACTGTGTAAGGGATTAGATGTTAGATTATATCATTTTCAAAACACCACTTTCACAAGTGAAATGCCTGAGTTAGCTTAAACAGCACAATCTTTCCCCTAATCAGCGAGTTACATGGGAAGCCAAATGATCACAATATTGGTAGGGGAGGATGGAGTCAGAAGAGGCTAATGTTTAAAGCATCTTGGTTATAATATCTGGTGGCCCTCACATTCAATACAATTACTATAAAGACAACCTTCACAAAAAGCCATATATAGTATTTCCCCATTATCCACAGTTTAGCTTTCCACCGTTTCAGTTACCCATGGTCAACTGTGGTCCAAAAATATTAAATGGAAAATTCCAGAAATAAATAATTCATAAGTTTTAAATTTCACACCATTCTGAGTAGTGTGATGAAATTTCCCATGGTCCAGCTCCATCCTGCCCAGGACATGAATTATTCCTTTTCCATGCAACCTGCCTGCTAGTCACTTAGCCGTCATGGTGATCAGATCAACTGTTTCAGTATCACAGTGATTGTGTTAAAGTAATGCTTAGTTTACTCAAAAAGCACAAAAGGACTGATGCTGCAATTCGGATACGCCAAAGAGAAGCATACAGTTCTTCCTTTAAGTGAAAAGGTGAAAGCTCTCCACTCCAAAAGAAAATTTTAAAAAATCATATGCTGAGGTTGCTAAGATCTATGATGAGAGCAAATCTATGAAACTGTGAAGAAGGAAAAAGAAATTCATGCTGGTTTTGCTGTTGCACCTCAAACTGCAAATGTTACCACCACAGTGCATGGTGGGAAAGCAATTAAATGTGTGGGTGAAAGACATGAACCAAAAATGTGTGGCAAAAAAAAAAAACAACAGGAAAAAAAAAAACCACCGGGGCTCAGTGTGGTGATTGTGGGGGGTGGGGGTAGGTCAGGGGGGCGTGGAGGTCAAAGAGGATATAGGGGGGATAAATGGTGATCAGAAAAAAATCTTTTTTTAAAAAAGAAAATATGTTCCAATTGATGGCCACATGTTGAAAGACAGCATTGAGCCTACACGAAGACTTTAGTAGGAGAACCCTGAAACAAGTGACACCATGCTTTCTACTTCAAGTAAGGGATGGTACACAGATTCAAGAATAAGTTTATCTATTTAATCATCTTACATCATCACAAGAAGAGGGGTGAGTACACTATAATAAGATATTCTGAGAGACAAACAGAGAGAGACATGTACACAACTTTTATTACAGTATCTTGTTATAATTAATCTATTTTATTGTTAGTTACTGTTTTTAATCTCTTACTGTGGCTAATTTATAATTAAATTTTGTCATAAGTATGTATGTATAGGAAAAACCTAGTACACATAGGTTTGGTACTATCCATGATTCCAGGCATCCACTCGGGGTCTTGGAACACATCCCCCGTGGATAAGGGGGAACTACTACAGATGAAGTTACCTTCCCTAGACTAATATATTCATAGAAAGGGCTTATATAGGTATTGATGAAATTTTTCTTTATATTCTCCCATGTCTGGCTAATCATCCTTTTTAAAATCTCATTTATATTTTAAACCAGGCTATGCATGCAGTTCATTCATTTTTTTGCTTTTACTAAACACTATCTAGTCCTAAATTTGGAATATTCCCCAAGTTTGTATTCAAACTGTTAGAAGCATTCTGCTAATTTGCTGCTAAAAATGGATCACATACCTAATTTGATAATTTTATGACTTTAAGATAAAAAAGTAACTTTATTTCTAATTTAGGGTGGAGTGTGGAAGAGAGACCTCACTGTAGCCATCCACAACCATCAGCCATCATTATTAGCTAGAACTAAACAAAGGTAGTTAACACTGACAGAGCAAGAGATTTGTGAAAATTATAGATCAAAAAGTTGTTTTCCTCCTATATAGTAGGAGAAGCCAATCTGAGGACTTATTAATCTCAGGATAATTTTTCTCTTTCTCCAATTCACAAAGCTGAGTTTTTCAGACTTAAAAATGGATGAAGATGGAATGAAATCTACATCTTCACAGCTGGTCTATAATAATGGTGATAGGCACTTTGTACAAACCTATTAAAATGAATAATGGTGCCCTGATATGCCATTCCAGTCATCTTACTATGGGAAATCATTCATCAAAAATGCATAGAAATCTGGAATTCAATTAATCATCTCATAAAATGAGTTAGTCTATGGTAATTTTTATTCTAATAGTTTTTAAAAAAATAAAATGTTGTAGTCACTGGAAAATGCCAAGCCTGCACTTCTTAACAAATATAGGTTTGTAATTAAACCAAATAAAATCTGCAATGAAATATAAAAAGTTAAAATCCAATTAA
The DNA here is from genome assembly GCF_963259705.1 of Myotis daubentonii. NCBI lineage: Eukaryota > Metazoa > Chordata > Mammalia > Chiroptera > Vespertilionidae > Myotis > Myotis daubentonii. The sequence continues at coordinate 86,414,561 of NC_081844.1, read as the reverse complement.
AATAATTCTAGGAAACAATACTGGGTCACTTTTGGGTAGAGCACAACACAGTTTGGGTTTTAACCCTTTGTGGTCGTATGTCTGCTCTCAGCCACCACAGCAAGGAACCGTACGAATCTTAACTCTATTCATTCATGTATCAGTTCATAGTTTCTCTGAAAGCTCTTAAGTGTCTAAGCGACCTTGTCACGAACCAAAACATTGCCCCGACAAATCGGAGATATCGAAACTCAATATAAACAAACGCGGTCGTTCCACACTCGCCATGCAAAACACCGTGGCGAGTCAGTCGCCTTTTGAGAGTGAAGAAATCGACAAGCTTCGGAGATACTTCGTAGAATTTCAAATAAAGCTTTACCAATTACATTTAACTGTAATTAGGCATTCTCGCTTGTTAAGATATTTCAAAATAATACTCCAAAATGGCAAAAAGAAAGTTACCGAAAGAAGTGTACTGCGAATCTGAAAGTAACGATGTAGAGTTTTATTTTGGCTCCTTGAATACTGACTCTGACGTAGACAGTGATAACGTTTGTAGTGATTCTACTAGTAGTGATGTAGTTCCAAAAAGGAATTAATAAGTCTTGTTTATCCTTCATAATCTTGCATGTTATGTATCACTGCTCTTTCAATGGAAATTAATTCCGACCAGTACGACACCCATGTCCAAATTTAATACGACCGCAAAGGGTTAACAGAACACATCATTAGGGGTTTTCATAATGAAATTTAACATGAGGTTTAATGGTGCATTCAGTGACTAGCTGATGGCAAGGAAACTGTAGCCACTATTAGAAAATTCTAGTGGTGATCTAATATACTTCATTAAAGTAGACAGGCATGCCACATGTTGACTTTAAAATACTTTATGGACCTAAAAGAGGAGATTGTGGCTGGAAAAAAACACACACAACTATGTAGTGATGCTGGAACTGTGCAGTTAGCCAATTGGAAGCAAACAGAATTAATTATCAAGACTTAATTCTTTTTGCAAATGGTCAAATGTTGCTGCCAAGTGAATAATTGATTTAAATATAACTAAGTTTGAGGAATCTGTCAGTGACTGCTTTTATTTTCCCTATTCTTTTCTATTTGGTGTAATTCTGATGCTAGCTGAACTCATTGAATTATCCAATTAATTTACAAACAAAAAATCCATTGACCTCAAGTACAATTTATAAAAAATTTTAATGATACTAATTGCTTTAGTCTTCCTCTTGACTTTTATAGAATAAACCTGATTCAAATGTCTCTTTTAAAACTATTATTGTTTGAAACATCTCATCTAATGAGCTAGGGGGAAAGAATGGAATCATTTCTAAGTATATCAGATCACAAATAAGAGTTGCAGTCATTCATACACGGCTGGTGTGGCTCAGTGGTTGAGCATCCACCTATGAACCTGGAGGTTGTGGTTCAATTCCAGGTCAGGGCACATACCCCGGTTGCTGGCTTGATCCCTAGTATGGGGCATGCAGAGGGAAGCTGATCAATGATTCTCTCATCATTGATGTTTCTATCTCTCTTTCCCTCTCCCTTCCTCTCTGAAATCAATAAAGAGAGATGATATAAAATTTTTAAAATATATATACATATATATTTTTAAAAAGAGTTATAGTCATTTTATGCCTACCCTCTGTGCTCTTCTCCTATTTTCCGAAGTATCTTTATACTTCTCTTTATATGAGAGAAGCTAAATATACTGTGTATACTATTGCTACTGTAAGAAATTATCACACATTTAGTAATTAAAAAGACACAAATTTATAAGCTTAGAATTCTAGGATTCAGAAATCCTAAAACGAAGGTGTCTGTAAGGATTCCTTATGTCTGGAGGCTCTAGGGGAGAATCCTTATCTTTGTTTTTTCCAGCTTCTACGGAAAGGCTGCATGTGCAGATTGGCTCCCGTCCCCTTCCTCTGTCTTCAAAGCCAATAGTGTAGCATTTTTCAATCTCTTTCTCCCTCTCTCCCTCCCTCTCTTTTCTGCTCCCTTATCATGTCTTCTCTGACTCTGTCATCATACCGCTTTCATTGACTTTGACTTGCCTGCCTCTTATAATGATCTTGGGCCCACCCAAACAATCCAGGATCATTTCCCCTTATGAAGACCATTCATTCAATCACATCTGCAAAGTCCCTTTTGCTATGTAAGGTAATTATTCACAGGTGCCAGGAACTACCATGTGGACATTATGGGGACAAGGGACATTATTTAGCCTACCGTAGGAATATTCATGACATCCACTGATTTTCACTTTTCTTTTACTTGGAAAAATCTGCTCAAATATTCATTCCTTCAGTTTTAGTATGTCTGGGGCAAGATCAATATCACCTTGTAATATTGATTCATTAATTAAACAACATTGTATTGGCAGTTGTATGCTAAGCTCTATGCTAAGTGCTGGAGACACTGTGATAAATATGGCAGACAAATCCATACTCCCAAAGAGTTTATAGTGTTTTGAGGAAAGGAGCCAAGTAAACAGGCAATTGTATCATAGTTTATTAAGTGCTTTGAGATCAATAAGGTCAGGCACCTAACACAGACCTAAGTAACCAGGGAAGCCTGCATGCAAGGTTGCAACATGAAAGATAAGTAGGAAAAGGAGAATACAGGGAACATTCCAGACAGACGGAATAGTATGTGCATGGGCATGGAGGCAAGGGAGTGCAAAATGCATTTGGAGATGTCGCCATAGTTCTGGAATGTAGCTAGTGAGGGAGGAAGTGACAAGAGTGAGGAATGTGGAGTAGTCAAGGGCCAGCAATGGGAAGTTCTTAAGAGGCTTAAGTGAGGCATTGTGTACTTAGATTTGTATTAATAAAGATTATTCTGGTTAGAGTACATAAAATATATTATAGAAATAAAGCAAGTTTAAAAGACGTTTGGCTAGACTCTCTGACTCCCTGTAAATGTCTAGAAATAATTTTTTAGATTATCTCTCCAGTTCTACCTTGAATACCACTGTCCCCCTCATCCTTCAGGTGAGTTTTTTTTTTCCTTCTTTCACCAACCCCTTTCCTGCCTCCAGGCCCTCATGCAAGTTCCACCCTCTGCCTGGAATACTTTGCCCCTGGTCTCTTAACTTGGGAAACCTCACTGATCCGCCTAGCTTACTCCTGAAAGCCACTTCTTCAAGTAACTCAGTTTAGAACTCCCAAAGACAGGTCTTCTGCTAAGGACTCCTATAATGTCTGGTGCCTCTTCCTTCTGGTAGTTATTATACTTTTAATTTTATTGTCTTTCAGCCTGATAGACTACAAATCCCCAAGGGCAGGGTGAGTGAAGTCTGATTCGTGGCTACTTCTCTGGGCCCAAACTCATGCCTTATACTTCATATGCATTCAACAAGTATTTGTTGAATAAATCATAGAAAGAATTTTTAAAATCAGTGAATAATGGAGCAAATTGGACCACTGACCAATATTTATTCACTTAAAATCCATCTTCTATAATCTGGTCATTAGCTCTTAGTCATCTTAAGAGACACGATCTTGTAGGACCCCTCCCACTTTGGGATCTGACAAGATATGGGACAACTCACCTAGGAAAACATGACCCTACATTTGCACACTTGCACCCAGGAACATAGTAGTCGGGAATAACTTTTGCTATTAGTCAAGATAGTCAGCCACAGAAACATTAATGTTGTAAACATAAATGGTTATCTGTTGATTGCCGGATGGTCCCGATTTGGAGGAAATGGAAATCTGTTTCACATATTTACAGCAAGCTGCAAGTTGAGAATTTCAGGTACTATGTCCAGATGAGTATATTTTAGGACACCCCCCAGCCTAGAACCTATAATAACATATGAATTAATGTTTAAAAAGTACATCTTGCATTTTTGAGTGAAGAATAATTTAATGATATTGAGTTATAATTTTCAGGGTTGAACTGTTAAATGTAAATATTAAAAGTATATTATCATTTTTGAAACTCTATTTTGGGATTTCTTCATTTTTTAACATATCAGGTTGCTTAAAAAGCAAGGGGACCTGAGCCTCTCTCCATCTTTGAGGGGCCAGTGGTCCCACAGCCCTATTCATATAGTAGCTTTGTTAGATGGTAACCTCCCTGAGGTGTCAATGTCCATTCCTAGCATAGGGACAGTTTGCTTCATTTATTCTTCCCCTTGTGTGTTTTGCACACAATCATTTCTCTGTAAAGACTCTAAGAGCAGATAATATAACTGCACTGCAGGTTGCTGAGTGGCTCCATTGGTTACACTGGCTTAGTTTACAATGATGTTAGTGAGGCAATAGGGAAAATTACTTTTCTTTCTAGCAATTTTGGTGATATTTTTGATGCACAATTGATGTTAGAGGTAGAAATTATGCGATCATTTGGAAAAATGAGGCCATTTCAATAAAATGAAAAGTATTCTGATCCTCTAATGCAGCATAACTGATACATAAAACATTCTGAGATGCTATGCTTTATTCCTCTCTTTCTCTCCACGTACACACACACCTCCACACATAGGCACACATCTTTACATAAATGGGCAATAAGTTCAATGGAGAGAATGAATAAATGGAAATGAAAATGCTGTTAGTCTTACCTGAGAAGTGCAGTGGGCATTGTATTTGGTGTAGGGTTGTGGCATAAAATACGAGATACCCAATTAAATTTGAATTTCAGATAAACAATAATTATCTTAATATAAGTGTATGGTATATATTTAGTATAAACATACCCCATGTCATGCTAAATCTGACAACCCTAACTGAAAGATAAAGAAAGAACAGACCAAGACATCTGAAACAGCCATGTGAAGAGCGGGTAAGCGAATGCATAATTGACACTTAGTAGGTACTCTGTAAACGCCAGATTGGAATATTCCTCCAGGTGGGCAGTTATGTGTGAATTTCTTAAGATCCTCTGGGAGGATAATAGAAGCTTGGGAAATCCTAAACAAAGAGACATCTGGCATAGTTTAAATGGTTATATTTAACAAATTAACAGCTTCAGCACCATTAAACCCTTAGGTGATGTGTTACTTGGAGCTACAGGATTTGTTTTTCCACATTAATTCACAAGGCTCTACACTGGGTGGCCCAGTGATGGCTAGAAGTTTAAAACTGGCTGACAAATTCCTCTATCAACACTATCAGTTTATCATTTTAGCTGTTGCATTCACTTGGCCCTTGGTGAGTACATTAATACGCTGGGCCAGTGATAGGCTCTATTTCCATATGACAAATGAGGAAACTGAGGTCTCGAGGTGTAAGATGTAGCCCAGGCTCAGAATGCCAGAAGTGGTCGGACAGGGACTGGACATGGGATGAGGGCCTGCTCCCTGGACTGTACCTGTGCAGGAACAGGTTAACAAAGACAGATCCTTAAAAGCCTGTGTCCTCTGCTTTTTCGACCTCCATGGTCATTGGGACGGCAAATGTGACTGACTGCAGCAGCGATAATTACCTCACTAGGAAATTATTTCTTTAGTGTGCTGAATTGCTTGTTTCTGGTCCTCCAGGCACAGAGACACCAAGAAAACAAAGTTAATTAGGCACTTCGGAGTCTAGACAATTGCCTGCACAATCAAGTTGGAGGATTTCCATTTCACCCTGAAGGTTGGTAGCAGTTAGTTTCTGTGAGAAGTGCTCCGAAGATGCCCTGGTAGAAAATGATGCTAATCAAGCTATCATTGAAAGGCAATTCAGCCATGAAATGGATGGTCTGCCCTTCTGTCTGGAGTAAAGGCTGCTGGCTTTCTGTTGACAATTCCCAACCTTCCTGATAGAGGATCACTTCTGCCTTAATCTCAGGATTTTCTTCTGCCAGCCTGCTGGGCTTTCAACAGGGGCTAAATAAACGGAAATACTGCAAGTTAGAATATATGTAGAACAGTAGTTCTCCACCGAGGCCATTTGTCTCCAAAAGGAAATTTGACATCTGGAGACATTTTTTGGTTGTCACAACTGGGATCATACTATTGGCATCTAGTGCATAGTAATCAGGGATATTGGGAAATACTCTACAATAAGCAGGATAAACTCTCACACCAAAAAGCATCTGATCCAGAATGCCAGTTACAGCTGGTTGAGAAAAAGTGATGAATCAATCATACCTTGGGTCTACAAGTGTTACTCATATCACCTGACTTACAAGCAGCATCTAAGAACAAGAATTAACACTATCTTCACGTGGCTTCAGGGATCACACACTCGCCTGCTATTGTTCTCTCTCTTTTAGCAAATTTCCTGAATCTCATTGGCTATCTCTCCTTATCTCCCAGACCTCTTAAAGTTGCCCTGCCTCAGGTACCAATTCTACAACATTACTGCTCTGCATGCTCACTCCCTAGGAGACTTCATGCAGTCTCACAACTTCTAACATCACTGGCATTGTTCACCTAAAACTAAAAAGCCAAAATGAGAGGCAATACGCATTTGTTTAGGATCAAGGGATTACAATTCTGGAAGCACAGATTCAAGCAGAAATCCAAATAAGTGTCCTGATCACAGGGTAAAGGCAGCAGGTTATTACGAGAAAAGGAAAGGAATAATTACATGAAAAGAAGGCATTTCTATAGTTGCTGGTAAACTGAGCGGCTCTTGGCTATGCATGGATGGTTGTTGACTGACTATATTCAGATGAGGGCCCATAATAGTCCTGTGGCCAGGATGTCTACTTCCTGATGGCTTTCCAAACAATCGTTTGTAAGACAAGGTTGGCTTGGCCTAGTTCAAACATTTCACAGTTTCAAGGGCCAAGATGTGCAAGGCATTTCCTCTGGAATGGCAACTCCAACTTCATTTTTAAAATGGCTCCGCTTATGTCAACTTTCACAGCATATCAGATTCCCAATTTTACACCATTTCAGACTTAGAGCTCCAGACTTACATATCTCACTGCCTACCCGACTTCTGTATTCTGTGCCCATTAGATATTTCAAACCCAGTGTGTCTAAAATTAAACTTCTAATTCTCTCTTACATTCTCAAACTGATCCATCCATAGTCACGCTACTAATATTTAGGTCCAAAATGCTGGACTCATAGTTACTCTTTTTTTATGCCCATATTTCATCTGCCAGCAAAAACTGGTGGCTCTAACTTCAAAACACATCTAGAATCTGATCAATTCCTATTATTTTCACTGACCCAGGGCCTTAGCCCATCTGAGCTAATATAACAGAATAGCACATTGGGTGGCTTATAAACAACAGACATTTATTCTTGACAGTTCTGGAAGCTACAAGTCTGAAGTCAGGGTGTCAGCATGGTCAGGTGAGGCCTCTCTTCCATGCTGCACCCTTTCATTGTATCCTCACATGGTGGGAGGGGCTAGGGATCTCTTTCATAAAAGTGCCAAGTCCACTCCTCAGGTCTCCACCCTTATGACTTAAGGACCTCCCAAGGACCCCACCTCTAACACCATCACATTTGGTATCAGTATTCCAACTCCAATTCTGACTATAGCCCACAGGGTCAAGCCACCCTCATTTATTGCCTACGTTACTGCAATAGCTTCCTTGCTGCTTTGGATCACTGCCTTGTCCACTGAGGTTGAGATGATTAAATATCCCCCAGTATTCAAAATTATGTGAAAGCATGCTTACAAACTTATACAAATAAGCCAGATACATATGTTTTATATAAGTAAGACATAATTATTATCGCTAATTGTATTCCTTTTTACTGGTATAACAAATTCCCACAAACTTAGTGGCATATACAATGCGCAAATTTATTTTCTTATACTGCTGTGGGTAAGAAAGAAATCCAACCTAGATCTCCCTGGACTAAAATCAAGGTGTCTGCAAGGTTGTAATCCTTTCGGGAGTTTTTAGGGACGAATTTCTTTCCTGTCATTTTTCAGATTCCAGAAGTATTCTGCATTTCTTGGTCTGTGGCTCCCTTCTTCCATCTTTAGAGCCAGCAATGGTAAGTCTAGTGTTTTACAACCATGTTATCACATTACTCTGACCTCCACTTCCATTTCCTTTCTCTACTTTTAAGGGCCCTTGTGATTACATTGGGCCCTTCTAGATAATCCAGGAAAAATTCTCCATTGAGTGATTAGCAGTCTTAACTCCACATGCATCCTTGATTTCTCTTTGCCATATAACTTTGCAAATTCACACTTTTTATAAAAAAGGTGCATGGCTCCCCTTTGGGGGGCCATCATTCTGACTACCATAATAATCAGAACTTTCTCTAGTCCAGATCTAAAATGCTGATACTTGCCAGTGTGGTTCAGTGGTTGAGCATCAACCTATGAACCAAGAGGTCACAGTTCGATTTGGGTCTGGGCACATGCCCAGGTTACAGGCTCCATCCCCAGTAGGGGGTGTGCAGGAGGAAGCTGATCAATGATTCTCTCTCATCACTGATATTTCTATCTCTCATGCTCCCTTCCTCTCTGAAATCAATAAAATTAAAAAAAAAATGATACTTATTGCTTTGCTCCTCGAATTTAATTACATTAGAGCAAAAACCTAACATTATGTATTTATAAAATAAAGCAACAAAGAATAATTTATCATAAACAAAATATTGAAGTTTAAGCCAAATAATCTTTCATGGGAAGACTTTTTTCACTGAAAAATTAAGTCAAAGGAAAAATATTACTTTTACATGAAATTCGTTCCAAAACCAACTTTTCAGGACATCAACTTAGAAAATTGAGTAGTATTTCAACTTATTTCTTTGACCAATTCATTTGCTTCTCCATATATTCATTTCTTTGAGATAATAGTAGTAACAATAATTGAGTGCCTGCTTTGTGCCAAGCTCAGTCATGTTTTAACATGTGGCTCATTTATGCTTCATAGCATTTGAGAGGGGTGTTTTTCCCTTCTCACAAACAGTAGAATTGAGGCTGAGTGACTTGTCTGCCCTAATCAGAGACAGAGTGGGCATTTGAAATGAAACAAGAAAGTCTGAGAGGTTTAAGTGATAGTGTTCCATGGGGATCCTAGAAAGACAGTAGCAAAAACACATCTGAAATCCACAAGTCTCAAATTAAGCCAGTCATATTGTCACTAACCAGGCAAAAGATCAAAATTATGTTAATTAAGCCTTTTTTTTTTTTTAAACAGCCTCTTCTGCCTGGAAGAACCTTCCTTCTTTATAAAAAAGTGGTTTGGGAAAAGCAAATTCCCAATGCCATATTTACTGTATTCTTCATTTGGAAGGAGCATCCGATTCCAGAAACCCTTTTGCCATCAATAAACTCACTTTAACCGGAAACGTTAGAGGATTATCATAAGTGCCTGCAGAGCAGAAACGACAAGTTGGAGGAACCATCCATTACGTTCACTGGTAATTGGATACAAAGTGCTGACCCCCCAAAATCGTGTTCCAATAATGCAATTACTTGCCAAAAATCTTAATCAAAAGCACATTTCTTCCCTCATGCTTCTCAGAGGCAAGCCGTTTTAAAAGTCCCAAAGACAAATGCAAAGGCTCAGAATACTTGTGGTTTTGGTTACATTCCTTCTCTCTGATCTTATGCTAAGATGATGAATATAAACAGGGCTGTCAGGACCAAAACATTGCTAAATGTGACATCATAAATCATCTGCATTAGTAAATGTAGTGTCAGGATCTCATATATTTCAGACTATTTTACACCCACACTCCATTATTTCATGCTATGCCTGAATGAATCCTGGTGGTTTGATACAGCAAGTGAGCCAGATGTCAAGTCAACTTCTCTTTCTTGGCTGAGCTCCCAGAGGGTCCTGGAGGTTTAAACTCCCAGTTTCAGCCGACACCTCCTCACCCATTTCCCCAAACACTGAATTGATGGGACCCCTTCTCTACTTCTGCAGAACATTTTTGTATCTTTTCCCCGTTGAAGGATGTGAGGAAAGGCTAAGATTGCATTTGTATACTTCACTGGTTCTGCCGTTCGGGTAAGGACTCTGTGTCCATCTCTCTTCCTAAACCAGAATGACAACATAACCTTTCACTCCAATAGTCTATTCCTTTTTTAACTAAGGTTCCTTGCCTTTCATGCTTAAAGGCTGAGATATAGCAGGGGATCTTAAACATAAAATTTTAGAGGTCATAAATCCCTAGAAATTGCATGCCAAATGTTATGTGTATAAGGGGAATATATGTTTTTTTCAGGGAGAAGAATTCATCAGATTTAACAAAACAACAAACAAAAGTTCCCATGCATGACCCATATAGTTTAAAATTCCCTGGAAAGAGGATTGAAAAAGGCGTTTCTTCCTCCAAAACTGATATGTGAATTCTCACTGCGCTGACACTGCAGTTCCTCTCTGACATGCACTAATGGGCATCAATGCTGGTCCCATGTCAGAGATGTTTTGGAACAGGGCTACCTATAAGTACATCCATCAATAAACAGAAGAGCAAACAAGTAGATAAAAGTTAGATGCTTCTTATAATAAGCAATTAAGGGGGGGGAAATCCTCTAATTCACAAAGTATTATGAAAGGAATAAAGTGACCAACAGGACCAGCCTGGTCTGGGTGTTATGTGTCAGAAGCCATGGAAGGACGGCTTGCCTTAATCATGGCAGGTTCCACTCTTCTCTGCTATTTCCTCTCACATTACGTCTATCAGTGAAAGACAGCAAGGTGAGAGCTACCATAAGGCTAAGCACAGAAAGCTCCGAACAGCTATGAGGAGCACCTAACCTAGGTTAACAAGTGGATGGGTGCAGGAAGGCTTTTCAGAGGAGTTGAAATCCAAGTTGAATATTTACTGTAAGGTCAGAATTCGCTAGGGGAACACCGGATGTTAGAGCCATAGAGAAAGAATGTTCCTGGGCAAAAAGAAGAGGCTATTCAGAGCCCAGGGCTTTTGAACGTGCTCTTTGACAAATTGAAAGAAGTTCCAATGGCTGGACATTAGAATGGGACGTCTCTACCCTTCTATGCTCACAATGTCCAAGTAGCCTGCTCTCAATCACCAGAACTGTCCTGTCAAACTCCTCCATAGTCCATGTTGCATCTGAAATTATCTACCTGGCCACTGATCAAACAAACATCACCGAGCACCTTGTATGCTGAATGTTCCATTCTTCTTGTTGGGGGTTGAGCAGGGAACAAAACAGATCATAGTCCTGCTCTCATGGAGCTCAGCATCCACTTCAGTTGCTCATTTACTTTCTTTTAATCTGTTTTCCCCACACCCTATACAATGTTCATTCTGTGAGGGCAGAGGCCTTACGTGTATTCTACATTATTCTTTGCCTATTATCTAGAACACTGCTATTTTAATGAAGAATATAATATAACTAGAGGCCCAGTGCATTAAATTTGTGCACGGGGAAGGGGGGTGTTTATCCTTCAGCCCGGCCTGCACCCTCTCCAATCTGGGACCCCTTGTGGGATGTCTGACTGCCGGATCGGGCCTAAACTGGCAGTCGGACATCACCCTCGCAATCTAGGACCGCTGGCTCCTAACCGCTCACCTGCCTGCCTGCCTGATCACCCCTAACCCCTCTGCCTGCCGGCCTGGTCGCTCCTAACTGCTCTCCCCTGCCGACCTGGTCGCCCCTAACTGCCTCTGCCTTGGCCCCCGCCACTGTGGCTTTGTCCAGAAGAACGTCTGGATGGATGTCCAGAAGATGTTCAGTCAATTAGCATATTACCCTTTTATTAGTATATATTAGACTTTTGCTTAGAAATGTCATTCTGGTTACTTTATAAAAACAGGGTTGGAATGGAAAGATGGAAGACAGAATAACTGTTTTTACATCATTGCTTCCTCCTTGAATACTTTGTTATTTGGGTGCTAGACCATCATCCTCACCCCATTTCCTCCTCTCTCCGTTGCCACTCCTTCTGCTCTCTTCTCCCTGCCCCCTCACACCGGAAAAACCCTAGCCATACTTGGACTTCCCATCTCCCTTCTCACTTAGGGGACCTCATTTTATCCTTTGGCTTTACATAGTTTACATGCTGACAATTCTGAATATTTATCACCAGAGGGACCTCTTCTTTGAATTCTAAATTCACCTTCAGAATTTCACATTTAGCTGTTCCTTCTGTCTGGAATGTTCCTTTCCAATAAATTCATATGGTTTCTTCTCTCATCTCTTAAATCTTTGTTTAAATGTCACCTTCTCAGTGAGGTCTTCTCTGATCTCTTAGTTTAAAATGGAAACCCTCTTCATTACTCCCTATATATTTTCACTGCTTTTATTTTTACCCATATAATGTGCTACCTTCTAACATGCTATAGGATCTACTTAGTTATTTTATCTTCCTTTCCAACTATCATGTAAGCTACTGGATGTTAGAGATTTTTAACGATTTTACACTCACACATTCATTCACACAAACATATGCATGTAATGATATTGAATTATCAATATTTAGAAATAATCTACAACAAAAAAATTAACAAAATAGTACAATTGTGGGAGTTCTAAATTTCCAAGCATTGCAATGTGTCAAGAAAGAAGCGAGGCTGTAGGGATGTAACCATGAGTGTCATCATCCTTGGTGCAAAGGACCTTAATTTGTTTCTGTGTGTAAATATATACACTTCTCCCAACAAAAATAGTAAAATATATGCTTAATAAATAATTTGACTGACTCATGACTTATATTTGCTTTTACCATATTCTAAATTGAATTTTACACAAAGAAAATCAGAAAGTGAGGTACTTTACAGTTTTATGCAGAACAGAACTTAAAGGTGTGTGTGTGCGTGCATGTGTTAGTGTGCAGAAATCCTACTTTAAGTGCAGTAAGAAAAGAGCTCTAACTTCACTCTCTCACTTTTTGGGTAGTGTAACCATTAGAAAGTCTGGATTTTGATTCTAACTTTATAGCTGTGTGAACTTCCTTATTTTATTATTTATAAAACTGAAATAGTGATGTCACCTAATGCAAGCATTATGGGAGATGCTGTCTGATAAGGACTAAGGGGTATGATATTTGCAAAGACTTAATGAAGACTAAATTTGATGACATTCCACAAATATCACATATTTATTGACTAAATATTCGGCACTCTCTTTAGTTTTGAATATACAATGACACAGAGCTGGCATGTTCCCTGCATTGACTATTATCACTGTCATAATTAGTAGTTATTTCTTCTCTTTAAACTTTAACTTGTACCTTTCTCATCCTTTTCTACTCTGACAAAAACCAATCCAACGGAAGCACCTGAGCTGTGTGACTTTGGTACTGACACAGGCTCAGTGTGGCTCGGCCACTGTCTGTATCCACAGTCCCTTGGCTGAGAACTGGGACACTGTGGGAGCCTGCATATGGTGCTGACATTGCCAATGTCCCTGAAGAGAAGGTAACATGGGGACTGTTTTTGTGAAAGAAATTCTGTCTCCTGAAGAATCTATATATATAAAAGGCTGACATGCAAAGTGTCCCCTCGGAAGTTTGACCAGGAGTTTGATCACTCGTGCACTGACCAGCAGGGGGCGGCACGGAACGAAGGGAGGCCCCAGCCGGCAGCTGGCAGCCAGGGAAGGGAGGTTTCAGCTGGCAGCCAGAAAGCCTCGATCGGCTCTGATCGTCAGCCAGGCCTAGGGACCCTACCCATGCACGAATTTCGTGTACCGGGCCTCTAGTCCTTTCATATTTGCAATCTTGCAAAAGTTAAAGAAGAATGATTTCCCAGCCCCTGGATGGGGGTGGAGGGCTTCTTCATGTCTGAGATGACAGGTTCTATGACGAGGGCCTCTGGAAGGGGATGGGTTAGGTAGAGCTCTGTCGCTCTCCTGCAATCCTGCCAGGCCTGTTACAATTGCCAGTTATGCAGTGGCTTGTTGAGTGGCTGAAAACAAACAAAGCCTTTCTGCCAAGGAAATAAAATGTTGGATTTTAAAACTCAAACCTCAAGGAAGGGCTTCCTGATCATGTCATTAGTTTAAGACAACCAGCTTAGGCTCCCTTAATTCTAATCCAACCTGGGCTAGTCTTCCCACCTCCTTTCTGAAAGAAAATATTGGCAATGCATATGTTTGATATATGCATCTAGAACAGCTCTAACAACTCAATAAGACAGACATTTCAATTTAAAAAATAGACATAAGATTTGAACAGACATTCCACAAGATAGATAAATGCCCACTAAGCACATGGAAAGATGCTCAACATCACAAGATAGTAGGGGAAAACAAGTTAAAACCACAATGAGATACTATTGCAGACCATTACAGAAGCTAAATGATAATGGTAATAAGTGATAAGCAATTATATCAAGTGAAGGTGAAGATATAGAGCAACTGGAATCATGCATTGCTGGTAGAAATGTATGATGATCCAATCACTTTGGAAAACAATTTGGCAGTTTCTTACAAAGATAAATATGTGCTTATTTATATAAACCAGCATTCCAATACTTGGCATTTACACAAGAGAAATGCAAGTGTATCTCTATGAAGACTTGTGCAAAAATGTTCTTAGCAGTTTCATTCATAATAGCTCCAAACTAAGAACAATCTAAATATTGAAATGAATGTATAAACAAACCATTATATATTCACACAATGGGACACTACTCAATAGCATAACTGAATAAACTACTAACGCACAAAAAACTCGGGTACCTTTCATAAATGTTATAGTGACTGAAAGAAGCCAGACACAAAGGGCTGCATATTGTGCTATTCCATTTATATTAAACTATAGAAAAAATAAAACCAACTCTATGGTGTAGACTAGAGAGCAGGTCAAATATTGACTTTGGTGGGAGATGTGGGATGAGATTGTCTGGGAAGGGGCACAAGAGAACTTTTGGGAGGCATATGAATGTATAAATTTGTCCTAACTCATTAACATGTACACTTATAATGGTTGCATTTTATTGTATATAAATTATAACTCAATGAAGCCAATTGGAAACAACAACAAAAAAGAAAACAAGATAGTGTGGCATAAGGTGATGAATGGAATAGAAACAAGAAAGAGCATATCATGCTAAGGGTGACCAGGAATCTCATGGATGGTAGACAAGGTTGTCCTTCATGACAAAGCAAACTTTTAGTAAAGACATACATTACTTGAGGAAGTTAGTTTTGTGGATACTTTGGGCAAGGATGTTCCACACAGAAGAAACAGCTCATACAACAACATTAAGGCATAAACATGCCTGGCATGTCTGAAGGACACCAAGAAGTCCACAGTGACAGTAAGATGAGATCAGGTAAGAAAAGAATGATGTAGGGCTGAGATTACATAGTCTTTTACTCTATAAAATAGAAAGCTATTAAAAGTGCTACACACAGGAGTTACACAAGAAGACACTGTGGGAAGAGCTCAGGAGATTTATCTCAGTGCAGTGGCAGATGCAATGGCGTGAGCGCACTCCGCCTATACAAGCTTCCTCGGCACACCGGGAAGTGGCAGCGCCCGCCTGAGTAAGCCCCCTAGAGCCCCTACATAGTACCCTATCTTTCCTACCATTGGTTGCCCTAAGGATGTTGTAAACTTCTGATTGGTCCAGAAAGTTATATATATCCCTGTACTTAAACAATAAAGTTCAGACTGCGTCTTGAACCTGTCTCCGGAGTCGGGCATGCTTCAATAGGACTCCGTCGGCCTTACCCCCGCGGGACCCCCTGCCTCAAGACACCAGCAGGACGTGGGTGTCATTTAGAATCACACAGAACTTTTCAACTTCACATGGTTTTGAAGGTAGGGAGATAGCAGGAAATATATTCCATTGACAAGTACACAGCTCATCTTTATTAATTCTTAGCAGAATACTTTCAAAACATAAATATATCCATAGTGGTAAATCTAAGAGCAGGTGATAATGAGAATTTTAGAAGTAGCTAACAGTGAGCCTTTCCTGCATGCCTGGTGCTGTTGTAATTGCACGTGTGTGGATTTGTGTTAGTGTAAGTGTATATGTAATAATTTATATCTGACCACAACCCTAAGAGGTTGGCATTATTATTATTAGTGATAGCCTGTGAGGGGGCATTATTTTCATAGAATCCATTACTGGGGGAAATGAATGAGGAATTAAAGAAAAACACTATATTATTTGATTATTTCTGGGCAGATAGTTTAGAATGCAAAAAAAAAATGCTTACTGTAAATAAAGTAAAATTCAAACCATAAAACTTTCTTAAAAGAACAGGGCTTTGTTTTATAGTTTAATTTATTTGAAGGTAAAAATTGCTTAGCAGTTCTGATTACCTCGCTGAAGAGTCAAGCAATTGGCAACAATCATTCCAATTACAGGGCATTTAAGCAACCTCAATTAAATTAGTGATAATTCTAAACTACTTCGTCTTGCATAAAGATTGCTTTAATTTTATGTAAATTCAAATTCTGGTTGTGAAAAATCCTAATTGTTTTACAACATATCCAGCTAGATTATTTTCACTTATCTTTTTGGAAATCTCAAAGCTGAATTCAAAACATTGGTAGGTGTACACAGAGACTGGAATCATCCCTGCAAGGAAGTCTTGCAGAGATACCCAAAGATCAGGCCTATTTTGCTGGCTTAATTGAGTCTGTAAGGCAGACTCATTTATGAAATAAGGAGAAAGTGACAGACTGAAGATCACCTGGTTTTAAGAGCATGATAGTATCGAGAATACACTGGACCAAGGGTCAGGAGCCCCGACTTAATTATGATTCTGCAATCTATTTATTGTGTATCTGCAGCTGTGTAAAGAACAAAATAGGTCCAGAGACATGGAAGCATGGAACAGAAGGAAGGGGGGAGAGAGGGTGGGAAGAGATTACCCAAAGAACTCACATGCATATATGCATAACCCATGGACACAGACAATAGTGCAGTGAAGGCCTGTGGGGGAGGTGCAGGGACCAGGTGGAGGGAGTCAATTGGGGGAGGAAAGGGGACATCTGTAATACTTTGAACAATAAAGATAAATTTTAAAAAAGACTTACTGAGAAAGTCTCTATTAGCTATAACAGTGTGCTAAAGGACCCCACACTTTCTGTGGATTAAAATAAGCATTTATTTCTTATTTAAGAATCTGCAAATGCAGGTTGGCCCTGGTTTCGGCTGATCTTGGTGGGCCTCGCTTGGGCTTCCCTCTAAGCTGCTGTTTGAGGGTGCCACATGCCACTCATCCTCCTTGGGCCAGCATTACCTAAGGCACCGTCTGTGCACATCCAGAGACAGGAATGCTAAAGGGCAAGCTCCTAGCCAGTGCTGGTGTCATATCTGTCTACCAAATAACTGGCCAAAGCAAAACATGACCCACTACTAAACTGGAGGGGAAGGGAAGTCTGCTTCATCACGTGACGCCATGACATGGATGTGGATGACCAATAAATTCAGGTTATCATACCCTCCTTTTTTCTTAGCTTCCATATCCATAAACCAAGATAGGTGGATTTCATAACTATCAGGACACTTCCAGTTCTTAACATTGTTCTGCAAATGTAGGAGAAATTCCATGACATGCTATAGCACTATTTATAAACTACTGCCCTGCAGGCAGGATTCAGTCATGTTTTAGTTTGTAGAGAATTTTAAAATAATCTTAATTAGTTGAAAATCTTTTTAAAACCAGCGTATTTCACACAAAAATCCAGAATTCCGATTTTTCTCTTTTTCTCTAAGGCTCAGAATATTTGGCAATGGTGATTCTGACGAGCAGCTGCCCCCTTCCACGGGGCATAGCTCTCCGGATCATCACGGCTCCCGCCCACACCCAGCCCACTTCTCTTACTTATATTACTTGCCTGAGCTTTGTGGGCATTTTTGGTTTTCAGCCCAGGATTTCAGGCTCAGCTCTTGCTCGTCTTCTGTCACCAGCTACTTACATGCCTTGCTAAGTCATTTAACATAACTGGGTTATACTTTTCTCATTTGCAAATAGAGAAGGGGGATTTTGTAAGTCTTTAAGGGGCTTTCCTGCCCTTCCATCCTATAATTCTAAAGATGTTAGAGCAGAGAGCATGGTATGTTTCAGGGAATCTCATGAGGAAAGGAAGGGGGTCTATTTCCAGAGATGAGGGACACTGATGCTGGAAACTGGAAGCCAGAGGGGCAATCATGAGTGGCGCTGGCACTGTGGGCCCCACAAGAGCCTGCGAGAGAAGGAGCAATTAGAGAAAAAGAGAAATTGTTGAGTTGGGCTGGATATTGGCAAGTTTTTCCTAATGGGCAAGTCCTTATACCAGCGCTTTCCCAGGAGAAGTGGTAGAAATTTATTTAAAACAGGACCCAACAAAGCATTTCAGGAACCTACTATGAACAAAGCTCTTAAGAATTACAGACTCAAAGGGTATTTCTTTCTCTTTATTTTGTAAGTTGATTTAGGCTCCAGTTGAATAATGGAAAAAGATCAAATCCTGGATTGGGGGTGAGGAGACAGACAAATCCTTGCTAAGGTCACTTGCATGGATCCTTCAGGCCCATTAATTTAATGCAGATAGTGAAGGCAGCTCAGAAATTATCTGTTTTTCCTGGTCGGTGTTAAATAAGCACATACAAAGCATGAGTAGGATATATGCTTCTGCACACTGTCTAAGGTGAGGTTTCAGGCTCTCACCGGTTTGCCCTATAGAAGGCAGAGCTGTTTGTTTTCCTCCTTATCTGCTGCACATCTTTTTCTCCCCCCTGGAGGTATTTTGGGATAATGGTGCTTGTTACTCAATTATTTAAGACAGAGTGTTTGCTGACAACTGGATATTCTATTTTTTCCCTCTCTGCATTGAGAAGGACTGTGCAAGACAGGTAAAGGAAAATAACTGGCTGGGCTTGGGAATGCAGTGGGGGCTAAACAAACTAACGAACTAAAAGCAAGCGAGCGGAGCTCTCCCCCGCCCCCACCAGCCCCCCCTCCCCCTTTTCATCAGACAAAGCATTAAGGGCGACCAAGGGAAAAGCTTACCACAACACTTTGAAGTGCCACTTCACATGCACACACTCTCCTAGAGGATTAACTTAATGAAAGCAAGCAGGCCCCTGGAATCAACTCATTGACATAAAGGGCAAATTTGATTAGAGGCATACAAGAATGGGAACTGATTAAATTTGTAATAATCTCTTATGCAAAGCTCTACCATATTCATTTATTGAACAAACATTTACTGTGACAGTCAGTCTAAAATCTGAAAGGATAGCAAAGGTTGTTTCCCATATACCCCAGCTCTCTCCTCTGTCTCCACCCCGTCCCTCCCGCCCTATCCAGTAACTCCATCTTTGACATTCATATGCTGCCAGGGCATCACCCGGCATTCCTGAAAGTTATCTTATAAACATGGACAGGATTTCACCAATTCCACCTTGTGGATCTAGAGAAGGAACTGACCACTAAAACAGTGATGTGAATTATTAATAAGGACCGTGGCGGGAGAAGGCAGGTGGGAGGAAGGGGAATATTTCAGAGCAGGAGAGCACTTCAAAAACCGGAAATCTCCTCCCTCCACAGAAAGGTTGTCCAAGAGTAAGTTCAGGGAATACATATGAAAGCAGACACAAACTACCCACAAGTATATGAGAGGAAGTTCATCTTACAAGTCCCCAAGAAAGTATAAATCAAAATAAAACAGAATTCTAATCTATTAAATTGGAGACAACACTAAGAAGCATAAGAGGAGTGAGGAAGAAAAGGTGCAGCCATGTGTGCTAGGAAGGCTATAGGCGAGTTCAATACTTTGGAGGGCAATTTGGTCACATCTGCTAAAATGTTAAATGCCTCTCCCCTAGGACCTGACAGTTTCACGTCCCAGCATCTACCCTTGAAACACTCGGTGGCCTTTAATGGAAGGCATGTTCAAGCACTGTTCATAATAGAAGAAATTTGGAAAAAGCTAAATATTCATCAATAAGGGAGTAGCTCTATTTTGATTAGTCTCTGGAATCCTCTAATTTAAAAAAAAAATACTGTAAACTAATTTAAACCTATAAGCACAAGCAAGCATACACACAATGAGCAAATTGCCATACAGACCAAACCAAACATGGCTGTCGGAAAAATGCAGGCCCAGGGCCTCAGTCTACACCTGTTTCAGTAACCATTCAGATCCTTAATATTCTTGAATTCAAAATATAACTTTTTAAAGTGAATAATGGTAATTAATAAGTATACATTTTTTGAATACCTAACTAGGTATCAGTTCCTATGTCTAGTGTTTCACATGTTCCTTGTCCTTCCTTGCCACAATCATGCTCAGTGTTAAGGCGGGGGGTGGGGGGGGGTGGCAGTTTGGAACATCCATCCTGGAGGACGAGCTGTCTTTGTCACCCATCTACTCTTGAAAGAGAGTCTCAGCCAGAGTGGAGTGGAGTTTATGCTCCCAGAGAAATGGGTCCAGTTTCCCTCAGCTCCACTAAGCAGACGGGATTTTTCTTGACTCTAGGCTCAGACACCCTCCTCCCTCGCCTTTTTCTTGAAGCATTTTCTTTAGAAAACATGTCATTATAAGTCTTTTCTCTCTTCCTTCAAGATACAAATCATCTTAAAAGCATTTTGCCCCGTAGGACTGTCTTTGTCAACGACCTGGGAGTCTTGGGAATGTAAACATTAAGGGAGATGGCACCCTATCTCCTAGCAACCAAGGACGAGCAGGAGCCTAACTTTGGGGTGTCCCTTGCTCCAACATGAACTACCTCCTGTCATGAAGCTACAAAGAAAGTTCCATTTTCCTTCTGGGAAGGCCAATAGCCAAACACACGCCCCCTTCCCAGATCTTAGCAACTCTCCTTTGCATTTTTTCAGCCGAGTTGATTTCTGTCTCAGTTTTGGCCTCTCCGCTCTATTGCAATTGCCTTGAATAAAGCCTCCTTTGCTTGTGTAACGTTGGTGCCAAGTTTGCTTTGATGGGATCTCTTCTGCAATTTTCAAGTGAGTAGGGGTCAGCTGGGGGAATGAAGGTAATTGCTTGAGAGGAAACGGTAAAAGAGTTCGGTTAACATATAGAAGGCAGTGGCCCCCTCATGTCTCTGTGTTAAGGAAACAACCCCAAATTCCCAAACACATATACTTAAAGCTGAGTCTGGTAGGTCATATAATGAGGCATCTTACATTTGTTTAGAATTTAGTGTTATTTGGGTATTTTTGGCATTTCCCCTCATCTTTGTCCATTTTTTAAAACCTCTCTTCGAGCAAGACTTGTGCTCTTGCAAGTGACGGAAGAGCTAACTGAACTCAAAGGTCCTTAATTAGCAAAGTAACTTACTGTATCCATAACTTAAAAGTTCAGAGGCATTTAGGCAAGGTGCGATCTAGGTGCTCAGCAATGTCTTCAGGGGTTGTCATCTCTCCTGAGGCCCTGAGCTCTTTCCCCTTCCACTTTTAAGCTGGAGCTCTCCTTGAGGCCGTAAAGTAGGTGCCAACTCCGGGGTTGTAGTGTGCCCAGGGGAAAATGGGCACATCCCATAAGTAGTTTTAGCCAAAGGTCCAGATGGTTTAGGATTAAACAAACTTCTATCGCCTGATGTTTCTATTTGTCAGTAAGGCATGCAGATGTTTGACATAGCCAGACCTGAGTCAGACACTGTGTCACGAAAGGCACAAGTACTAACAGTGAGAAAGAGGGCTCCTTCAGAGAGAAGCAGGGCATGTTATCCGACAAAGAAGGAACAGAAGCTATACCCATCAGGCTACACCAACAACTTTCCATTGCAAATGTTTCAGCCCACTCCACAGACAAACAATACCTTATGCACCCATTCAACATCCAGTGTTTTATCCATACTGCCTTCAAAGCATGTAGCTCCTTTGTCTTCATATTACAATTCACTGTGGTTTCTTCAAAGCAAAGTTTATCTTTTATCCTCACCCCTTATGACATGTTTGCAGCAGGCAAAGAGTGAATGAACCCTGATAAGTTAGTTACTCAATCTTCTTATGCCTCGATTTTTCATCTTCCCTGAGAACTATAATATTCATTCCTATTCAAACATTGATTCATTCATTCAACAGTTCCTTTATTATTTCCAATAACTAAAACCACAACCATGGCAACACTAGCAACTAGCACTTATTAAGTGCTTATGATATGTCAGTTAGGATTCTGAGTACCTTTTGGCCCCTTGTTCTCTCCCATCTTATTGCTGTAATTCCCTCTTGTTTATTGTGCTCTGGCTACACTGGCTTCCTGTGTGGACCCAGGCACCCAAAGCTCATTTCTATGGCAGAGGCTAACTGAACCCTCCAAGTAGCATGTCCTTTCCTCAGTTGCTCACATGGCTAGTTCCTCTTTTCCATTCAAATCTTAGCTTAACTGTTAAATCTATACATAAATCATCCTTAACAATGAATGTACATCATCCACATATCTAAACTCACCCTTCACACATTAACCCTTTTTCTTCTTCTTCCTCCTCCTTCTCCTCCTCCTCCTCCTTTCCTTCTTTTAATCTTATCACTTCTTAAGGTATTGTGGGTACTTTTTTCTCCTCCTCCCCCTGCCCCCTCCCCCCCCCCCCCATTTACTCTCCCCTTGGAATATAAATTTGAGAGTGAGGACTTCATCTGTCTTGTACCTAGGAAGATGCTTGTCAGGAAGCTGCCTACAATTTTTTTATAAGTATATATATTTTATAATGATCCTATAAGGTAGATATTAACCACCCCCACTCTAAAGATAAGAGAACCAGTGCTGGAAAACCTCATTGCCTTGTACAGTGGCAAAGTCCACATCTGGACTGAGGAATTCTGACTACAGGACTCCACTTCAAGGCCAGGACTCTAAACCCCTGTGACAGATTCTACGTGGAACGCTTAGCGGTAAACACAATAGACAACGCCCCATCATTCGTGGAGTAGCTAGACTTCAAAAAGTAAAGAAATAACTGTAGAATTCTAATTGTACAGTAAGTGATAGGAAAAACACAGAAAGCTATGAGGAGCCTGTAAAACCAAGTCCTAATTTATGAGGGGGTCAGCGAATTTGAGACTTTAAGGATGAGTGGCTTTTATCCAGGGGAAGGACAGTGGGGAGAGAGACTGCCGATGAACGGCATGACATTGGCAAATTCCTGAGGCATTTACCTAGTGCCAGGCATTCAAAACAAGTATGTGAGGTATGATGTTAAAAGGGGACTTTAAAAGGTTCTTCAATTTTAAAAGATCAAAGAGGCTATAAATAAATTTGAAAGTGGAGAAATGAAACAATTAATTAGGTCGATTTATAGCTAGATATTGAACTTTATCCTACAGACTGAAAATAGATCCTCTTTTAAGGACCCACTGAACATTTGCAAAACATTGCCTTATATTGTTTCAGAAGCTCATTTTCAATCAATAAATCAAGAATAAAGAAAACGAATGTTACAGTTCACTGTCTCCATGGTCAATGCCATAAAGCTACAAATTAATAACACCAGCAAAAATAACTTGGAATCAAGTCAAGTAGCTTGGAAATGAGGACAATAATAGCTCGCATTTACTGGATGTTTACTGCATACTTTTAGTGTGCCAAGGTTTTTGTCTTAATTAGCTCATTTAATCCTCACACAGTCTTTATTAAGTTACTGTTATTATTACCATTTTGCAGGTGAATAAGTTTATGACAGGAGAGAGATTATGTAAGATGTGCTCAGTTACTCAGTCTAATTACTGTATGTGTGTGTGTGTATGTGTGTGTGTGTGTGTGTATGTGTGTATTTAACCACTTCCCTATTCTGTCTCTCCTAAGTAGTTCTGGGGTCAAAGAAGGAATCAAAAGCACAATAGTATTTAAAGAAGAAAATAATTATAATATTAACAAACTGAAAAATGCAAGAATTAATTATTAGCAAAACGCTGATAATTGTTGAAGGTGTATGATGGGTACATGTGGGTTTATTGTGCTGTTGTTTTATTTATGTGTATGCTTAAAAGTTTCCATGATATACAGTTATACATAAAAGATAAAAACAGAGATTGATGAATTAAAAATAGTCACTTTTAGCTCCAACAGCATTTCCAGCAAACCTTTTTTGTAGTGCTTAAGGTTCTTTTTACTATAAATATTTATAACCATATCTCTGGTGTAAATGGTTACCCTGTATTAAACATTTACTATTAATGGTTCCACATATTATTGTATCTAATTCTCATAACAACGCTATGCAGTAGACATTGTTATCTCCATTTCACAGATGAAAGGAGGAGCTTAAAAAGCTTCAGTAATTTGCCTAAAAGGCCTCAGTTAGAAATGGAAAAACAGAAATTTGAGTTTGAATCTTTTTTTATTCTGAACTCCTTACACTGTACACTACACCCCATGGCAACCATAATGTAATTCTATATAAACTTTTTGGTGGCAGGGCACTTTTAAACTTATCTTTAAAAATATATATCCTATCCTAGACCATCGAGCATAGCGCTGCCACTAAGTCCGCACTTGCTAATTACTCGATGATAAGATTCAGGGAGAAGACCAGGCTTACGTTATCGTATAGAAGCAGTATCCTTGGGAAGTTAATCTTCTAAAAATAAACTATTCATCGACTCGCCCAAGGTTGAGCAGTTCATTTTTGATGGGGTGAGAAACACAGTCCAGCGATTTCACATTCTGTGCAATTCTCTGGCCAGGAACTCTTCCCTTCATTGACTGTGACCACATGATGGGAGCAGAGGGAGGCTGGCCACAGCAGAAAACCCGTAAGACGTCAAGTTCATGATTCCTAACATTTCTACTAATGTTTCACATCACTCTGAAAAAATTTTGATTTTTCTGCACTCATTTGTCCTCCCACGTGTTGAAGTCATCTAAAAGCTTTGAGTGCATCTTTGTTTCATCCAAATAACTGGTGTACTTTATAAAGTAAAATCATTAAGGATTGACCTTAGCATCATTCTTCTGAAGAAATTACCTTGGTAATTCTTCACACATTATCTTACTCCCGGCCAGAGCAAGAATGACTTCGTCATTTTTTTTCTGATCTTTCTGTAAACTCTGTTGATGAAGTTCATGTCATTTGCAAGTTTAGAAAAACAACTTAAAAAAACCGTAAGCTATGATTTGTTCACAGAGGATCCCCTAGTGGCCACCACTTTCCTGTGCACTCACAAGCCTCGTAAATAAGCTGCTTGTGCTGGGTTCTTTGGGATCAGAATCAGGCTTGTTGGTTGGCAGCTTTGGAAATCAATTTTTAAAATGGCACAATATTTATCTGCACAGCATTCAGTGTCTGATAACGTGTCGATATTGTAAGATTTCTCATGCATTCTGAAATGTATTTCACGACTTGTGAGAATTAACAGAAAGCAAAACCATTTGTCAAATGGAATTCGCTTTCACTTGCAACCCTCTCTACTGTATTCCTCTCATGATTATCAGGAAGACTGGCTAGCATCGCTCCTTTGCCTTAAATCCAAAAAACATGCCTCGAGTGCCTTTTTTCCTGCATCCACTGTAATGTCTACTTCATCTGATGGTAAATGTCATTTAAAATATCTTCGTTTATCACATTTTGACACATTTCTCTCTTTTAAGATATATCCTGCAAATATGTGCTTAAATTTCTGCTGTGATGGAGGCAAATAACACTCTGGCGTTTAAAATATGTATTAGCATTTAAGTGGCTTCAAAATGTTTAAAATGCTATCTTGTTTATTATTAATATGAAAATAATTATAATACCAACCAAGCTAAAAGTCCTTTATTAATTCTGTTAAAATATGTAAAAAAAAAAATTGGAAACCATTCTCTAGCATGTACCTTTTATTTATAACTTGCAATTGCTGTAAATTTGGTGAATCAGTCTCATTGTCCAGCATTATAATGTTTAAAAATTATAATTCATAAAAGTAATGGAAGACTGTGGAATTAAGAATAATGAGTTCCTCTGTATAATGAAATACAGAAATCTCTAGGTCATACTGTTGAGCCAAATTGAATCAGTTGTAGGAGAGTAAAAAATACGTATTTACATAATTATCCTTATTTGTGTGAGTATACATTTCAATAAATCTGAAAGACTAAACCCAAATATTGGCAATGTAAAGTGATGAGAGCAGTTTACTTTGTATCATCTAAGCTATTTCACAGAAAGGCTGAGTGTTGGTGGACAAAGGAATGGAGTCTCGGTAAGCAGTTATTCTGAAACTTTCCTTGTGCCTCTTCCCAGGGCTGACTACACTTCTAGCTAAGCCACTGAAAAGATCTCTTAAATCAATTTCCATTTTAACTCATTATTCTTGGGATAGAGTCAATTAAATGGCCAAAGGATATTTACATAGAGACCAGTAAAGTCTGACTTTGAAGCTAACCAGTCAATGTAGACTCCATTTATACCAGGAATGGTAGATTGGTAACAAAGATTCTAAGTATTTAAAAGAGAAACACTGAAAGTGACCAGTCATGGAGATTAAAATTCTGATAGAAAGCCTTATGTGACACTGAATTTCTCATTTCTCTGTCTGCTGACAGCATTTAAGAGTAGAAAGGAGTGCGGTTTTCAGGAAATATTCAGGGAATTATTTTCTTTTTGGACCTCTCTGTATCTTCATTATAATCATAAGAAGAATATGGTATCAGAAGGCTGTAAGTAAAAATGAATTCCATTTTCTTTTAATTCTCACAATAGTGAAACACATGGTAAGTCTCACAAAGTGAAAAAGTGATCAAATAAATACGCTTTCAGTTTTTAAAATTGATTTCAAAAGTTACACACCAACAAGCCTGATTCTGATAAAAAAGAAACAGTCACAGTGGGAAGGCCGGGGAGGGTTGGGGGTGGGGGAGTGGGTAAGAGATCAACCGAAGGACTTGTATGCATGCATATAAGCATAACCAATGGACACAAGACACTGGGGGGTATGGGAAGCTAGGAGAAGGTCAAGGGGAGAAAAAAAATAGGAGACATATGTAATACTCTTTGTAATACTTTAAGCAATAAAACAATTTAAAAAAAAAGAAACAGTCACAAGTAGCTAATTTACTTGTGAGTGCATAGAAAAGTGGTGACCACTAGTACATATGTAAGCATCAGAATTATATTTTTGAGAGTTTTTAACATACAGGCATTTCCTATTTTGGACAACTATTCATTTTATTTATTTATTTACTTATTTATTTAATTTATTTTTTGTTAATCCTCACCCAAGGATATTTCCCATTGATTTTATTTTTATTTTTTAGAGAGAATGGAAAGGGGGGGAGGGGTGGAGAGAGAGAGAGAGAGAGAGAGAGAGAGAGAGAGAGAGAGAGAGAGAGAACATCTGAAGATGTTTATTGAAAACATAAAAACATCCTGCACGCCTCGACCTGGAATCAAACTGGCAGCCTTTCAGCGCAGAGGACTATGCCCAACCAACCGAGCCACACCAGTCAGGACTGGCCCAGACGTTTTTACCTATTTTTTCTCCTGAAAGTCGGTCACCATGTAGCAAAAGGCGACTATCTCAAGACCATCATGCTGTCAGACAACCAAGCCATGTGGGGAGTCCCATGGAAGATGAGAGGTAAGAGATCAACCGAAGATCAATCTGAAGATGTTTATTAAAAACATAAAAACATCCATCCATGGGTTGCCTCCCTCACTTGTCCCGACCAGGCCAGGGGCTGAGCCTGCAACCTAGGTACATACCCTTGACCAGAATGGAACCTGGGATCCTTTAGTCTGTGGGCTGACCCTCTAACCATTGAACAACTGGACAGGGCTGGCCAACTATGCGTTTAGATGTGAAAAGTGTTATTGTTGTTTTTAAGATCTGAGATTTGCTTATTTCTACAAGTGAGAGTTTGCTTTGATGCACACATGAAGCACTCTTAATCCTATGAAAAGTTAAAGGTAAAAACAACACTGTCCCTCTTCATCACTTTAGCCCAGTGGTCGGCAAACTGCGGCTCGCGAGCCCCATGCAGCTCTTTGGCCCCTTGAGTGTGGCCACGAAGTTTCAATCGCACTGTACGTGCGCGCCCGCACGTGGTATTTTGTGGAAGAGCCACACTCAAGGGGCCGCAGTTTGCCGACCACTGCCCTGGCCTCTAAGGCAGGTGAAAATGAAGGCAAGCAGAGGTTAGTTACTTTGCCACTAGTCAGTTTTGTCCACCACTCAGGTTAGTTACATAAAAACACTGCTCCAGACTTGTTTGGTTTGGGGTGGAGGATAATAAAGAGGGTAGCACTTTGATGAACCTTTTCTCTGAGTCTTCACTTTTCCTAGGAGTAAAATTCTCGGCTTCCAGCTGCCAACCAGGAATTGCGTCACCCTTCCGGTCCTCAGTGTCGGGAACTGCCCCCAGGCCTCCTGGCTCCACGCCTGAGGTCCGGCCTGCCTGGCAGGGAGGAGACAAGGAGGACAGCTGCCTTCCTGTCTGGAAAGACTCCAGTGCAGGAGACGTTTCAAAGAAAAGTATCCCGACAGCAGACTTCTAACAGGAGCTTTCACATCAGGCACCTAAGATTGCTCTGTATTCTTTATAGTCCCTTCCTTTGGCCCTTGGAGGTGAACATATCCATTTAACAGCATGAAGTCACTCAGTACCTGCTAGATGCTAGGCATTTACAGCCTATTTACTGGGTGGTTCTGGTTACTTACTGTGCACAACAAGTCATCTAACACTGAGTGTCTTAAACCAGCAATTAATTATCATCTCTCACAGTCATCGGGGTTGACTAAGCTCAGCTGGGCAGTTCTCGCCAAGGGTTTCTCATGTGATTGCAGTCAGAGAGCAGCGGGAGCTGGAGGCACCTGAGGGCTCAATGAGGCTGGAATCCAGGACGGCTTGTTCTCTCACCTACTGTTCCCTGTCCTCTCCCTTCTATCCACACGGCCTCTCATCTTCCATGGGACTCTCCACATGCCTTGGTTGTCTGACAGCATGGTGGTCTTAGGATAGTCGCCTTTTGATACATGGTGACCGACTTTCAGGAGAAAAAATAGGTAAAAACGTCTGGGCCAGTCCTGACTGGTGTGGCTCGGTTGGTTGGGCATAGTCCTCTGTGCTGAAAGGT
The DNA here is from genome assembly GCF_963259705.1 of Myotis daubentonii. Classification (NCBI taxonomy): domain Eukaryota; kingdom Metazoa; phylum Chordata; class Mammalia; order Chiroptera; family Vespertilionidae; genus Myotis; species Myotis daubentonii. Next base: position 86,385,766 of record NC_081844.1, on the reverse strand, counting down.
TGCCAGTTTGATTCCAGGTCAAGGGATCATGCCAGGGTTGAGGGCTCGATCCCCAGTAGGGTGTGTGCAGGAGACAGCTGATCCATGTTTCTCTCTCACATTGATGTTTCTCTCTCTCTCTCTATCCCTTCTTCTTTAAAAATCAATGAACTCCCCTTAAAACAACAACAACAATGGCAAACCTGCTAGGCCACTTGAAGGCTACAATCAAAGCTGGCCCAGTGCCACTTGGGCTAAAGTCTATTGTCACAGGGCCCGCCTGGAAGCAAGGATGGGGCTGATGGGCTCTGTCTGTTGCTGGGGAGTGACAGACCACACCACAGAGGAGCACTGGGACCGGGGAGTTCTTGCTGCTGCCTGGGAAGGCAGCATGTCACAGTTGCTGCCGCGGGCATGCAGAGCAGCAGGCCTACTCACTGTCCACACTCCATGCTGTGCTTTCAAATCCTGAAATCTACTGGTAATAGTACTTCTTCCTCGTCTCTGCCTTTCCTCCTCCCCGTTTCTCTTCCATAAAAATTTTCTGAGTTCCCAGAGAGGGAAAGCCTCTCTGTTACTGGACATCATTAAATTCAAGTAATGGTCTCAGTTACATGTTCCTTGTACTAAAAAAAGTCTCTTATCATGTATCCCTACTCTTTTTTTTTGGGGGGGGGGGTCAAAATTTTGAGATTAAGGTGGAAAGGAAGTAATAATTCAGGAATAATCCTGCCCTGGTAAGGAGCTAATTCTTGCTCCTGGCAGTGTTGCTACATGGGTGCTAAGAAGCATTACTCATCTATTTATTTATTTATGGCTCTGACACAGCTTAGCACTGCAGATACAACAGTGAGTGAAATGGACACTGTCCCTGCTGTGGATTGAAGTTCTAATTGCCAGGACAATAGAAGGTGACCTGTTTGGAAATAGAGTCATTGGCTATGTCTGGTTTAGACTTGTTAAGATGCGGTCAGTAGGGTGGGCCTTACTCCAATATGACTTATGTCCTTATAGAAAAGAGACATTTGGACACAGAGACAGACCCGCACGGGGGGAACATGGCATGAAGAGACACAGGGAGAACTCAGAAAAACAATTCGTCCCGCTGACATCTTGATCTCAGACTTCTAGCCTCCAGAACTGTGAGACAAACACTTCGGTTGTTAAGCCACTCATTCTGTGGCACCTTGTCACAGCACCCCTGGTAATATAATAGAGCCCCCATTCTCATAGGGCTTATCGACCAGACATTAACCAAATGATTCCAAATAACGGGCATCGTTCCAAAACTGAGCTAAGTATCATGAAGGAAAGAAACGCAATTCTATGAGAGCAGGGGCCAGAGGAGTCTTCCCTGGGTGCAGAGAAAGTTTCCATGAGGAAGTGATGCTTGAGGTGAGATAAAGAGCCACAAGGTGTGACTAGAACGAAAAGCAAGCCTGCCATGTCCTAGACCAGTGGTCGGCAAACTCATTAGTCAACAGAGCCAAATATCAACAGTACAACGATTGAAATTTCTTTTGAGAGCCAAATTTTTTAAACTTAAACTATATAGGTAGGTACATTGTTATTAACTTCATTAGGGTACTCCTAAGGCTTAGAAAGAGCCATACTCAAGGGGCCAAAGAGCCGCATGTGGCTCACGAGCCACAGTTTGCCGACCACGGTCCTAGGTGGGCGGTGCAGTGGTGTGGGTGCCACAAGTGCAAAGACCTCGGTCAGGTGGCAGTGTGATGCAATTGAGAAACCAAAACATGGGCAGTGTGTTTCTAGCACAGAGAATGAGAAGGAGAGAAATGCAAAGGAAGGTTGGCAAAATAGGCAGAAAGCCCGTGCACTGTGGGCCTTGTTAAAGACAAGGGTCTCAGAGATAAGGAGAACCCCTCAATGGGCTTTCAGGTGAAGGTGACATGACTTTATTGGAGTTGTAAAAAGACTGTCCCCCCTGTTCTTGGGAGAACATGTTGGAGAGGGCTGGGAACTGAGGAGGAACCTGGTCTTGCAAGGTGTGTCAGGCCATAAAAACTGTGAACAATGCATTGCCCTGGTTGGGGGTGAGGGAAGGTCATTATCACTGGCCCCAGGACAGATCACGGACACCTGGAGGCCTTCCTGTAAGCCCATGAAAGGGGGCAGAACCATATCTGCAAGACAATGACCCCAGAAGGTTATAAAAAGCAAAGCCTCTGCTTGTTACTTCACTGTGATTTGGAAATTATTCCACTAGCATTAGTGTTAATAAACGGGGTTCCTCCCTTTCTCTAGGAAGCTTGGTTGGCATTTCTTTGCTCTTCTGTAACAGAACGAGGCATGGACTTAGGGAAACAAAATGCAATTGCTAGTAGGCAGAAGGCTCCTGCAGGTGGGAGAGAATGCTAGCTTGATCCGGGAGGGGCCAAGGAGATAGCAATGGAGGCATCTCAGACATACAGTATTTAGGGGAAGGAAGGGATAGGACTCACTGATAGGGGAGGTAAGAGATGACTATGACTATTTTTTTTCTGCCTTCACTCAGGGAAGCAAGGAAACGTTCCATTTTTAGGGAGAAACTCATGGATTCAGACTGCTCATGCTTTGTGTCTGTGGGGGACCTGCACGTTGAGAAGGCAAGAAGGCAGTTGGATGTACAAGGAGCTCAAAAATTGCGCCTGGTTAGAGGGGCAAACAGATGGTGATTGGAGCTTTGTGTGTTGTTGAGATTGCTAAGAAAGTACAAATTGGGGAAAGAAAGAGGCCTGGAACAGAGAGCTAATTCACTACAATATTACTTTATTTTTCTCTTATTTGGCTATTATTTAATAAGGAAATGATACTAAAATTTGTGTCCAACTATTCCTGTCAGGTCATTTCAAACAAAACCCCCACAAAACCATGAAGCCTCTGAAACAAACCTTGTATCTCCAAGTTACATTGGGCAATTCTCAATCACATGTGTTTTTATTTTTTTCTGAGAAGCCATTGTAGTTTGGTTTTTCTACCTCAGATTACAGAAGGGGAAAATGTTTTCATAACATTTTATTTTAGATAAAAATAAAGCAAGAGTTGATTTTGCTTTTCATAGCTTTAAAATATCTTTAAAAATACCCTACTGCCCACGGGGAGAAAGAAGCCGTATCTGATTGAAACGGTGATTGGATTTTTTTGTACATGCTGACATCTGGGCCAGGCCCTATCTTTGAATCATTTCATTTCTAGCAGCACTATGATGGCATTTGTAAGTGGTTCACCGCCTGTTAAAATAGAAGGACACACACATGGGCTGTTTCCCTCTTAAAGGACACCTGCTGGGGTCGTGACCTGGGAAGTTGTTAAATTATGTCCTTGTTAGTATGGAGAGAACATGTGAGCCTGCTCACTTCACCAAACCAGGAGGAGGCTCTTACCTCGCCTGCAGATGTTCATGGCTGCTCACTCTAGCTGTGAGGTGGGCTTGGCTGGGGCTAAAAGGGAGGACTAGGCCAGGAACCATCCTTAGGACAGGCCGGCTCTACAAATGGGTGAAATGCGCGCTGTGTCCACTTCACTGTTGTAAATAGTGACACCTGGTGACAGTGGGAGGAGAGGAGTGCTCATTCCCTTTAACAATCCCTCACTATATTTTTAAAAAATTGCATACCATTTGACCCACAATTTTACCTGTAGAGCCTTTCAGTTGAAATTCTGAAAGGTTTGATCTATAAGAATGCTCATCTCTTATTTAGTTCTTAGAAGCCAAAATTTAGAAGCAATGGCCTTTCCAAACATAGAACATGGGTTAAAAATGGTAAAGGCCCATCTCTATGATGTAATAACTTGCAGCTATTAAAATTAGGATGTAGAAATATAATGAAATGGAAATAGTCAATATGTAAGAGCAGTTTACGAATCAGTATATGGAGTATCACTTTTGTGCATATGTGTGAAATGGTGCTTTTTTAAGTTTTGAAAATGTATTTGCTAAATTGTTAATCACTCAAGTCTAAGGTGACACTTATTTTCATTTTTGTGGGTTTTTTTATATAATCCAAATGTTTCTCAATAAAGGTTACTTTTACATAATACAGCAAACAAGTAATTTTAAAATAGGACTACCTTGTCCAAGAAGATGCCTATCCCCTTGCCCCTTACCTAGTTGCGAATGTTTGAGATCCCAAAACTAGAGATTGATTCCTCTTCAATCCTATACATACACACACACACACACACACACACACACACACACACACACTTCCTTAAGAAGAGGATTTACAAAGCTATATCAGTCACTTACACCTTAGTTTGAGTAAGCTCATTAGCTCCTTCCAGGGAGTGAAGTTTGATGGGTCCAAAGGAGGTTGCATAGGACAGTAGGGCACCTAAATGGAAGGTGAAGTGCATTCAGTAAGGTTCACTCTGCCCATGCAAACCTCTGACGTTTTTATATTTCACCAACCTAGAAAGAAATAGGCAGCAATTTGGTAATCTAAAAACTCTGCTCATTGTCTTGGCATCTGACAATTTTATCACTGGATAACAATGTTTGGAGTTTATTTGTTTTTAAGATGATTCAGATGGAGACCCCACCTCCTATTGCCCTAAATGCGTAGTAATACTACAGAACTGAGATACATATCTATATATTGCATAGGCTCCAGCCCGTTACTTTGTTGCTCTTTGAGTATTTAAAGTAACCTGGACTGTTCTGAATCTCTTCCTTTTCCTGGACACTCTCATCATTTATTCCTTTCCATTGGGAGAATTCATTTTTGAGCAAGATATTATTCAAACAACCCAAATATTAGATGTAGACAGCAGATTAAAGTAGAATTAGACTACATCTAAAGAGAAAAAAATACCCTACTTCATATATATATATACTGAAACTACTTACTATGAAGGACGAAGCCTTTATTGATCATCTATGATTCAGGTACTTTCTATGATTAAATTAGACATTAAATCATTTTCCTAGACATATAAATTAATTATATAAGCAACCTTTAAACATCAGTAATTTTTTTAAAAAAATTTACAGATTAGAAAACTGTAATTTAAAGATCAGGAGGTTCCAAACTGGATTCAGCCTTGGTCTTCCTCAACCTCCAGGTCCCTGGTACACCCACAGTGCTGTGCTATCCATCCAGATTTCTAGAAGAAAAAAAGAGAGAGCCTACCACACCACCACTAACACTGGGGTCACTACTGCTCTCACCAGCCAGAATGTGGTGCTTAGGGCCATCTTCAATAATAAAATGCATCACTGTAGCCAAGCTAACTGACTGCCACTCTCAATACTTTAAAAAAAAATTCTCAATACTTTTAATGACAATAACTTTAAGTCAATCACAGTGTCTGATTCCTAGGTGATCTGCGCTTTCTAAAGCACTCAGATAGCTCTACAGTCACTCAGAATTCTCTGACATCCATCTCCATTTTTCTTGATATAACTGTCACTTCACACATGAGTTTATTTCCCCCATCTATCCTCAGAATCTTTGCAATCAAGTTATTTTAGACAACTGATGATAAAAGAGCACTCAAGTCAGCATTTTGGATGATTTGAGGCCCTTATTTCATCTCTTGGTCAACTTTTTCAGTGTCCTGTAATCTTTTATATATAAATGACAGCCTGGGTTGAGTACATTTTCACTGCCTTTGACGAGCTCACTGGACTGAAAGACCTCTAGCCCAGGTGGGAATACACATGCTCCAATGTCTAAATTACTTAAACATATATCCTCTCAGTCAGAAATGTGATTTCTCGCCAGGCCTGTTGAATGCAATTGCCATTTTAGTTAAGGCACTTTGAAAGGAAAGAGAAAATAACATTTTAAAGAATATATGAACAATCTCACAGGTATATCTGCTATCTCAGGCACTTTTTGTTGTAGATTTTGTAGAACTTGGGAGAAGTAATAAGAAGATTGGGAGGGAATGCAAAGGGAGAGTATACTTATATTTTTGTGTATAGTACTAGAGGCCCGGTGCACAAAATTGTGCATTGGTGGGGTCCCTCGGCCTAGCTGGAGATCGAGGCCTATCAGGGAGCCAGCCAGCCAGGGGGAGGAGCTGTGGGAGGTTGGCCAGCCGGCTTGGGAGGTTGGCTGTGGAAGCACACTGACCACCAAGGGACAGCTCCTGCATTGAGCGTCTGCCCCCTGATGATCAGTGCACGTTATGGCAACTGGTTGACCAGTCATTCCGGTCATTTGGTCATAACAGTTGCTTAGGCATATATACATATATATATATATATATATATATATATATATATATATATATATAGAGAGAGAGAGAGAGAGAGAGAGAGAGAGAGAGAGAGGGGGGGGGGGGAGAGGCCCAGTGCACAAAATTCATGCATGGGGGGTGTCCCTCAGCCCAGCCTGCACCCTCTCCAATCTGGGACATCCCTCTCACAATCCAGGACTGCTGGCTTCCAACCTCTCACCTGCCTGCCTGATTGCCCCTAACTGCTTCTGCCTGCCACCCTGATCGATGCCTAACTGCTCCCCTGCCGGCCCGATTGCCCCTAACTGCCCTCCCTTTCCAAGCCTGGTTGCCCCTAACTGCCCTCCCCTGCCAGGTTGGTCGCCCCAACTGCCCTCCCATGCAGGCCAGGTCCCCCCAACTGTCCCCTCCTGCAGGCCTGGTCACCCCTAACTTCACTTTCCTGCTGGCCTAGTTGCCCCAACTGCCCTACCCTACAGGCCATCTTGTGGCGGCCATCTTGTGTGTTAGAGTGATGGTCAATTTGCATATTACCTCTTTATTATATAGGATATTACATGTTAAATACATACATATTCATGGTGGGGCAAAAGTAGGTTTCAGTTGTGAGTGCGTGAAACAGAGTTTACTCATGTATTATTATTTATGAATTCTTGTTTCATTTGCCATCTGAACAACTGTAAACCTACTTTTGCTGCACCCTGCATATATATGTGTATGTATGTGTTTGTATGTGTCTGCTCACATATGGGAATTTGGGAAATGACTTAGTGACTTTCAAAATATCAATAATGTCACTTAAGGAATATTTAAAAGTACAAGGTATATGACAGGCACTTTATTGATGAAAACAATAACTACAATTTATTAAGCACTTATATGTACCAGGCACACTGCCTTAGTGCACGCACATGTGCGTGCCCGCACACACACACACTATTGTATAGATATAATTCTCACAACCTAGTGAGTTCTCCTTTTACAGGTAAGATAACAGACTCAGAGAGGCTCAATAATGAACTCATTCAGATGTACATGATTAGCAAGTGAGATTATAAATACAGGCCTTTGGGCTTCCCAAAGGAATACTAATCTATATATTACACATCCTCCCTAATGAGACCCTCCCTGGTACTAGAATTTCCCACGTTATGACCTGATGCCGTCAACATCAGATTCATCTGGGGTACATGCTAAAGCACAGTTCCTAGGTTCCATCACCCACTTTCCAAGTTAAGAGTCTCTGGGAGGCCGGCCCCAAGGATTTACATGTTTTATTTGCTCCTCGGGTGACTTTTAAAATACATGGATATTTGTGAGCCCCTGTGGCTAACAAATGTGAGAGTAGCACAGTGGTGAGACCCTGGTGTCAGGAGTCAGGTGACTGGGTTTAAATCACACCATGCTGGTAACTAGTTCATCTTTCTGGGGCCGCATTACCCCATCTGTAAAGTGATGAGGCCTACTCTAACATTTTGCAAATATTTTCAATAAACTCTCACTGTATGAGAAATACTGGTTCGGCTATACTTTGCATTGATCAGTCTACTTACAAGTCCTATTTGCAGGGCCAGCCACTGTACGTCAGAGATTTTCAGTACCTGGGGTAGAGGCAGGGCTGCCAGGACCACAGCCAGGGGAACTGGGAGCTGGGAGCAAGGGCATGTAGCCTCTTCCCTGGCGTCCAGCACTCTTCTAGGTGAAATTGAAGAGACATGAGTGAGCACTGCCATTCCAAAATGCTAGGGTTGAGGCACAGAGGTAGTTTTCTCTGACCAGCAGCATGTTTTCACGGAAAACAAGCGTTATGTCCTGTTTGATAAAACAGGGGCTTGTACAACCGACAGCGACAGCTCCCCAATCTATTCCAGCCAAGAGGTAATCATTTCCAGTTTCCAAAACTATCCTGCCAAATCCAACAGCACGCATTTAATTTATGGTCCACCCAACTGTTCTGGCCTTTCCAGGAGAAGTAAATATGTCCTCAGTGGCTGCATTGTATTTGCAGAGAACGGACCTGTTGGCAGAATCAGCATCTGCATCTGCAAGCTCAGGCTCTGCAGCACACTGTCCACTGCAGGCACACATGGCATTTTGTAGGCATGTTTTGGGAGCCTGGGAGAAAGTGTGGGCTTTATTGTAATCTGAAGCGGCTTGTCTGGTGCTTTCCACACCTACATGTTTACTAAATAGTATTTGATATTTAGGTCCCAAAATAAATAGCAAATGAATATTCATGCATGTTGAATGCAATTAGAGAAAAACCCCAGAATAGAACCTCAGAATGCATACTCCCACTCCCCATCTGTAACCATTAGGGTAAAAGGACTACATTGCCAATAGCTAGGAGTCCTTCATTCAACAAACATGTATTGATTATGTACAGCCAATGAGATAAACAATGGAGGTGCTTTTTGTTTTTTAATTTCAAGGAGGAGAAATTACCTGAAAGTAGAGAATAATGGTTCAGAGTCTTCATTCAACAAATATTGAGTACATACTTCATGCAAGACACTGGTATAGGTACTGAAGCTTCAAGCAATGAATTTTTTTAAAAAAGTGATAGAAATCATTTCCCCTATAGGGTTTATGCTTAGTTTGATGAAGACAGATAAAGAACAAATGAATATAAAACATACAATACGATAAATGATGGTAAGTACTAAGCCAAAAATAAAAATATAGAGAAAAGAATAGGGGGTATGGATGAAAGGATATTGATTTAAATAAGGAACAGGGATACTCTTAAGAAGAAGATAAAATCGAGTATACACTTGATGGAGATAAGCTATGGGGATAAAAGCGGAAGAATGTTCTAGGAAGAGAAGGTCCTAAGTGCCATGTGCTGAAGCAGGTGAGTGCCCAGTGAGTTGGAAGGACACGGGACAGCTGATGTAGATAACATGAGGGAATACGTTTTAAGAAAGAAGTCAGAAAGATAGGAGGATGCCAGGTCATGTAAGGCTTTGTAAGCTAAACAAAGTCTTTCACTTGGATTCTGAATGAGATGGGAATCCATTGGGATTTAAGCAAAAGAATGACATGGTTGAACTTGCATTTTAAAACTATGACAGTAGCATATGAGCTGAAAGACTCTAGGGTGCAAGGGCAGGAGAAGGTGGCCAGTGGGTTGGTCTTAGGCTTAGCTATTGACAAGTTAATGAATGATGGAGACTTGAATCGGGGTAGGCATGGTTCAGGAGGTGGTTGCATTTTGGATATTTTGAATGTGGAACTAATATGATTTCTTGAACCATCTAACTTTGCATTTTGAAATATAATCCATATGCAGAAAAATTTACCACATTATGTAAAGCAAACACCATGGATCCAACACCCAGGTTAGGAAATAAGCATTGCCAGTACTCCAGATGCTCCATAGATTCAACATGCTGGGAAAGAAAATGGGATATGTTAAGCAGAGACATGGGAGCTGTAAAAGAGACCCAATCAAACTGACAGGGATGAAAATGACAATATCCTAAATAAAAAATTCACTAGAGAGGATGAACCACAGAAGAGACATGACATTTCAGAATAAAAGATGAGTGAACTTTCCAAGATGATGTCTTTAATGAGCAGGATGGAACGATGTTCTTACGAAATATGAAGAACATCTTCCAAGAGAAGTAACGGCGGCCTCTATGTGCCCAAGCCCTCTGGGGTTATCGCTGACCAGCCAAATCCCAACTGAGCACACCCTTTGCCATTTCTTCTTTCCTTGGAAATAACAATAAAGGCTACTTTTCACAGTTCCTTCTTCCCCTTCACCTCCTGATCCTGGTGCTCCCCAGCGTTACCCCATGGTATGGCCTGCCCCCTCTTCCTGAGAACTGTACCTCATCTTTCAGTGGCAACCATCTTCTGATTGTTGACTTTACCATACCTAAACAACAGAAGTTCTTTGAGGAATGCTCTCAATACCTACATATTTTAGAAGGACATGGAAATAGCACTGGGAAGAGAGAGTATTTAACTATGAATTAGTCTCAAGAAAGGCCTCAGAAATGTCAATCTCCCAGAAAAGGAATGGGCCTTCTAAGTGGTTCCCTTTTGCTGGGCTCCAGCCCCAGCGGGTCCAGGGGTCCCCAAAGGTGTGGATGGAGTCAGCGAAGAAGGAATGACACGGAGACAGCGTTCAGTTGATCAGCAGCCTAGCCAGGATCTCTAGCCAAGTTCTGGTCAGGATCTTCAGCGAAGTTCTGGTTAGGATCTCCAGCCAGGTTGTGTGTCCATGTTCTCTTGCTAGGTTCTTCAGCCATGTTCTCCAGGTTCTGTCTAGGTTCTCCAACCAAGTTCTGTAGCCAGGTTCTGTCCAGGATCTTTTGCCATGTTCTCTCCAGCGAAGTTCTTCTGTGTCTAGGTTCTGTGTAGGTTCTGTGTCTAGGTTCTGTGTCCTGTTGTCTTGTTACATCTGTATTTATACCAGTTGATTTCAATCCTATAAATCTGTATTCCAAAGGTTAGGGCATTTCTTATCTTCATTCCAGGGAGTAAAGATTATGTAGCTTAAGCATGATTGTTCGTAGTTAAAGTGATTAATTACCCACCTGGCACTTAGTTAAGGGGTTTTATTCCCTCCCTAACTTTAGGGGAAAATCCCTACCTGGGGAAACAACCTTTCTTAGAGAGGTGACCTTGGTTAAAACACATAGTGCCAAGAAGGTGAGCAAACATATTAAGAAAAGTATGCCATATATGCCAGGTCCCTTGAAACAGCAAGGATGGACCGGCTCCCGGCACCCTTTGAGACAAGGGGCCCAGCTTTCATAATCATTTATTAATCAGGGTAGGGTATGTTCTGACCCTGCACAGGGGACTTGAACTGTTTGGCTGAGAGCATTACCCAGACAGGGACTCACCCAAAGTGCCCTGAGCCACCAATGTTCCCAGCAAGGGGTGGAGCCTCAGCTCTAAAAGAGGGCTGGGAGGGGCACCTCTGCGTCTACTATATAACAGGAAGATATGCCCTAACCTGTTTGGCTCAATGGATAGAGTGTCAGCCTGGGGACTGAAAGGTCTCAGGTTCGATTCCGGTCAAGGGCATGTACCTTGGTTGCAGGCACATCCCCAGTGAGGGGTGTGCAGGAGGCAGCTGATCGATGTTTCCCTCTCATCGATGTTCCTAACTCTCTGTCCCTCTCCCTTCCTCTCTGTGGAAAATCAATGGAATGTATTAAAAAATAATAACAGGAAGATAAAATCAGCAGCCAAATATTGTCCAGCTCATATGATTCGAGAGCTTTCTGATGCAGCCAACATCACTGAAGAGAATAAAGGCTGCAGTTGAAAAGGTACTAAAAGTCCATGCCAAAGGCAGTCAGATATGTCCCTTCAACCCTGGCAGAAAATAAATGTAAAATAAATGAGCCATTTACAACTCTGCAAAAGCCAACATACTGTGAAGATCTATCAGGTGGACCATGAAAAAAAATTGACCGTCTTCGACAAAGCAATTAAAAATAAAAATTGGTGCAATTGAATTCCAAATAAAATAAGCTTCAAGAGTAGAAGAAAAATGGAGGGGGGATGTTTGGGTTTCTCTCTCTTCTTCTTCTTCTTCTTCTTCTCCTCCTCCTCCTCCTCCTCCTCCTCCTTCTTCTTCTTCTTCTTCTTCTTCTTCTTCTTCTTCTTCTTCTTCTTCTTCTTCTTCTTCTTCTTCTTCTTCTTCTTCTTCTTCTCTCTCTCTTTCTCTCTTTCTTTCTCTCTCTCTCTCTCTCTCTCTCTCTCTCTCTCTCTCTCTCTCTCTCTCTCTCTCTCTCTCTCTCTTCCCCCTCCTCCTTTATTTGCCTTTAGAACTTCATATCATTTTGTTAAGGTGGGAACTGATTGGAGAGGACAGGGCAACTGACAAAGGCTGATTAAGGAACTCATATTCCAAGAATAGTGAGTCCAGGGCATATAGCCATGTGGATTCTTGGGGGTAGCAGGGTGAATTCTATGAAAATTTTGTTTGTTTCTAGTTGTTTTCTTTCCCATAATGAGAATAAAAGCTGTGTAATCTACACTTACCATTCTGTCATTATTCTAATAAGCAATAACAAAAATGAAATAAAAAAATTTAAAAACACATTGTGATTGATCCACAAAGTCCTATGGATTATCCTGTCAAATGGAGGGGGAATGCACAAAAGAGAAAGGGTTTTATTGAAAGACAGTTAGCAAATGTGTATAGGGAAAGCAAATACCCGGATATGTCATAAAAATGTAAAGAAACTGCTGCAGAGGAGGAGAGGGAGCCAGTCAAGGGAGCGGCAAGAAATGAACACCTCACTCAAGGCTCCTTGTGTTTCCTGGACTACTCCCTACGTTCTGTACTTCTTTAAATCTCCTTAGTTTTTGTTTGGGGGTCTCAGCTGAAATGAACTTTCCCCAGATCCAGTAACCCTGCTAGACTCAATCATTCCAACCTGTGCTTTTTGTTCAGAGGCCAAATCATATTTTGTGTTTATATAGACACGCGGAAGTAACTGCATATGCAACTAAACTAAGCTGTCCTAGCACAGTGACGGCCAGTAAATGTTTTTTTTCCTTTTTTTAAAAAAATATTTTTTTACTGATTTCAGAGAGCAAGGGAGAGGGAGAGGGAAAGAAACATCAATGATAAGAGAGAATCACTGATTGGCTGCCTCCTGCATGCCCCCTACTGAGGATCAAGCCCACAACCTGGGCATGTGCCCTGACCAGGAGTCAAACCATAACCTCCTGGTTCATAGGTCAATGCTCAACCACTGAGCCACACCAGCCTGGCAAATGGTTAGTTTTTCAATGAAATGATCATGCATTCCTATTTGGACCTCTAGGAAGCGGCTGGATTGGGAGACATGTGAATATGAACTAACGCTTTGATAGCAATCAAGTGCATTCTCTTCACAGACACTCAGCTCGCACAGCAACATTCCTTCCATTTCTTCTACTTGCATCCTCCCTCCTGACACGCAGAGCACTGAAGGGGCCGCTGCGGCAGGATGGGAGGATCTACCACCCCTGAGCCTGACTGCTTTCCGAACCCGACTGTGTGCTCAGGGTAAATTAATTATTCTTTTCCCATCTGCCAGGGCTTTAGAGAAAGAACAGCTGCAAAGCCTGGCGAGTCTGGGAGATCAAAAGCAGCCTGGACACTGTGGTGGACTGTCAGGCCCGCTGCCCAGCTCCCTACCTGTTGGCAGCTTTGCCATTTGATCAGCCTCAGCACAGCCCCGAGGGGGCGGTATCTCAGGTGCACTTTCAAGAATGAATTCCTTTCAATAAAATTTGCTGGATTCAGCCCCTCCCTTCCTTCCCTTTCACTCCTGTGAATAAACCCACTGAGACTTTGGCCAACCCACCCTTCACTGTCCAGCTCAACCTGCACAACCCGCTCCAAGAGAATGACTCGCAAATGCTGTTACTGACAGGCGAGTGGGAAAGGAACCTGCCCTTTTTTCTCGTCTGTCCTCTGGAGCAATAAATCATCTACCCGACCCAGGTGATTTCTACAGACAGTCCACTTAAAGCAGCACTCCATGATTTAACAGATAGAATGCTTCTTCAACAGATCGTTTCTAACCATTCGTCCTGTGTTCCGCAGACAACCTAACTTTCCTCTTATTTTCAAATCACCTAGGGTCCAACCAGATAAAGTTGTTAGGAAATATGGTCTATGACTTCACGCTGTGGAATTTTCCCCTCATCTCCCATTTCCAGGAAGAGTATCTCTTTATGAACGAAATAGTGATACTGGACAGGAACACAGACTGCTGACCACGTTGCAGCCTGCAAAGCCAGACAACCTGTTGTTTTTGGAAGAGATGGTGGCCAGTCTGATGTGTTTGCTTTTTAATGGACATGGTATGTGTTAAGTGAAATTGGACTTGAGATGAAGAGAGAGGCTTAAATGGGTTTGTCCTTGAATCTCGACTACCTTTTTTATTTTTTATTTTTATTGATTAAGATATTACATATGTGTCCTTATTGCCCCTCATTCCCCCCACACTCATGCCCTCATCCCCCTGTTGTCTGTGTCCATTGGTTAGGCTTATATGCATGCATACAAGTCCTTTGGTTGATCTCTCCTTCTTACCCCTGCCCTCCCCTACCTTCCCTCTGAGGTTTGATGGTCTGATCGATGCTTCTCTGTCTCTGGGTCTGTTTTTATTCATCAGTTTATGTTGTTCATTATATTCCACAAATGAATGAGATCATGTGATATTTATCTTTCTCTGACAGACTTATTTCACTTAGCATAATGCTTTCCAGTTCCATCCACGCTGTTGCAAATCATAAGAACTCCTTCTTTTTTTACAGCAGCATAGTATTCCATTGTGCAGATGTACCACCGTTTCTTAATCCACTCATCTGCTGATGGGCACTTAGGCTGTTTCCAAATCTTAGCTATGGCGAATTGTGCTGCTGTGAACATAGGGGTGCATATATCCTTTCCGATTGGTGGGCTATTTTTTAAAATCTTACTGTATCTATTGACTTTAAGGAAAAGTAATTTCGACAGTTTAGTATGGAAGGGACTTTGCTTTTCTAATAAATTACACACACATTAAAGGATGTGAGGAAGACTTTACTTGAGGAGTATTCTCAATAGGCATGAACGGCCTAATCTTCTGGTTTTATAATAAAGCCCATAATTTAATTTTCCCATTAATATCCAAAGCCTGACTGTGCACACAATGACACTATATTAAGGGTGGCTTTTATGGTATTTAAATTCAATTTCCCTTCCTCTGTTACCCACTCATATTAGGGGAAAGTTTTCAAATTAAGTCAAATATAATGCTTCGGTATAAATGAGAAACAGAGACCCAAACCAAAGCAGTGTCATTGCTACGAAGAGTCCCGTGATCTGTTAGCAAGTTGTTATTTCTCTTCACTGCTTTTGGGGGTGAGAATTAAACTTGCAAAGGACATCGCCAGCCTATGTGCCAAAAGGGCCTCTCCAAATGCACTGCGCTTGTGCCGGGCACCCCTTCTGCACTAAACCTTAAAGTGAACTCTGAACTCAAAATCTCCGTCAGTGTGAAGGCCATTCATTTTAATTAAATGGAAATACATATATGTATATATTTTCAAATAGAGCAAATTAAAATGTATAATACATTTCTAGATGGATCTAAAGTGGCCTCATCAAAAGCCTATTAGTTGACAAGAAGGGGAATGTATCAGTGGATTATGATAAAAGTTGTACCCAGAATCCAGAAAAAAGGGGGGTCTGTTTGCCTTTACGCCAACATTATATTATTACGCTTCTCTTATGACATTATGTAGGGCAGTAAACCTAGATCAACTTTACAGGCTTTGGTTGAAATAATTTATTGTACTTACCAGGCACTTTTACAGATGCCACCTCTTGATTTGAATGATTCATTAGAAACAGTACATGCTTTAGAAATAAATGTTCGGGATCACAATTCTTTCTACCACATATTAGCTCTCACTTCAGGAAAATAACTTCAACTCTCTGAGCCTCAGCCATCTTATCTTTAAATGGGATAATAATTTCAACTTTACAGGAATGCTGAGAGATAGAAATAAAATAATATGTGAAAGATATGCATAGGCCTGGCTCATATAAGTGCTTAATAAATACAACATGCTAATATTTCTTCTGTGGTTAATTTCTCAGGGCTGCCTACCTGTAAGAGCCTGGGATCACTCAATTATTTAGAGAGTTGGTGTTGGAATTTTGTTTATTCCTCATTTTAGCACCTTTTAATTTCCTGCCCATCCTATATTACTCTTGAAGATATACATAAGAAAAACTATTTGACAAATAGAAGTTTATTAACAACTGAACCTGCCTACTCTCAAATTGTAATAACAATATTTATAGCCACCAGGAACCACATGATGTTTAGTTCTGGGCCTAGATATATTTCTCAGTGGCTAGTGGGGTCAGTATATGATTATGTTTGAAAGTAGAGACTTTGGCATCTTACTGCCTCAGTTCAAATCCCACTACTTCTTCTTTTTTATTTTAGAGAGAAAAGAAGGGGGTGGGGAGAGAGAGGAAGAACGAAAGAGAGAGAAAGAGAAAGAGAGAGAGAGAGAGAGAGAGAACACAAAACATTGATTGGTTGCCTTCTTGTAAGCATCCTGACCAGGAATATCAAAACTGACACCTAGGTATGTGCCCTGACTGAGAATCTATCTCACAACTTTTTGTGGTACTGGACAACGTGCCAACTAACTGAGCCACCTGCCAGGGCTAAGTCTCCACTACTTCTTATCAGACCTACAAGATTAGGCAACCAGTTCATCTCTTTGACTTTTGGTTTCTAAAAATATAAAACTGAGAAAGTAATATTAGTTTTCTTAAACAATCCTAGTGATAACTAAATAAGTTAATTCATATAAAGCATCTTAACTCTGACTTCAGTTCATGCTTATCTTTGTTAATTTTAGAAAAATGTGTGGTTGGGTCTGGCTTCCCCTTTTATAACCAGTTAGACTTAGAAAACATTTAACCTAATCACTTTTTTCCCCATATCCTATATAATAAAGCCTAATATGCTAAGTGTCCAGTTATCTGGTCGTCTGTTCAACCAATCAAAGTGTAATAAGCTAATGATATGCTAAGGCTGCTCAACTACTTGCTTTGACATGCACTGACCACCAGGGGGCAGATGCTCCAACTGGTAGGTTAGCTTGCTGCTGGGGTCCGGTGGATTGGGACTGAGCAAGAGGGGCTGGACACGTCCTGGAACCCTCCTGTGGTCCCTCTCTGGCTGGCCAACTTCCCTTCCCAGCCCCTATCATGCACCGGTGGGCTCCCTCAGCCTGGTCTGAGCACTCTTGCAATCCGGGACCCCTCAGGGGATGTCAGAGAGCCAGTTTCAGCCTGATCCCGCAGGCCAGGCAGAGGGACCCCACTGGTGCATGAATTCATGCACCAGGCCTCTAGTTTTTTAAATAAAATTTAAAAATAAATCCATTAACAGAGCTGCTATGACGACTAAATGACATCATGCTCAAACACTGCCTCATCCACTGCTGCCTATGTGGCCAGGCTTCCACACCTCACTGCCTAACAGGCCCCAGCTTGTAAATTTAGTGACAGGAATGAAAATGCTACCAATTAGAGAGCAACATTAACATTCACAAGTTCAGCTGCTACAATCTGTTTTAGAAAAGATTTGAGGAATTCTGGATGTAAGACAAAAAAAATTGGATGGTGAAAGTGAATCAATTATAATATCATATTAATTGATGTTTAAGATGGAAGAGGAAATATTTTTAATCCTTATTCAGACATAACTATTTTAAAAATTAAATTCTAGTTGAGATCTTAATTACAGGGTGGGACAAAAGTAGGTTCACAGTTGTTCATATGGAAAATAGCACAACAATAAACTATGTTTCCAGTACTCACAACTGTAAACCTACTTTTGCCCCACGCTATATTTTCCACCATTATGTTTGAAGCTGCTAAACCTTCTTGCCTGAAGACTTTGCTCTTTTAGGTTCATAAGCTGCAGTTAAAAGGGACTGAGATTCATTCAGTGCCTTGGTTTGTGGATCTTTACCTGTGGCTCCTACATGCGTATATTCTAGGTTGGAATCTTCTGTTGGGTCTTATTGGAGAAGCTAATATGAACTGTAGGTACTTAACAAATATGTGTTAAGTCAGTGGTTGACAAACTCATTAGTCAACAGAGCCAAATATCAACAGTACAATGATTGAAATTTCTTTCGAGAGCCAAATTTTTTAAACTTAAACTATATAGGTAGGTAAATTGTTATTAACCTAATTAGGGTACTTCTAAGGCAATGATGGCGAACCTTTTGAGCTCAGTGTGTCAGCATTTTGAAAAACCCTAACTTAACTCTGGTGCCGTGTCACATATAGAAATTTTTTGATATTTGCAACCATAGTAAAACAAAGACTTATATTTTTTATATTTATTTTATATATTTAAATGCCATTTAACAAAGAAAAATCAACCAAAAAATGAGTTCATGTGTCACCTCTGACACGCGTGTCATAGGTTCGCCATCACTGTCCTAAGGCTTAGGAAGAGCCACACTCAAGGGGCCAAAGAGCCGCAGTTTGCCGACCACGGTGTTAAGTGAATGAATTTATGGTGTGTAATCTGCCTTTCGGTCTGTAGAGCCCATGATCACAGCCAGCTATTAAAAGGAATTTAAAGCTAACATGGGTCAAATGGGGTCTCCCAACTTGAATGTAAATATGTATGAACATACACATGAGCGCGCGCGCGCGCACACACACACACACACACACACACACACACACACACATTGTGAAACCACCAAATACCAAAATCAGAGCCGCTAAAGTGGGCTTTTTATGTTGCTTTATAAAGAAGCACCTCCTCCCCAATTCCCTTCCTCTACTGAGCAGAACATCTTGTGCAAAGTCGAAGTTCAAAAAGTACTTGTCACGCCGAAACCGGGTTGGCTCAGTGGATACAGCATCGGCCTGCGGACTGAAAGGTCCCAGGTTCGATTCCAGTCAAGGGCATGTACCTGGGTTGCGGGCACATCCCTGGTGGGAGATGTGCAGGAGGTGGCTGATCGATGTTTCTCTCTCATCGATGTTTCTAACTCTCTCTCTCCCTTCCTCTCCGTAAAAAAATCAATAAAATATATTTTAAAAAAAAGTACTTGTCATATAATTAAATGAATTAAAAGTAGACATCAAAACTCACTACAAACAAAAGCATTAACAAGGCCAGATAGGTGAGTGGACTTTTTCTAGGAGCCCTGTGCAGCAGTTCATCCCTCAGATGGATTTTTAAATTTAGGTTTCCCCAAGGACAAAAACAGAGACAGCAGCACACACACCTCAGGTTGGCTTTGAGAATGAGTTGCCATTTAATCACTTGTGCCTGTTTTATCACCGCTAGATGGAAATAGCAATACCCACATCTTTCACATAAGGCACAAAGGAAATTAAAAGAAAATCTACACTAATAAAAGAGAAAAATGGTAATTGGCGTACGGCGCTACCCTTTTCATTGGCTAATCAGGGCTATATGCAAATTAGCTGCCAACTAAGATTGGCAGTTAACTGCCAACTAAGATTGGCAGTTAACTGCCAACAAGATGGCAGTTAATTTGCATATGTAGGCACAATGCAGGGAGGCGAAAGGGAAAGCAGGAAGAAGCCCCCTGCCACTGACAGTGATCAGAAACCCAGGGGGGAGCTAAGAGCTGGGGGGCAGGGCAAAGGCGGCCCCAGGGCCGCCTTTGCCCTGCCCCCCAGCCATGATCGGAGAATCAGGTGCCTTTTCCGCCCTGGCCAGTGATAGCAGGAAGTAGGGGTGGAGCCAGCGATGGGAGCTGGGCACGGTCGAAGCTGGCAGTCCCAGGAGCTAGGGGTCCCTTGCCTGGGCCTAAAGCGAAGCCCACGATTGCGGGGCCACTGCAGCTGCAGGTCCCCGCTGCCCGGGCCAGACGCCTCAGCCAGAGGCGTCAGGCCTGGGCAAGGGGCCGATCCTGCAACCACGGGGAGCTGGGGGTCCCCTGCCCAGGCCTGACACCTCTGCCGGAGGCCTCAGGCCTGGTCAAGGGGCCGATCCGGTGATTGGTGATCAGAGGGTGATGAGGGTCAACTCCTCTGTCCGAGGAATCAGGCCTGGGTGGGGGGCTGGGGGTCCCCTGCCCAGGCCTGATGCCTGGGCCAGAGGCATCAGGCCTGGGCGGGGGGCGGAGCCGGGGATTGGGGGGATATGATGGTCCCCTTGCCCAGGCCTGAAGCCTGGGTCAGAGGCGTCAGGCTTGGGCGGGGGGTGGAGCAAGTGATCAGAGGGAGATGGGGGTCCCCTGCCCAGGCATGATTCCTGGGCCAAAGGCCTCAGGCCTGGGCGGGGGCCAGAGCCAGTGATCGGGGGGAGATGGGGGTCCCCTGTCCAAGCCTGACACCTCTGGTGGAGGCGTCAGGCCTGGGCAAGGGGCCGATCAGGCGATCGGAGGGTGATGGGGGTCTACGCCTCTGGCTGAGGCATCAGGCCTGGACAAGGGGCAGAGCTAGCAATCAGAGGGGTCTGGGGGTCCCCTGCCCAGGCCTGATGCCTGGGCCAGAGGCATCAGGCCTGGGCTGGGGGCAGAACCAGTGATGGGGGGAAATGAGGGTCCCCTGCCCAGGCCTGACGCCTCTGTCAGAGGCGTCAGGCCTGGGCAAGGGGCCGATCCTGCGATTGGAGGGTGATGGGGGTCAATGCCTGAGGGCTCCCAGTATGTGAGAGGGGGCAGGCTGGGCTGAGGAACACCACCCCCCCACACACACACACACATACCCAGTGCACGAATTTTGTGCACCGGGCCCCTAGTATTATATATAAGTATGCTTCTAGAAAGTTATTTTCTTCTTTTTTAGGAGATTTTTCCTCTATGTTTTCAGTAATAAAGGAAAGCAACTTAATGAACGAGGATTTCTGTTTTCCACTGGGTTATGCTATTCAGCAGCAGAGGACAATATTCTCTGATAGTTCTAAGGAGGTGAATAGTTTTGAAACTGTGGGTGGGAAGTTGCTGGGTAAACACCTTCTTTAGTAGCAGGATATGGCCTACCTGGTTTAGAGAGAAGCTAGAAAAACCACTCATTTCTCCTCAGCTTACTTGACACCGTACTCTCAATCTGAACAGAATAAATTGTGTTAAATGGATGGACATTGTAAACAGTCCAGGGTTATGACTGGAGTTAGTCCTGCTCTTTCCCTGTGTTGGTCCAATAGTAAAATCCCGAAACTGGCTTCTGCTCTAGTGTGCATTCCATTTTTCAGCACAATTGCCCCAACTCCTTTAACATGTCAGTAATTAATGGAAACAGTATGACTACACCATTAAGTTTTTATCCTTGTAATATTTTTAGTTCTCCAAAATGTATGTGGGTGTATGCACATGTATAAGTGGGCATATTGACAGCTGAAATTATTTTTAAAATAAAGAAAATAGAAATCAAGAACTATTTTGAAGGTTGCCTCTTCCTTTCCTTCTTTTGTTTCTGTAATATGCCAAAATGGAAAATAGAAGGGGATATAACTAAGTTTATTTAATCAATTTTGTCTAAACCATTGCTTGCATCTGAAATGAAACCCAGTGGTTTTGTCTTTTATCAGTGATTGCTTTGAAGATTTAAAGACCCAGCTTCTCTGTTGGTGAGAAGTGGCGCAGCCTGTTGCCTGTGAAGCAGACAGAAAATTATACTTGAAGTAAATAACTTGAGCATATCGAGTAGCTCACTTTTATGTCAGAGGTTTTCTTAATTATAGCATCTATTTCTGGAAGATGAGAGGGAGCCTGTGTCACCTTTGCTGCATATGACATTATAAGAAAATTCTGATTTTACCCCTTCCCCAGAGGAGCCCACCTAGCACCTTGAATCAGAAAGAAAGAGCAGGCACCCTATTGATCAGAAATGTATCTCAGCGCAGAGCCAGTGAGGGCCGTGGTGTATGAAGAGTTTTTGCTTTAAATAAAAATGCATAGCCCTCTGCTTCTACCCTTTGGTGTATCTGTTCCTAGAAACTGTTTCTCTTTCTAATAAAATTTTCTTATTAACTCCAAGTGGATATTAATAATGATAGTAATAAGAGATAGTGTAAACACTACACGGGTGTTAACTCATTTAGTCTCCACAAAACCCCATGAGATGAGTAGAAATATGACCCTTATGTTAAAAAAATGAACAAAAATGAGTCCAAGGTGGGTTTAAAAAACGACTTAGAGTTCGGTAAGGAGTATCAGAGCCATGATTCAAATCTGGACGGTCTGGCTCCAGCGTCTGCACATTTTAAGTATCATGGTCAGGGAAGACCATAATGAGAAGCTGACATTTGAACAGAGATCTAAGCTATAGGTGCAAAGGTGCCTGAGGAAATGGCATTCCAGGCAGAGGAGAGCAAGCGCAAGAGCATGCTTATGTGAGAGGCAAAGCGTGTGGCAAGATTTCAGGCACTTCTGCCTTGTATCTGGAGTTGCTATTATCTGAAACGGAGAAGATAATGGTGATACGGGTTTAGTGGGACAACCAGGAGTTCAGCTTTGGACAGGAATTCTGTGTTGAGCAGGGTGTGATTGAGAAATCTACTAGACATTCAAGAGGAGACATCTAATAAGCAGTTAGATATCTAAGGCTGGGTTCTGAGGAGATAACCCATGATGGTCCCGCCAGCTTCAGGGATGCACTTACAGCCATGAGACTAGCAAAGAGCACTTGCAAAAAGTACCAAGTACATGACGATGGGAAAGTGGTCCAAGAACTGAGCCCTCCAACATTTAGACACCAAAGATGAAGAGTCAGGAGGGAAACCTGGTGACTGTGGAGTCCTAGATGCCAAGTGAAAACAACCTTTCATGAAGAGGAGATAGTCAGACTTGTCAGATGTTGCTGGTTAAGACAAGGAGACAAGGACTGGGAATGGAGCAATGAATAGAGCAATGTGGACCATATCAGTGACCTTGATAAGAGATTTTTCATTCTAATGATCGAAGCAAAAAATCTAATTAGAGTGGATTTATGAATGATCAAGATTTTTTCCCAAATCACATAACTAAGATCTTTCAAAGAACAAGTCATTTTCCTTATCCTTATTGATTGCATCAAACGGCAGTTGTCCTACTATGGAAAGGAGACATGTTTTAAATGATGCACAATTTCTGAATAAAATATAGAATTCAGTAAACAAAGAGTGAAAAATATACAAAGAATACTGAGGAGAGAGATTTAACAAAGAAGAACTTGTTGGAAGAATGGAATGGATATGAGAATTGCCAAACACTCAATTCACTGTGACTTGGGGAAATTTGGGGGAGATTTGTCGGCCAACGTGACGAAGTCTGGGCCCAAAGAATGAAGGTGCCCTTTGCCATTGTGTGGACTCAGCAAAGCTTCTCCCCTGCTGCCCTCTATGTTGGCTTCACTTCCAGGTGAGCTCCCCAGACGTGCTGGCCACCAGTGGCTCCAGGTATACCTCTTAATGTGCAGCAATCCCTGTGGGAGGGGCTTTTCTCCCTCAACAATACCTGGACACAGCAAGCACTGGCTCTGAGCAGCATGACCATAGCTCAATAACCCCTCACTGTGGCCCCAGGAGTGGATTAGCTAGACTTAAGTCTCACCTCCTCCTCCTGGAGGTGGCTTACCGAGGTCAGCTCTTTCTAAACCCACAGGTATTAGCAATTAAGTGGAAAGTTACCCCCAAAAAGTAAGGATCTAATCCTATAAAATGGGAGAATGGATACTGGGTGCATAAAAAAGATGTCCATTATAGGGGAGAAGGAAGAAGACTCAAAAGAAAGAAGAAAGGAGACAAGTAGTTGTGTAGCACTATGTACTTTACCTAAACCTGTTTACATTTTCTCATATAATGTCCATAAGAACCACAAGAGGTAAGTGCTTATGTTGGGGAAAGCTTTGAAAAGAGAGGAGATCTCAAATAGTTGCCTCAGAGAAAACCTTCCCCTAGGATGACATTATAAATTAATATTTCAAACCTTAAGGTATTTGTATTCATAGTCATATACTGGGGGGGAAAAGTATGGCTCATCTGTTTAGCACTATCATCAGTAGCCATAAAACAAATCAATACATGCAAATAAGTGTTACAGAAAGGTATAGTCATATAGTCTGGTACAAAGCCAGAGGTTCTCTGGTTCAATTTCCCCAGCAAGTGAAGCTCTTAGGTTCTAAGGGGGAGCAAAGAGTGGTCACATGAGTGTGAGAAGTGGTGGAGGAGCTCTAGTGTGGGGTAGGGGTCATAGAGTAACTACATCTTACAAGGATTTTCCAACAGTCCTGTCACTTCAGCCTTGCCTCTCTCCAGTTCCCTGAGACTTGCACAATAGCTCCAAAGCCTTCACCTTGCTGAGGTTCCAGGACTAACACTGGCTTGTTGCAATTTCACTCTTCACATTAGGAACTGGATTTCAGCTTCATTTTCTTCCTTTGTTTGTTGTTGACACCTCTCATCTAGGGTCTTCTCCGCTGTCATGCTTTCTTTTTCTCTGTACTCTTATATCTCTTCCCCCGCCCCCCACACACTGTCATTAACCCCCGCCCCACAGTGTTTTGAGAAGTCACAAGCATAACACATACATGTACACTCAATCTACCTCATTTGGCCAGAGTCCTCTCATCCATTTCTACATAATCCATTTCCATGTTTAATAATTGATAATGTTAGGCATACTATTATAATCCCTCTTGGTAGACTAAAGCCCTACCTCTCAATTTCAATAAATCTTCCCATCCCTAAGGGATAATATACACACCGACCTCTAAACCCTACCAACATTCATAAATTTGAACATATTCCTTGGCCTAAGTCCTACCCTCATATTTATTTGATCAGCCTGTTTTTAGGTTGGTTCCAAATCTGAGGTATCACTGTGTATCAAACAGAATTTGCCTTGTGATCATACTGTCATTAAGAGGCCAGATAAAGATGGCAATGTTTAGATTCGTGTTTTGATCTTTGGTCAATTATCGTTTCCAAGTGCTTAGATAATACAATTGATCCACCGGAAGTTCTCATTCTATCTGGAGTTTTCTAACCCACCGTGGCAGCATTACACCCACAATCGCCACACCTTTGGAAAGCACGAGCTACACAGAATGCAAGATTGTGAAGCCCGGTATGAAGTAGTGCTGAAATGAAAACACCATGCGTCTCTCCAGGAGGCTTTAACAGAAAGAATATACATTTGGGAAGGAAAGACACTGAATCCCAGAAGCTGAGAAAATGCGGCTCGAAGCAGCCCATTTCTTTTAGCTGTCAGTGACTTTTCAGTTATGGGTTTGTTTTGTTTTATAGCTTTCTCTGACTCTATAAAGCATCTTGACACACTGCCTGAGACCTCTGGCTTGCTATCTATTCCATTTTTTTTTAGAGTAAGTGAGATGCCATTTTGAAAGGCACTGAGGCATTGCAGTTAAATTACACCCACTGTATGTGCAGACAGCCATGTAGTGAGCTCACTCCTACGGACTTGGTAGGCTTTAATTTATGTTAGCTTAGAGGGGAGCAGGGGTGACCACCATGATATGATAGACCTGATACTTAGCTACATGAACATCCTTTCTTATTAGATCGAAGTATTGCTCCATATTTTACAGGTTGATGGGGTGTGTGTGTGTGTGTGTGTGTGTGTGTGTGTGTGTGTGTGTTTACTGGGAATTCAGGTATTCTGACTTCTCTTCTTGTTCATCTTTTTAATATTTAACATGTATACAATTAGTATATTCTCTGTGCCAAGCACTGTCTTCACAGGAAGTGGAGAAAATACTAATGAAAAATAATCATGATGTGAATGTACCTTCAGAGGTGGGGTCTATAGAGTGTTGTGGGAACATAGAACAGGGAACCTGCCCTCTACTTGGGCGATTAGGGATGGTATCCCAGAATAAGTAACATTAATTTGACATCTATTTGATTATGATAAATTTACAAAGTTGCTGAAACCGGTTTGGCTCAGTGGATAGAGCGTCAGCCTGCGGACTGAAAGGTCCCAGGTTCGATTCCGGTCAAGGGCATGTACCTGGGTTGCGGGCATATCCCCAGTAGGAGATGTGCAGGAGGCAGCTGATCGATGTTTCTCTCTCATTGATGTTTCTAACTCTCTATCTCTCTCCCTTCCTCTCTGTAAAAAATCAATAAAATATATTTAAAAAAAAAAAGTTAACTGGATGGTGGGATTTGAAGGAGAGAGTTCTTCAGAGTGCTTGAAACTTTTAAAAAACTTAAAGAAGTTCAGTGAGTAGAGGGTCATGTGCTTACAGGACAGTGGCAAGAGATATGGGTTCAGTGTGAGGACCAGACCAAGTTCTGAAGAGTTTTAAGTATGTAGGGCATTTGGTCTTTATTTAAAGGAAAGTGGAAACAAGTAAAGGGTTTTAAATGAAATAATATGATTACATTTGCTTTTTAGAAGGGGTGATTAGGTTAACTTATAGGTAATAGATCATGGATAAGGTATATATGAACCTGAGAATGGCATAATACTGAAGGCTGCTGTTGCAAATCTCAAGGGAAAAGAAGATAAAATTCCAACTGGGGAGAAAGCAGTGGGGGTGCAGGAATGTTGGAAAGTTAGGAAATTTAGAAAATTGATATTTTCAGGACACTGCTATTATAATTTATTATCTGGTTGAAACAAGAGGAAGAGGCAAATTGTTAGTTTTCTAGTTTGTTCAAATTCTACAACTATATAAATTCTTTAAATTCCTCTCCTAGGTCATCATTTTGTTTCTCTCTACATTTCCACATGCAACCTTGATGACTGTCTCTAAGTGAGTCAGTCCTATATCACCAACTCTACATTCAGCCATAACCACAATTCTTTTTCTCTGTCTATACATATGTATCTGATAGATAGATATAGTTTTGTCTATAGTTTCCCTTGCCTTATAGTTTTGTATGGGATGTCTAATGAAATTTGCATAAAAATGAGTACTGGCATCCTTGCTTATTTTCACCATTAAGTATAACATTAAAGATATTTTTAAGTTGCCAATCAATTGAGGAAGTTCTTTCTTTCTAATTTGCTTGGAATTTTCTCATAATAAAGGGTATTGAATTTTATCAAAAGCTCTCTGTTATTCCCTGAATATGGTCAATAACATTGATTGACTTTCATCTGTTAAACCAACTTTGCATTCTTTGGATAATGTTTATTCTATGGTGTAATATCCTCTGCATATATTGATGACCTTTATTTTCTAATATGTTGTTAAGTATTTCTGCATATATATATTTATGAGGGATATTGATCTTAAATTTCTTTTATGCCACACCATAAACTAGAAAACATGAACATATACGAAATAACTCTTCCAAAATTGTATATCAGAGAGCCCCTGAAAAAACTAAATACAAAAGTGAGCCTTTTGAGCACTCCATATTTCTGCTTTGAGTACTTGCCTGACCCTGGTATACAGAGGGGGATCCTAAGCAAAATGGGGATATCTTGCTGAATTAAGGACAAAGAGGTACATTATCATAGAGGCTAAGACTCCCAGTAGAAGGTAGCTACAGGAGGAAAGAGTTCTATAAATCTGTATAGGAATATGTTTTGCTGAATCCTAACTAAGACATGCAAGTCTAAAGTCCAGCTGGAAATTGTTTTTTAGATATATTCTGCATCCTTCTTTTCTTAATAAAATATTTGGTATAATAGGGATTCAACTTTCAGTTGTGGCTACTTGACCCAAACTGACAAGTTGAAAAGTATAAAATGTATTCAATTTTTTTTTTTACTGTTTTCATATGTTTAGCAGTTTGTTTTCCCACTGAACTGGTGGTTTCCTTTGTTCTGGAAGAAACATTTTGTTTTAGCAGGTAGATAGATTAATTAATTAATTAATTAATTAGGCATGGTATGGTCCTTCTCCATTTTCAATTTCAGTAATGGCTGCTGGCAGGAGGCAAGGAAGATGTGGCCTCCACCTCAGGTGTGTTAGCATACTTCAATTAAAGAACGCCACTCTTGGTCACCCAGAGTAAAAGTGATTGATCCAAGTGCCAAAGAACTTACTTTCAGCGAAGACTACCATTCCCTGACCAAAATACTACAGTTTACTTAATAAAAAGAGGGTATCATGAAAATCCAGACACATATTATTCACAAATGGTGGTCTAATGGAATGTGAATAGCATAATTATTCTCCAATAGGATAGGCAAACACATTCAGTGGCTTCTCCACATCCATCCTTATTATAAATAATACTTCCAATTAGTGTTATCCAAATGCTGTGTGAAGGCTTGGGTAAAGATGCATTATAAAGCAATGTAAGTAAGATTATTTTTTATATGCACTGAAATAAATACAAGCCAGGCAAAGAAGGGATTCATGGCAGAGCAGTAGAGATACAGATGGCAAACCAACCTGAAAATTATATAATCAAATTAGGTCGGCAGGAAGAAGAGTATAATCTGGAGGCGAGTCATTCTAATTATCATTGTTGCCATCAATACTTTATATTGAGCAACAGTGAACAATGACTCCAAATCACTAGTTAATTTGGTTTGGAATCAACGCCAAGATGTGAGACTTCCTTGATTATACAGTGTAAAAAAATAACAATTATGCAGGAATGGCCACAGTGTGCTCCTCATATTGGCATTGTGTTTGATTTTTTTCCCCCTCCAAATGGCATTTAAAGTCTAGTGTGTCATTTTAACTTCACATTGACAATATAATGTTGTTTCAGAGCTAATGCTCTGGGGCCAGAATACCCTGAAATCCATTGCTGATTCTGAAACATAACCTCCCTAAGCCTCAATTTTCTCAGTTGTAACGTGAGGGCCAACGAGAGGGCCTACTTCTTAGGGATGTGGCTGTTTAAACAGCCAGATAAAGTTCTTGGTCATGGCTAGGGATGGCATTAGGATGCAAAACGTAACAGTCAGCTCTAGAGTCTGCATTCAAACCACAATGCCAACTGCCTTTCCTCTTTCAGGGGTTTGTGACACTTTAGCAAAACCATACATGTGGGGCCACTTAGGTCACTGTTTGGAGTGCAGCATTCAGTGACTCATAGCAAGGAGGAGGAGGAAGAGGATGAAGCCGGGGAGGAGCGGGGGAGGAGGAGGAAGAAGAGTTAGAAAAAAGGGAAGTGGGAGAGACTGGCCACTATAACTAGATTAGGACAGGGGTTTGCAAATTTTTATTGTCAAGGATCAGAGAGTAAATATTCTAGGCTTGGCACAATATACATCCTGTCTGAACTACTCAACTCTGTCATTGTAGCTAGAAAGCAGCCACACAACATACATAAATAAATGGGTGTGTTCCAATAAGAGTTTCTTTACAAAGCATGAATTTGTCTCTCAGAGCATAGTTTGGAATCTGGATCACAGAATGAGGATTTGAATTTAGTCTCTTCTCCCACCTTTATTGTGGTATAATTGACAAATGCTGAATGCAGTCCTTTGATGAAGTCTAGTGTTCTTTTCACTGTTTCCCAACTGCCTTCCTCTGGCCTACTGCATCACTGGGAACAGCAAGGAATTAGACCATTATAACCTCTAGACTATTTCCAGAACTAATGGTCTAAGATTATATGTGACTATATATGATTTAGTGACTGTCAACCAGAAAAAAAAAGCAATTAAATACTAATTCCAGGCCTGATGGACATGACTCAGACCATGGTGAAAACCATACCTGTAAGTCCTCATTCTCTTCTCAGATCAGAATAATGTATTTGTTCAATGAGAGAATACATATTTGTACCTGGAAGCCCTTCACACTTTTCAGTCACTGGCTGCCAGGTGATATTTGTGGGTAGAGTGAACAGATGTAATTGTTTACCTGTGAAAGTTCCAGTCTATGGCTACAGTACCTATCCAATTATTATTAGCATCCTCTTTCAATCTTCTAAAAGATTTTATCTGTCCCAGTTCAGATAAACATTTACCTGGTATCCCTATTGGTAGGAGATATATCCCAACTCTATAGATTTCCCCTCCCTTGGAAGCTATACCTCCAAAGGGATAGAAAGCAATTCTCATCTAATATTCCCTCTAGTCAGAGGTTTCCCCATTTAGCATTATTTTTTTTGTTTCCACACTGCACTGAGAAAGGGAAGTGAATTATTATAAAGAATTTAAAAGGCTTGTATGAGTAGCTGCAAATACTTACCTTTACACTTTATACCTATTATTTATTTAGAGCTTGCTATATGCTCAGCCCTAAATTAAACTTTTATATATTGTACAGCACATAATCCTCACCATCACTTTATGAGGTAGGAGCAATTGTTTTCTCTGTTTTGTAGATAATAAAGTTATTACTCAGAGAAGTTAGGAAATTGACATGAGGCAACATAGCTAGTAAGCAATGGAAACAGGATTACATCCCACATTTGATTCCCATGAAGACTGAAAGCTGTTAGGCAAAGTACAACTCAGATATATAAACCCTCAATGATGGCCTTGACCAAAGTGCTGGATTTAATACTATTGCTATCACTACTACAAACAGTGCATGGGCCATACTTATATTAAAACATTATTTATTGTTTATCTGAAATTCAAATGTAACTGAGTGTGCTGTCTTTTTATTGGCTAAAGCAGGCAACATTATCTGTTGCTCATGCTGTGTAGGCTATTTGTACTAGGAGAGTATAAAGAATTCCTAATGCAATTCTCATCTTAGTTCCATGAGCCATCCCCGAGTTCATGGTCCTGGGTATATTCGGACCTGGAAAATATTCCTAGTGCAGTTATGACAAGGTACAGGAGGGCACTGTTTCACTTTCACCCTGCTCTCATGGTGCGCATTGTCTGATCTCAGGCAGAAATCCTAAATACCCAAATGTCCCTTGAGTAGCCAACATTATATTGAGCCAGTTCCCCCACTGCACACATTAATCCCTAGAGTGAGTCAGTTAGCCCTCCTGCTGTGGTGATGGGCTGTAGTGTAGAGTTCAGCGGTCCAAGTGAACTACCGTAACAATTACAGCAATGGCCACAAGTAGGTAGGAGGAGAACCAGCAATGAGCCTCAGGTAAAAGTGCTTCCTGTGAAATCTTTGCCTTTTGCTGGGTAGCCCAGAGATTTGTGATGAGCTTCCTAGCATGTGTTTCAAAGGAAACGGCTTGTTCATGTACCTATGCACGCTGTCATCTAGTTAAATTCCAAGGAATGGCTCAGAAGAACCACAACTTATAAAAATCTAAAAGTGGAAGTAATAGAGAGGAGAATGACCACTTCAGGGTGGAGCAGTTAAGTAGCCTATGGGAGGTCAGACTTAAATTGAGCCACAAGAGATGGGGTGAGTTGTGTAGGGAGAAGGTGAACCGACATTCCAGGGAGGGGAAGCAGCATGATTAAGCTTAGACTTGAAGTGAACTTGTGTAGAGAACTGTGAGGAGATGAGTGTGGATAAAGCTGAGAGAAGTATGGTAGTAAGGAATCAATCATTTCAAAACAGTCAAAATGTGGAGCAGTACGCAAAATAACAAAGAAAACACACACAAAAAACCTACTATTGAGAGTAGATTAAATAGAAGTTCTCAAGCTTATTAAGTACTTACATTTCTTAAATTGTAAAATATAGACATGCCGGTAATTTTGGCTTGATGAAAGTAGAAACGGTCTACAAATAAATCTTGACAAAAAATAAAACTGAGAATAAACAAACTCCCCTGCAAAAAATAAACAACATATTGAGCTTCATTCTCCTGTTGTGTAAATTAGTCCTCAGGAGTAATTTAGGAAACTTCTATCCCTTAACCCAGATATCTAAATCTTGAATAAAATAATTCTCATTTACACCCTGTCAAGATTATATATCAGATGTGTTAACATTGCTTTTTTAATCTGGAAGGATGGAGGATGAAAAAATAATAGTAACATCCCTTACTTACATGTAATCAACTCCATGGTCATCATTCTAACTGGAGTGCTCTACTAACTAGCCCTATCATACTGTTGAATTATAGCACGCACAAATCACTCAGAAATCAAGAATTATCAGTGGATCGTTTGTAAAAAGCACCTGCTGAATAGCTGAGGGTTTCAATTATATTCTGACATAATTACCATACTAGCTCTGAGACCTGGAGCAAGTGAATTAATCCCTCTGAGCCTTGGATCCCTCATTTGCAAAATAGGTGCAATAATAACTACCTATTAAGGTTTATGAGGATTAAGTGTGAAAATATATAGTAAGTGCCTAGTAGGAGGACCTATCATTTGAGTGATTACTATGGACCAAAGTCCTAAGGTCGTTACATGAATTAATTATTTTAATTCTCATTAAAACCTAATAGAGATTTTCCCCTCTCTATGGATGAGTAAACTTAGACACAGAGATTTTATCAGCTTACCCAGTATCATCAAATAAAACACCCATATAATATACATTACTTCTCAATTTAAGAGAGTATTCTATTACCACCAGCATGCCAAATTAATAAAACTTATTTTACCACTATTTCTAAGGAACCAGGAAAAAATTTTACATTCACATGAAATTACTTGTCCTCAGAGAAGCTCTTTGAGGTAGCTGAACTCAGATATTACAGATTCTATTTTACAGACAGGTGTAAGAAGTGACAGAGAAATGTAGTACATTAAATCGATGGTTTATTTTGGGAGAAATTATCTTTATTAAATAACTATGTGTTTCAATGACTTTCTCAAACTTTAGCATTCCTAAGAATCACTTAGGGAATATGTTAAAAATACAGACCACTGGCCGAAACCGGTTTGGCTCAGTGGATAGAGCATCGGCCTGTGGACTGAAAGGTCCCAGGTTCGATTCCAGTCAAGGGCATGTACCTGGGTTGCAGGCATATCCCCAGTAGGAGATGTGCAGGAGGCAGTTGATCGATGTTTCTCTCTCATCGATGTTTCTAACTCTCTATCCCTCTCCCTTCCTCTCTGTAAAAACAATAAAATATATTAAAAAAAAAGAAAGTCTAAAAAAAAAAAAATACAGACCACTGGGTCTAATCTTCAGGGATTCTGCACTGGGGAGAGGTCCAGGCATTATCAGAAACTGATATAAACTGTCCATGAGCTGCATTTTATGAAAAACTGGAGTTCAGTAACCCTTTGAGGTCAGGGGCTACACATGCATGCACAATCAAAGGACTGACTGGAAAGAAAAAAAGAGAGAGAGAGAGAAAAGAAAGAGGGGAAGTGTCTGCTAATTGTTTGCCTCCACGGTAATAGCTCAAACTTTTCTAGTGAGTATTCTTCATTCCTTCACTCTCAGTTCAAGGTTCAAGGCAGCACCCTTCCCACCTCCAGAGTGATCATGTGATTTAAGCCCCAGCCAATTGCCACACTAGATTACTCCTGCATGCCATGATTGGTTCAAGCTGGCCAAAGCAGGTCCAATCAGAGAAAAGCACAGAACTATCAGAGCTACCAGAAGAAAATGGTCTGTCTCCTTCTGCAGTGAGAGTCTTAAGGGTGTTGAGGTATCACAGGCATCTTGCTGCATCTTGGAGGCTGAGATTAAAGTGAACAAGGGATGATGCGTCCTGAAGATATTGTTTGAGTTCTGAAGCCAGCCACGCCTGAAGCCAATCTATCTCGGGACTTCTCAGTCTTGTGAGCCAGTAAATTACATTTTTGACTTGAGACAGTTCCACTTGCAACCCACACAGATAGATGATTTTCATGAAAACGTAGGGACAGAGCAGATAGAAATTCACTGGGTAGCAGGTTTTCAAGCGATGACTTCCTAAAATAGTCTCAAAACAGTCTTCCCATGCCTTAGCAACATGCTAATAGTAATACAGAATTTTTTTAAATTAATTTTTTAAACTTACTGAAAACTTACTATACTAGACATTATGCTAAGCACGATATCCTTTAATCCTCAGAAAAACCTTCTGTGGTAGACACTGTTATTATTTCAATTTTACTTAAGAGAAAAATGAGGCTTAGAAATATTAAGAAACGTGTCTAACACCATACAGCTTGTAAATGGCACTCGAGATTCAATCCCTAGCTGCCTGACTCCAAGGACTGCTATCTTAACCACTGTCATATATCATCTCTAAAATATTTGGTTGTACTGAGCTACTGTAATTAGGCTTGCTTGGAAAATAAATTACCTTGGGGACTGCACTTTTTCTGAACTTAAACTTCAACTTGACTCCTTTATTGGGGGCAGGTGGATTTATACCACATTGCACCACCTTTCAATTACTCGTGGTTGGCAGGTCACCATTCATCTCTGTTCTTTCCTGTTTTTTAGCAGCTTAACCTGTTTTATGAGGAAGCTGGAGTTTTCTTTTGGGTCATGGAGAACAGAGGGGATGCAAGGGAATGGTAGCGGGGAAAGGGGATACAACATTCACAGGTTCCAAATGGTACCATCTCTTCAGCTTCTATCTGCTGATTAGATTGATGCTCTTCCTTCTTTTGTCCAATTTGTTTATCATCACCAGCCTAATGTATGTTTGGATTTACACCCAGGGCTCCATTCAGCTGGACAGCAAACTTGTAAGCCTACAGACCTCATGATTGGGGCAGGCTGATTTGACACAGAAGGACATGGCTGGCTCATCCTCTGGATGCCAAATGCAACATCTGTTTGTGATGCCGCTTACTGCCTCTTGCTGCAGAACCATTTGCTGCTGCAATCTGCCAGTTTGAGCCTGCATTTAGGTTGCTAAAATGCAGATTTTGTTGTTGTTGCCTGGGCATTGTTTTGCAATAGTCAACATTCTCAAAGTCCTCTTCAAACATGACAAAATCTTACAATGTCAGTGTTAAAGTGATTTAGATCAAGAATGTGTTGAGGGGGATAAATAATCATTTAAATGCTAAGCTTTTGGTCGTGTTTTTTATATGTGTTATCTCAATCATAACAGACCAAGAGGAAAGATACTATGATTGCTCCCATTTGATGGTTCAGGAATTAAAGCGGTTCAGTGAATTGCCAATACTCATGAAGCCAGTGAGTTGTGAAGCGTGGATCAAATCCATGTCTGCTTGACTCTAAAGCTCTTAATAATTATAATTGACTAGAGCCCCAGTGCACAAAAATTGTGCACTCAGGGGTTCCCTCAGCCTGGCCTGCACCCTTTTACAGTCCAGGAGCCCTTGAGGGATGTCTGACTGCCAGCTTAGGACTGCTCCCTATTGGGAGCAGTCCTAAGTAGGGAGCAGTCCTAAGCTGGCAGTCAGACTTCCTTAGTGCTGCTGCAGAGACAGGAGAGACTCCTGCCACCACCACTGTGCTCACCAGCTGTGAGCCTGGCTTCTGGCTGAGAGGCGCTCCCCCTGTGGGAGCATACTGACCACCAGAGGGAAGCTCCTGCATTGAGTGTCTGCCCCTGGTGGTCAGTACATGTCATAGGGACTGGTTGACCAGTTGACTCTCTGCCCCCTGGTGGTCAGTGCACATCATAGTGAGCGGTTGAGCAGCCTTAGAATATCATTAGCATATTACACTTTGATTGTTTGAACGGACGATTGGATGACCAGACACTTAGCATATTAGGCTTTTATTATATAGGATTACCTAGCGCCGTGGTTCTGAAAGTTTAATGCGTATCAGAATCACCTGGAGGGCCTGTTAAAACACGAATTGCTGGGCCTCTTCCAGACTTTCTGATTCAGTAGATATGGGGTACTCTGTGATAATCTGCATTTCAAACAGGCTCCCAGGTGGTTCTGAGGTTGCCTATATGAGGTCCCCACCTTGAGAACTACTGATCTAGTCCACTGCCTCGCTGCCAAGTTATAAAACCAAAACTCAGAGAAGGAAGGACCTGTTCAACATCACAACAAGGATCAATGGCCAAGGGGAAATTTGATTCTAGGTCTTTCATTCCTCAAGGAAATCATCTCTTAAATATGAGGGAGCATTGCTCCCCTCACCTCTTTACTCTTTACATTTACAGTAAGGAGACATAATGTTTGGCTAAAGTTGCAAATCATAACTCCTCTGACATGCCCTCATTCACCAAGATGACAGATATTCATGAAGGAGAGTGAATTAACCTCCTTGAGTTTTAAATTCCTGTAATTTGTGGTAACCAATTCCCACTTTGCAGCTCTGTTATAAAGATTAGATATAATTGAAATTTCCCCCACTGAATATTAGCTTCATGAGGTCAATTCTTTGTTTATTTTCATTCCCTGATGCATTCCTATATCTATAAGCATTGCCACACACATATTAAATATTTATAAATAATTTTTGAATTATTAAAAATAGATACTTGCTACACTGAGTAGGAATAAATGTGATTTTGTTGCTATTTTAATACCAACACCACCACCGCTACCATTGTCAGCGTCGCCATCATCATCATCATCATCATCAATTTACAGTTTCCTGATTCATTTCCCATCCTATTTTCTCCCTTTCAGACTTTTTTATACTCTCTGTACCTGCCAGGAGACATCATATTTTCTGGTAATGAGGTTTCTATTTTATGACTTCAGAAAACTAGGCCAGATGTTAAGTTTTTGGTTTGTTTGTTTGTTATTCTTTCAGCAAATCCACACTACAGCCATTGACATCCTGTTTTCAAATGGGGAGCTCTAAATTACGGCAGACATTCTGCCTTGGCTGCCTTCTCAATCCTGTCCAGCTGTCAGCTTTGAAGGGGAAATGGCCATTAGTCATGTGGGACGTACTTTAACCCTTTGGGTAACAGTGAGAGCTCTCTCCCCCGGCAGTGTTGGAAGTGAGTCCCCCCTGCCTTATGTGCAGTTCTCTCATCTCGGGCAGGCAGATAGGAGAGAGATTGCTGAGTTTAGTTTGTGGTCCACTCTTTGAACCTAAGATGGTCTGGCACTGATTCAAGCTACCTGTGCAAGAAAGCACGCATGAGCCCTGATGTAAAGTATAGCTTTGAGCAGTGAACAATTTCTGGAGGAAAACAGTGATGGAGAAGGAAACATGTCTCCCCAGATATAGACCCAGAGCTCTCAACCCTGGTTGCATTGCAGATTCATTAAGAGCACATTCTAAAAAATCCTCAGGCACAGACACCACTCACAACTATTTGCAACCAGCCTCTCTGAGGGTTGGGATCCAGGCATGCATGGGTAGTTCTGAAAAGCTCACTGTTGGCCCAATTCCCTCCAAGGACCAGGGCAGTGTTTCAGAAGTTTCTCACGGCTCCTCAACAAGGTGAGAAAAATGAAGTCATAGTAACAGAATTCCCATAATCTAATATGGTCCTTTAGTAATAAAGGCTGTCCTTTATTGTGAGAGCACCCATCCGCCCTAATAGTGCTTGAGGAAATCATTAGCCACCATTAAACAAATAAAATGCCACTATAACTCAGCTTGGAGCAGGCTACAAATCCCGAGAAGCAGCAAGATTGTAATCAAAGCCTGTAATTTAGAACATCTGCCCTTCTGGCTTCAATCTGGAGTTCACGTTTGAAATGAGCGCCTTTTCTCTGTTGGTAACAGAGGCATGTGACAGCCTCAGTGTGCACTGCGGGTGTCTCCCTGTGGGCCCTCAGGAGGGGTCTCCTCCAGGCTCAGTTTCAGCTGCTCTGGAAGAAGAGTGTCTATAGCTTTCAGGGAAGCCACCCAAGCTCCCCAATGGGAATTCCGCGTATGACACTCCGCTTCTACTTTCAATCAGATTGTCTGAGATGTGCACTCCAAATATTCTGAAAGTCCACATGATAACTTCACTAAAATGCATTATGAAACCTGTAAAGACCAACTTCATTTTACTTACATAGACTACATTCTTCCTGCTTACTGTGGCTTCAAACTATTCTTTTAAAAATGACAACCATACTAATTGTAGCTTCAAAAAATGATACAGTTATGTAAAAAAAAATAAAAAATGCTGGTAATACTCTTTGTGGGAGACTTGTTCATCTATTTATTTTGGTTATACTGGTTTGTGTAATCCCAAAGTCTGGGGGTACCACACTCTGTGATAGAAAGATCCAGAACACGGTAACTCTCGATCCTCATTGTTTTGCCAGTAATCAGTGATGACTTTACTAGTCAAATGAGCTTTTAGGAGAAGGTTCCCATTTTCTCATGGGCCACCAGAAGCTAAGAGACAGCCACCCCTTTCGTGGCCAGTTTTCATTTCATGCCATTCTGAGGACTCAAACCAGTTCCATTATAACCGAGGTCAGGCAGCAAATGATAACTGACAAATATGTGCTTGGTGAGAAGGGCACGCTTGCTACAGCCTTGAATCACTCCTTAAAATGATATCTTTTCCTCCAACTTCCCCAGCCCTAATCAGTCCTCACGACTGACGTTTATCATTGCTTTCTTGAGTGATATGTAATTATATACAAGCAGATCCTTGACATCCTTGTGAATATAACACTCCCAGCTTCAGATCCTCATAAGTGACCCTGAAGGGTTCATAATTTGTATAATTTGTCATATTGTTGTGGTATGAATTTAAATCAAACTCACTTTGAGCTGGTGTAAAAAATATAAATGGCTTAGCCAGTGCAATAGCCCGGACAATCACCCAGCATCTTCTCTCAAGATAGCTCTGTTGCTCTTGATTGCCATTTCTGAGAAATCCAAATTGTTGGAGCAATTAACAAATAGTAATTAATTGATGGTTGAGGCTGCTATTAGAAAATGATAGAAATTAGATTCAGAAAAAAATATTAACTAGAGATAACACTGAGTGCTTACTATGTGCCTGGCACCAAAAAAATAAGTTTTATATTCATGATCTCATTGGATCCTGATGACCCCACAATTAAGTTGTATTTTAAATCCTTTCTGCAGACAGGGTAAATAAAGATTAGAGCAGTGGTTCTCAACCTTCTGGCCCTTTAAATACAGTTCCTCATGTTGTGACCCAACCATAAAATTATTTTCGTTGCTACTTCATAACTGTAATGTTGCTACTGTTATGAATCGTAATGTAAATATCTGATATGCAGGATGGTCTTAGGCGACCCCTGTGAAAGGGTTGTTCGACCGCCAAAGTTGAGAACCGCTGGATTAGAAGGTTCGGTTTAAAGTCACATAGGCAGAGCCAAGATATGAAAAGAAGGTATCTCTGACTCCCAAATGTATTTTTCCCTTTTAAAAAATTTAGATATAATTGTTATGCAACATCATATTGGTGTTAGGTGTGTAAAATAATATTTTGATATTTGTATATATTGCAAAAGGATTACCACAATAAGTTTAGTTAACATCCATCACTACACAGAGTTACAAATCATTCTTCATGTGATGAGAACTCTTAAGATCTACTGTCCGAACAATTTTCAAATATACCATACAGTATTATTAACATAAACGTCATGCTACATATTACATTTCCAAGACATTTATTTCATAGCAAGAAGTTTGAATTGTAACCCTTTTCACCCAGTTTGCCTTCCCTCCCCCAACCTCTGGCACCCACCAATAATCTGTTCTCTGATTCCATTTGCTCATTTTTCAAATTGAGGTATAATAGATATGTTAGTTTCTGATGTACAACATAATTACTTAATATTTATGTATATTGTGAAATGATCACAATAAACCTAGTTTACATCCATCACTGCCGGGAGCCGGTCCATGCTTGCTGTTTCAAGGGACCTGGCATATATAGCATACGGTTCTTAATATGTTTGCTCACCTTCTTGGCACTATGTGTTTTAACCAAGGTCACCTCTCCGAGAAAGGTTGAATCCCCAGGTAGGGATTTTCCCCTGAAGTTAGGGAGGGAATAAAACCTCTTAACTAAGTGCCAGGCGGGTAATTAATCATTTTAACTACGAACAATCATGCTTAAGCTACATAATCTTTACTCCCTGGAATGGAGATAAGAAACGCCCTAACCTTTGGAATAGAAATTGATAGGATTGGAATCAACTGGTATCAATACAGATGCAACAAGACAACAAGAGACAGAATTCAGAACACAGAACCTACACAGAACGTTCTCTAGAGACAGAAGAACTTCGCTGGAGAGAACATGGCAAAAGATCCTGGACTGAACCTGACTACAGAAATTGGCAAGAGAACCTGACTAGAACCTGGCTACAGAACCTGGCAGGAGAACCTGGAGAACCTAGCAAGAGAACATGGACACAGAACTTCGCTGGAGATCCAGACCAGAACCTCTCTGGAGATCCAGACCAGAACTTGGCTGGAGATCCTGGCTAGGCTGCTGATCAACTGAACACTGTCTCCGTGTCCTTCCTTCTTCGCCGACTCCGTCCACACCTCTGGGGACCCCTGGACCCGCTGGGGCTGAACCCCAGCACATCACCAGACACAGCTATAATTTTTTTTTGAGACGAGGACATTTAACATATACTTTTTAATTCCTATTGGTCTCACCTTCTCCCCATAATTTTTCATATTGCTTCAATGTTATAAAATCTTTTTGGCCATGAGTTTAACTTCATTTGGATAGTTCTTGGGGCACCTAAAACACAACTTTTGCTATGCCAGGATCTGTTGAATATGGCTGAATGGGTAAATTAATGCAAGACTGAATGATGCATTATGGAAATGTACCACGGCTTTTTTTAATCCACTCATCTACTGATGGAATGCTACTGGCCATTAAAAAAGAAGGAAATCTTACCTTTTGCAGCAGCATGGATGAACCTGGAGAGTATTATGCTGAGTATAACAAGTCAGTCAGAGAAAAACAAGTACCATATGATTTCACTTATACATGGAATATAATGAACAAAATAAACTAACAAACAAAATAGAAACAGACTCATAAAGAGAAGAGACTGACAACTGTCAGAAGGGAGGGTGGTTGGGGAGCTGGGTGAAAAAAGTGAAGGGACTAAGCAAAGAAAAAATTATTCATAGCTACAGAAAACAGTATGGTGACTACCAGAGGGAAAGGTGGGATAAGGGGAGATAGAAGAGGTATAGGGAGAATAAATGGTTGAAAGGAGACTTGACTTTGGGTGGTGAACATACAATACAGTATTCAGATGATGAATTATAGAATTGTACACCTGAAACCTATATGCTTTTATTAATCAATATCACCCCAATAAATTCAATAAAAATTTAAAAACACAATAAATGATGCATTTGCTAATTTTCACTTACCTTATTTACTTCATCAGCAAAAATAAATGAGAATAAATACACTTCTATGTGTGCTTAATCCAGCAACACTATAGAAATTCCAATGTTGAATAAAAAGAAATTTACCTGTATTTAAGGGGCTCCAAGATCAAAGGAAGTTGCCAAAAACCTTCAACACTATAAGCCAGCCTTTCTAACTCGTTCAATTGTGTCCCAATGTCGTTTATGGATTTCTAAGTGAGCACTACCTTGAAACCAGAAAGTAACAGGGAGCCTACCTACTTTACTTTGAGGGGAAGAGTACAATACATCTCATTCTTTCATGGTAGAACTGAGATCCTAAAATAACACATAGTTAATTGTGTGTCAGTCAGGGGTCTCCAGAGAAACAGAACCAATAGGATATATATAAATGTATACGAGAAGATTTATTGTAGAAATCAGCTCACGTGACTATGGAGGCTGAGAAGTCCCATGAGCTGTCGTCTGCAAGCCGAAGAACCAGGAAAGCCGGTGACACAATTCAGTCTGTGTCTGAACCCCGAGATCCAGAGGAGCTGATGGTGTAAGTCCAAGTCCAAAGGCCAGAGACCAGGAGCACCGATGTCTAAGGGCAGAAAAAGATGGATGTCGCAGGTCAAGCAGAGAGAGCAAATTCACCCTTCCTCTGACTCGTTCTATCGAGGCTTTCAATGGATTGAATGATGCCCCCTTCCCCTCCCCATTGGTGCTGACAACCTTCTTTACTCAGTTTATGTATTTCAACGCTGATCTCTTCCAGAGATATCATCACAGATCACACACAAATAATGTTTTACCAGCTTACAGGGCATCCCTTAGCCTGGCCAAGTTGACATATAAAATTAACAAATTAACATGACAATTCTCATATATTTTCATGAAACAAATTAGACAGTTATTTATTTTTAATTATCATAAATGGCAAGAAGGAGAAAGAGGGCTGTGAGGGTGGCTAGCAGGCAAATATTGCCTATTTGAGGATCAGAGTCTGGGACAGCTTCCCTTTGGAGATGATATGAGGGGAAGAGGAGGCAGATCGCTAAATTAGAGACCATATTCAATATGCACGGGAGTCGAGTTGTTGAAATAGGGAGAAGTGCCCAAGACAGATGGAACAGTATATGTGAGGGTTTAAAGCAAAAGGACAGGAAGCACTGGAATCATTTTTTTGAAAGTGGGTGAATTTTCATGATTGAAATCTTGAAAAATTTTTGAATTTAAGAGCCGCAGTTCAGGTAACAATGTTGTACCAATGTCAGTTTTCCGGTTTTGATAAAACAGTATAATTATGGAAGATGTTACCATTAGAGAAATCACGGGAGTTTTCTGTACTATTTTTTCAGCTTATTATGATTCTAAAATGATTTTTATTTTTATTTTTTTTTTTTTGGAAAATGACCTCTGGATTTCAGTTTTAAATTGGGACTTCAAGTTCATGGGTATCAAGAAAACTATACATATGTTATGCCATTCTTAAATTTATCCATTGTGTTCTTTTGACATGTGGATGGCTATATTGCCTTAATTTATGTACTAGTGGTGCTTCAGATCCGCCATCTCTCCCCCAGGCTTTGATGACAGTTTTCTTGAAAGCAAACTGCAATCAGGATTCTGGGCAGGGAAAGATGAGAATCCGCCGTCTACTTCTCTTTAAAGGTCAACACTCAGCTCTGGAATATATGGTAAATAGTCATCTGTGATCCCATGTATTAGCTGAGAATCGAGGCTCGGGGAAAGTCTAATTGAATCATACTGCATGACAATGTAAGTAGAAAGTGCTCATGGGAGGTCAAAAGAAGTAACACCTACAATATTGTGTAAGAGCTGAAATGCCAGTGATGCTTAGTTCTAGACAAGACTTTGCATCAGTCTAGTGATGGTTACAGCATATAGGCAAACAGGACAGTAAGTCTCACAAATCACTAAAGCTGACCCAGGACTGACCAACTGTCAATAGCACATGTCATTCCTCTGAATAAATGTGGCACTGAGCACTTACTTCTAATGATGACATTTCTCCTCTCAAAATTCCACAGCCATTCCCCATTGCTCACTGGATTAAATATAAACTCCTCGGAAAGATGTGCAGGTCCTCCATGAGACAGTTCCTGTCTAGTCATCTAATCTCACTGCTTTTTTCTTACATTCCAATACTACACATTCTTTTATTGCTCTTTAAAGACCATAGGCTCCTTTATGCTTCTAAGCAATTGGTGGTGTTTTCTTAACCTTCTTGTCTTAATTCAAAGCCTACTGTGTCTGTGAAATCCTTGTAACTTGTCCAGACTTAGGGACATTTTCCTTATATTCTCATCCATCCTATGAGTAGCTATATGATAGCATCTGTCATTTTTTATCATAATGTGTTTCTTCATATGCCTGTTACTCCCCAGGCTGCAGGCTCCTTGAGGACAAAGTTCTTCCTTACCAGTGTCTTTACACCTGGAAGACTGCCTGACAAAGTGTAGGAATTGATTAAAAATTTAATGAATAAATGGCAACAAAATTAATTGAATGATATTTGCCTTAATTAAAAGAAAAAAAATGCTGCAATAGTTTACAATAAGAAATATCGCCAAAACCGGTTTGGCTCAGTGGATAGAGCGTCGGCCTGCGGACTGAAAGGTCCCAGGTTCGATTCCAGTCAAGGGCATGTACCTGGGTTGCGGGCGCATCTCCAGTAGGAGATGTGCAGGAGGCAGCTGATCGATGTTTCTCTCTCATCGATGTTTCTAACTCTCTATCTCTCTCCCTTCCTCTCTGTAAAAAATCAATAAAATATATTTAAAAAAAAGAAATATCAATATTAGTACAGAGGAGGTTATGCCCACGGCTCTGAAGCCTCAATGAGAGAGCAGACTGTGGTTATGCCAAATGGATTTGCCTACCATCACATCCCATGCATGCTACTTAGGGAAATCACAGGCTGAAAAACAACAACTTATCTATCTCAAAAATCAGAAAAATAATCAGAATTTTATCATAATTATATTATACAAGATTATGCTTTAACAAAATATATATTTCCTCTTTACCTGACCAACATCAAGACTATGCATTTCTGCTTTCCATTTTAATGAAGCTACTTTTGATTTTTTTTTTTTATCACCTGAAAGGATACTGACTGTAGGTTTAAAATGCCAATGCTTAACATCATTTTAGGGAAACTCTTGGGTAAATATATTCCCTTCCTCAGGCCATAACTGCAATATATTACTATTTTAGAAAAAGACTGAATAAACACAAACATATGAAGGTGATATATAAAAAGAAGCTGTAACCTTGTATGATCTGAGGTTTGCAAAATTATTTCAAGTATTGCAAAATAATATGTTTTCTAAACATTCCAAAGTATTCCAAAATATTCTATAGAAAACAAAAAAGGCAAAGGGAGTTAAGGAAGTAACAGAAACATCTGTAAGCTGAACTGATAATACTGAAGGGTTACACTGAATTCTTTGACAAATGTTTGAGATATAAGATAGGATTTACATGAATATTTTTGAAATTTATAATCCAATTGAATTATATAGTCACTTGTGCTAATTACATAGCAGATACGTTATTATCTGAGAGACTTTGATCAGTAAAATTTAGACCCTGCCTTTGAGAGGCTCATAGTCTGGAGAAGCAGAACAGCAGAGTAAACGAAGCCCACCTATAGAATTCTGCCCCCTTTGAGCGGATGTCACAGCATCACATCATTAGCTGTGGTTCTTGGGCTAATTAGTCTCTCTAGATCTTTGTTTGCCTGCAGAAAGCAGATAATAATTATAAATCACAAGGTTGTTGCGAAGATTATATAAGAAAATTCTTGTAATGTGCTTGAGAATGCCTCGCTGGTAGTGAAAACTAATACATTTTAGCTGAGAAAGTAAAATAATCATTTTTCTAGTTTATATTTGTGTAGGTCCTGGGTCTAAAAGGAATAATAAGAACTCATAGTGATCTAAGAAATTATAAAATGGCTGGG
Source organism: Myotis daubentonii (assembly GCF_963259705.1). Taxonomy (NCBI): domain Eukaryota; kingdom Metazoa; phylum Chordata; class Mammalia; order Chiroptera; family Vespertilionidae; genus Myotis; species Myotis daubentonii. The sequence continues at coordinate 86,341,163 of NC_081844.1, read as the reverse complement.
CGTCACTTTCAAAAATAATTTTTTAAAAAATCACTGGAAAATTAGAACTCATTTCTAAAGAAGAAAGGGTGACAAAAAGATTGTATATGGGTCCTGTGAGAAGTAGATACAAAGGAAAAGCTTTCAGTTCAATTTCAGGAAAACTTCACATTCATCAGAAGCCTCTATCCAAAAATGGAATGAGCTGCTCCATGAATTAGTATAGCCACCAAATCTACCAAACACCAGTGAAGAAAAATCTGACTGTAGAGCGATTAGGTGGGTGATGATTTAGAAATAATAATAAGCAGGTGACCTGATCAAATGCTGTGAAAGGCTGCCCAACGCAGACTAGAGCCTGACTCACTGCTTTGCCACAGAAAGCAGCCCATAATCAAGTTCTGGCTGTCACTTTACCCATCACACTGACTGAGATCTGGTTGATTCCAAGCTAATTTTAGAGAAACCCAGGAACCATGCTGTGAAACTATTCATTTCCTAATCATTGGCCATCACTTTGCTTTTCTACCCCCTTCCCCCCTCCACACCCCAAATGGAATCAACCAAATACATCACAAATCACTGATAAAAAGCCTGTGCACCATTATTCAATACTGAGTTTTTTCTTTATTTGGATTTGTTCCTGAAGTTCTGAAAACAATAATCTTTTCCTGTTATTAAAGACACTCATATTTTGTACTTTTGCCAGAATAAAACAGTTAGTTGAAAGGATCATCGCTGATTGTTCCTAAAGGCGGTCACTGAAGGCTATCATTTGATACTGAAGATGGAGTTTGAAATCAGAAAGACCAAGATGTTAGCCCCTGCTCTCTGCAGTATGCCCTTAGGGAAAGGTAACTTCTCTATCAGGCAGCTTCCTTAGTGGCTAAAATACTTCTTGCACACACAAAATTATGGGACCCAAAAGAGATACTGTTTTACCATGCCTAGATGATACTTAACATATCTAATCCTATATAATAAAGAGGTAATATGCAAATTGACCATCACTCCAACACACAAGATGGCCTGCAGAGGAGGGCAGTTAGGGGTGACCAGGCTGGCAGGGGAGGGCAATTAGGGGTGATCAGGCTGGCAGGGGAGGGCAGTTGTGGATAACTGGGCCTGCAAGGGAGGGCAGTTGGGGGAGACCAGGACTGCAGGGAAGGGAAGTTGGGTGTTACCAGGCCTGCAGGGGAGGGCAGTTGGGGGGGACAAGGTCTGCAGAGGAGGGCAGTTAGGGGTGATTGGGCCTGCAGGGTAGGGCAGTTGGAGGGACCAGGCCTACAGGGGAGGGAAGTTGGGGACAATCAGGCCAGCAGGGGAGGGCAGATGGGGGCGATGAGGCTGGTAGGGGAGTGTTTAGGGGGTGATTAGGCTGGCAGGCAGAAGCATTAAGGGCAATCAGGCAGGCAGGCAAATGTTTGGGAGCCAGCAGTCCTGGATTGGAGAGGGTGCAGGCTGGGCTGAGGAACACACACACACCCAGAGCACGAATTTCATGCACTGGGCCTCTAGTATTAAACAATAAAGAAATAAATGTTCTTTTATTACTGTATGCCCTTATTTCTACATCTTCACGTTTTCTACCATCAACTAACTCTTATTGACTATGGAGAGAACTGGAAAATAGAAGTCAGAGGTGAGAAAAATTAAGAAGTTATTTACTTTGTCTCTCCTTTTATAGAGGAGAGATTGAGACCCAAAGTCCCACAGCTAAATAAGGGAGAGCTAAAAGAGGAAATGGATGCATTCTCCATCCCCTACATCCTTTCTATAACAAACACTACCTCTGGTAACATCCCAGGTTTGAAAGAGACATTTATGTTGCCCTAAGAAAATTAAGGACAGCGTAAAAGAGTGGGAAGAACACCAGCTTTGCAGTCAGATTATTGTGGGTTTGTTTCAGAGGTTTGCCACTTGTTGGTTGGTTGCCCTGAGCAAAACACAATGTTTCTGACCCTCCAGTTTGTACCTAAATTTGTGGGTAGTCATGTGTACCTTACGGGGCGTCTTGAAATTTTTGAAATAAAGAACATAATGTCCTGCCCTGGCTGTGTAGCTCAGCTGGTTACAGTGTCAGCCCGGTATGCCAAGCTGGCAGGTTTGATCCCCTACCAGGGCACATACAGGAGCCAGCCGATGAATGCATGAATGAGTGGAACAACGATCTTATGTTCATAAACATATCCTTGGATGAGGATGAAAAAAAAAAAAGAATTCTTGTAAATATGGCTTAGGTATCACAGCAGGCTCAAAGAGGAGACAGGGGACAGGCAGTCCTCTTGTTTCCCCCCAAATCCCACCAGTGTGGTGGTGGCTCTTGGAGCAGGAATTAGTTTTCACAACAGAAAAATACCAGTGTGTCATGTCCTTCTCCTGCTCCAGGAAAACAAACAAACAAACAAACATTTTTTAAAAAAATCTCTCCCTTCAGCTTTTCCAAGTCCCGGTTCTTTCTCCACTCCTAATAAATATTTTCCGCAGAGAACACCCGCGCAGTGCCTGCGACTGCTCAGTTTCTGGCCCGACTTGTTCCTGAGGCGCATGGGCACCTCTGAGCGCCATGCACCAAGGCCGAGACATCCATCAAAATCTTTTTTCAGTGACTGTCTCTGTCTCCAGGGTCTGTTCACTGTTCTGGTGAATTAATTTACACCCACAGCTAAGCCTAATCCTGCCAAGCTCTTCAAGGAATTCACGGCTCCTTGAGTTTGGCTGTCTAATCTCTCCTCACCGCCAGGCTACGTGCACCCAGGCGCCCTGTGCGGCATATTCTGTTTGATTGCTTCTGCTCCAGTTGATTTACTGTGTTCCATGTCCACAAAGATGCTCTGACCCATGGTTATAGTTCATGTACATATTTCCTTATTTGCTAAATATTTCGGCTGGATAAGCTGGCTACAGAGAGATGTCTTCATAGAAAAAAAATTGAGTTTTGTGATACATGCAATGATGTTTCCACAAGGATTAAATAATATGACTCCCCAAAAGGAAGTTAACACTTTAGTTTGAATATTGAAAACAACTCACTCATTTGTATCGTGCCCATAACGTTATACTTGCCAAGAGCATTTATAGTGATTCTAGAGAGTCCCTTATCTCTGGTGGCTACTGTATTGCTACTTTCTCTGTCATCCTTTCCTCATTTATGACTGCTCTACTTTTACACTTCTTCTCCTTTACCCTTGATACCGACTGAAATATGCAGATACTTTATGTATAAGGCCATGGTTAAGAGTTTTGTTCTGCAACCCCAGACCTGGTTCAAATTCCAGTTTCTTAGCTCTTCTTCCAAAATATCAGCCTCCTCACCCTTAACAGTTCATATTCCACCTCTCTGTTTGGTTTTCGTCCTAAACTCTTACCACTCTTTAAAAATGTTGTATTTTTACTTATTCCTCTTATTTATTGTCGATGCTCTTTGATAAGCTCTATGAGAGCAGGAGTACTTGTCTTTCTTGTCTATTGCTGCCCCCCAGCCCATGGAACAGCACCTGAGCGAAAACACTTGTCAAATGAACGTGTGAGTGATTAAATGTGATAATCCATGCCAAGCCCTTGAGCAGTGAATTCATACACTTTCTTGGCTTAGACAGAATGGAAACGAGAACAGAATTCTTTCTCCTTATTCCATAGCTCCACAGATCCATGGCTCCACAATACCTTAAACAATGTGCTGCCCAAACCAGACTGTAGCTGAAACCTAACCTGCTAACTTCCTTTCTCAAGCCTGGTTTGGAAAGGCATGCCATTCATAGTATCACGGGAGATATTCTCTCCAAAGCCAAGTGCTTTAATAGCACATTTTTCCTTCCACTGTGAAATGAAAACTAAAATAAATCAAAGTAGCAACCTAACAGTCCAGAACAGCCCTAGAGTAAAAGTGTAAATAAATGTGCTCAGTGATGAAAGAAAAAGAAATTCAGGTAGAGAAACGTAGTTCAATTCCTGGTTCCTGGGGATTCTGTGTAAGCAAAACCAAAGCACGTTTTATACAAACCTTACTTTAGGATACTCCTTTACTTATTTCTCATAACTGCCAAAAAGTTAAATGAGCATTTACCAAATTTATAAGCTCTAAAGAATCAACTGCATATTTATTTCCATCCAATAACTTGTCAAAAAAGCTAAGACATCAGCAATGAACAAGTAAAGTTTAGAGAGCAATCTAGCCCAGAGTGCTTTTGGGCTTTTTCTATGTTGACTGGACCCAAAGACAGATGATCAACAGGCCCCCACCCTTGATAGATATAATGGAGTTTGAATAAGTCGACAAAAGCTTTGTTGCACTACCCTCCAAGTACCATTTGATTTTCTTGTATGCATCACAACAGACTGGTGCAAACTGGAACTTTATGTAGATATAATTACTAGGATGACCTTTTCCATATCAACATACAGTTTCCCTCAGGTCACCAAACATTCAGTATCTCCTTTATGAAACCCAATCGCTGCCCTTATGCATCCCATATCTGATAAAATACATAGGGAATTCAAGTGGAATTGCAAATTCCCTGGGTTGGTAACTCTAGTGGAAACCTGTTGCATTTTTTCTCCAATCTTCCATACCCCTTCTACAAATGTACTTTAATACTCTCTTGGGAAATTTTATCTTTCCTTGATAGTTGTTTCATTATTCAAGATGGCATGCTTGACCACTGGACTTCCCCTTCAAATCTTTAACATTATAATACTACTTAATACATCTGAATATATATTGACATTGATCTAAGCCAGTGATTCACAACCTTCCTAATGCTGAGACCCTTTAATACAGTTCCTCATGTTGTGGTGACCCCAACCATAAAATTATTTTTGTTGCTACTTCATAACTGTAATGTTACTACTGTTATGAATCGTAATGTAAATATCTGATATGCAGGATGTATTTTCATTGTTACAAATTGAACATAATTAAAGCATAGTGATTAATCACAAAAACAATATGTAATTATATATGTGTTTTCCGATGGTCTTAGGCGACCCCTGTGAAAGGGTCGTTCGACCCCCAAAGGGGTCGCGACCCACAGGTTGAGAACCGCTGAAAGCCCTTTGGTCTCCTTCAACAACCCAACAAACTAGACACTATTATTATCCCCAATTGAAGCAAATCCCTGAGCCCAAGGAGCTAGTGGCTGAGTGGTGACCCAGAATTCAAACCCACTCCTGTCTGAGGTGAGAGCAGATGCTCTTCAGCATTAGGCTATCCCACTTCTCCGTGTATAGGGACCCAACAACAAAGCATCTGGTAGAGGTGATTCACCCCAGTTTCCTGATTAAATGGTTCGTTCCTTCCTGCTGCCTACCTCCCTGAGGCTACTTGGGCTTTCAATTTTCTTCAGATACCATAGCCTTCATTTGTATGACTACACAATAGCCTTCAATTGCACTTCTGGGTATTTATCTGAACAAAAGACAAATCACTAACTCAAAAAGATATATGCACCCCCATGTTCATTACAGCATTATTTACAAAAGCCAAGATAAACAGAAGAATGGATAAAGAAGATGTCTCTCTCTCTCTCTCTCTCTCTCTCTCTCTCTCTCTCTCTCTCTCTCACACACACACACACACACACACACACACACATACACACACACACACACACACACACACAAGGAATATTGCTCAGCAAAAAAAAATGAACAAAATCTTACCACTGTGACAACATGGATGGACCTAGATGGTATTATGCTAAGTGAAATAAGTTAGAGAACAACAAACACTATATGGTTTCAATTACATGTGGAATAAAACAAATGAACAAAGAAAATAAAACAAAACAGATTCATAGAAACAGATCAAATTGATGGTTGTCAGAAGGGAGGGGTGAGGGATAAAGGTGAAAAAGGTGAAGGGGAATATAGTCAATACTATTGTGATAACTTTACACGGTGACACATGATAATCAGACTCAGTGTGTGCTCACATTGTAAGATTTATAAATGTTGAATCACTATTTTATGACACCCTCACCATGTATGTTAAGGGGTGAGCCACTGTGCAGTCCTGGAGTATGGAATCCTGCTGTTCAAGGATAGGGTCAGAGCTCTGCTACTGATGCAAAAGGAGTCGACCCTTTGGTTCTCTCCATGAATCCCTTTCTGGGTCAAAAGGACTGTTTGATTTCCCCAACTTCAAAATCATAGGTGTGTTTCAGCTTTGACCTCCTCACAAAACCCCAGCTGCTGTCAGCATACCCTGACATCCCAACTGGAATACTACAGTTCATGCGTGACCAACCTGATTCAAATTTACCAGTGCCATCAGTGAGGAGACATTGTTTTCTTTCTCAGTATCTAGGCCCATAAACATATAGCAAACATTATTGGTACAATTTTTACTTTGTCCCTTTTAAGAACCACCCCTCCTCCATTCCATGTGCTATTGAGGAGGGTATCAATCCAGGGTCCTAGTTCCCAGCCACAGGGATGGGGCATCTAATCCAGACTGGCCAATTAGAGCATCCAAAAAAACATTGGTGTTCCTTTTAAAATAACTGATGCAGCCACTGAAGAGGAGAGGGTCCTTGGGATTAGGACATGCAAGAATATAACTCTGTAGCAGCTTATAACATCTATGCAAGAGAGGAGAGACCTGAAAACAGAATAGCCTAGCGGAGAGTGGATAGGGAGCCAAGGGGAGACAGATGGCATCATCTGAACCCCTGTATCCTTCATTGCCTAAAGAACTATGGCCTTGATTTCCCTGTTATAATGTTGGTCAGTTTCCCACCATCCCTGTACCCTTTTTTGTATAAATAAGTTTGAGTTGGGCTTTTGTCTCTTGTAACTAAAAAAGTCCTAGTTCATCTTTGTGTGCCTATAAACTAGAATATGTATTTAGGTTTTTCAAGTGTATTATGTTTTGTTTTTCCTTATAATACCAACACAGTTTATAATATCTATCCACCTATCTAACTATACACACACGTTTTCTTTCTATAAGACACTAAACATCTGAAAAGAATTTTAAACCCAGCCATTTAGAAGCATGTGACAATACCATCTGTCTACTGGTTGTCATATGGCTCAAACATCCTCCTTAGTGACTAGAGTTTATGTCTTTTTTATGAAAGGCTTCTAATGAAAGGCTTCGTTATTGTCCCTTACCTAGTTGTCCCTTCAATTAATAACTCGCTTCCATGAAGATGTTTGATGTGATTCTTTTCCTCCATAAACAAAATTAGTTTTTCCAAGAATTCAATGGAGTCATCCAATATTTTAATTTATTTTGTATCTCTCCTCTCTTATAAAACTTAGAAGAAGGTAGTCTTAACAGTAAGTGATGCCTACCTTCATTCACTGAATATGGACAAATTATTAAGATAATTCCCAACAAGAATATCTTCCTATAATTCTATTGTAGACACCTTTTGGATGCTGGCACATGCATTACCTTCTTTGTTTTTCAATGTGTGCAGGTACATTGAGATGACCGCCTGTACTACAGAAGAATGCATATTGAGAAAGACAGGTGGCCTGCCCTATACTCAGTTAACAAGAATCTGGATTCAAATCCAAAACTTCTGGCTCTAACTCCAGTGACATCTTTACTCTGAGCACTTACTCTTTTCTTGAATCCATACACAGAGGTTCTGGTTACACTTTATTAGAAAATAACTTTCCGTCGCATTAACCATTTAGGCAATAACTGCATAACTGCATACCTTCTACTTTTTTACAAACTTGAAAAGACAGTGTTATGATGATGTCCGACAGACCATGATCATGAAAGACACATTTCTTGTCTGAGATTCAACTTAGAAAAAAACCTTAAGTTTAGGTATTAATTCTTGGGAATTGGGAGAAGGGCAAAAGATTCTCTCTTTTCCAGCACAAGGAAACTGGTACACATCTTCCTCGTGTGTCTTCTATCAGGACAGTTAAAGTCTTCTCTGAGCAACCCTGCACAGCGGGGTTATTCATGCTGCCCTTTGATTAGAGGCCCTTTGATTCCCAACCATGTCTCCACACAATGGTTGTTGTTAAGGAATTAGCTCAGAAACTAAAAATACCTTCCTCCTCTGCCTGGACAAACCAGCTGAACTCCAGCTCTGTGAGCAGCCTTGATCTAACGCTGCCTTTTATTATTTATTAATATCTGTGTTCTGTGATCTCAAGTCACCCCCCCACCCCCCCGCCCATGTATTCATGCTCCACAGTGGAGGTTGGGGCCAGAGCAGAGCTCTCCAGGGGGTCTGTGGCCTGACAATGGCTTCAAAGTCTCTTGACTCTCAGTGAAAAGAAGGAAAATCTACATTCTTTGCTGGTGAACAGGATATAAAAACCTTCCCGCCATTTGTCATTTCCGGCCTCCTCTGTAGTGCACATTAAATAAATCTGGTTTAATGTCTCTGGCTTGTGACCTCCTGTCATCTGTAGCAGAACTACGTGGTTTGGTGGCTGAACTCATGTCAGGAAGAGGTCATATTAATCTCAACAGGGAATGTCACTGACCTGACCCTTTTTAAAAGACTCTGAAATAGTGATCATAATCTGTAGTGAATTGCTATGTATTTATTATCTAAGGGTATTTATCATAAATTGTAAACATTTGAATTTTTCCCTTCAAATTATTTTACAATGGCATTTTAATTTGAATTTTGCATATAAGATTCTTGCTTTAGGTTCCTTCCTAGGTTGTAGGGCAAAGGAACATAAGTTTAATACAAGGTGGGCGAAAGTAGGTTTACAGTTGTGAGTACATGAAACATGGGGTTTATTCTTACAGTATTATTTAATAATTATTGTATTATTTTCCATAGGAACAACTGTAAGCCTACTTCTGCGCCCACCCTCCCTCCCATAAAAGCAGCTGGTTTTGGATAATATCAGAAGTGAAAATGATTTCTAATCTTGCCATTATCATATCAAAACAGTATTTTAGTTTTTCTTTCTACATAAAGGTAGATAAAAAAATTTAAGTATGTGGATAATAACCATCCTATATATTTTGCCAAGCCAATATCCATTAGATTTTTTTTAAGCTCATAATACCCACATCATCATTTTGGGGACCAGCAGTTCTCCACTATGGATCCATGGCATCCAGTTCAGGTTGACCCTGTCACCTATTTGTAGAAGAGGAGCATGGTTCAGGTGTGGCTTATCATACCTACCCCAGCCCTCAGGACTAACTAACTCTGGGGAGGGCATGTGACAAGGCAGGCCAATGGTATTCAACCCTAGGACTTCTTTAAGTAAAGCTGACTTTCTACTGGGGTTACTGAGCTGGTGGGATGCGAACTTGGAAATTATGCTATTTATTTTAACAGTTCAAAGGCAAGGCCTGCCTGAGAATAAGCCAAAATGAAAGAAAGCAAAACTGAGAGGCTGAGAGACTCACCAAGTCTTGTGAGGTCCCAAAACGGGCATCCCCTTTGCCAAAAGCACCAGGTGCTCAAGGGCAACACCTGTGTGGACTATGGGAGCCTGTGGGTTTTAGCAGTGCCTCAAGGGAACTCAGGGTGGGCAAACCCACCAGCCTCATGAAAAGCAGATGCCCAAGCTCATTTATGTCCAATTAGATAAGTAATTGTAAGGACAATAATTATTTGATTTGTGAAATTGTGGTTCTGATGTTTTCATCATAAGAATATTGTCATGAGGAGTATTAATATTCTCTGGGATACTTATTGTTATCATATAAGAACCAACACAAGAATAGCAATATTCCTTTCAATTTTTTACATTAAAAGTATAGTCTCACATTGAATGAACTATTCCTACATTACTTATAGTGTGCTAGTGTCAGAGAAGCATGCTGGACTTGGTCCATTACCAATATGTACTTGAATATTTCGTCAATATTCATCTTCTATCAGAAGTCTGTAAATATTCAAGAAATTAACGTCTGCTACAGCCTTGTAACATGCCTACATTTAAGAAAATCTTATCATTGTCCCTAGCAATATTTCAAAACTCACATGAAATTTTGTGAACCAGGCACTTTTAGAACTCTTCACCAGTGTGAAAACTTTATTCTGAATCTGCATATGTGTTCATTATTTCTACATTATTATCTATTTTATATATTTTTTGTGTTCAATACATAAGTTTTGACTATCTCAATAACTCCTGTGATATGTCATATATAAAATATGACTTCACTGAAAATGACAATTTAAAAGTTAGATTTATAAAGTGTCACTTTAAAATCACAATAGGGTCCAGATTCCTAATATATTTAATAGTTGATTATTTGGCAGTAAACAAAATTACTGTAAAGTTACATCTTACCCATAAAGTCTTAAAGTAGCATAGGTATCTAATACTACTGCACTGGACCAGTTAAAAAATTAGGCTTACCAATTATTAAAACATATATCTAGGTCCTGGCCAGGTGGCTCAGTTGGTTGGAACATCATCCCCTACACCAAAAATCTGTAGGCTCAATTCCCAGTCAGGGCACAGGGCATGTATAAGAGGCAACTGATCAATGTTTCTGTCTTACATTGATGTTTCTCTTTCTCTCTCTCCCTCTCTTGTTCCCTCCCTCTTTAAAATTGATAAACATATCCTTAGATGAGGATATAAAAAACACATTTATCTAGTTATCCCTTTAACATTTGTAGCAAAAATATAGAAAATTTTGTAGATGAATTAATCAGTATGATCACTATCTATAATTAATAGTTTTATTCTGTCACCTGAACTACTCAAGTGGCACATACTTAGATTAGAACTAAAACAATTGTTTCAAAAATTAATGGAGTAATGATCTAGGACGGTTTTCTGATCATGACTGTGCCGTGTTTGCTTTTACAATTTTTACATCCAGTTAATTACTCAGAAAGTTTTAAAAAATTAGTTCAGCAGCTGAGTAAATAGCAGTGTTATGTTCCCATATATTCTGTAGATACTGGATTTATTCAGCACCATGGACAGCAAAAGGTCATTCCCTTCTCAATTAGGACTTCTGCATGCTACTAATTAGCTGTGAAAATATAAGACTCATCACCTCTCTTTGGGTACACTGAAAAGAAACTCTATATTCATAGCATTAAAGGTATTACAACTTTTTCTGTTTGGAAAGCAATGGGCTCACTGCTTCATTTAAGGGAGCATATGTCTTCTTTCTCCACAAATATGTAAATTCACTGATTGCAAGGACCTTGTCTTATTTATTGCTGTATCTCCATTGCTCAGCCAACTATGTGGGACATAATAGATTGTTGAATAAACAATTAATGTGGTGCCTCTCTTTGAAAATAGACTAGACTGGTGTAGTTATTTTCATTCAAATAAAAAGTCAGCAAAGAGCTCATAAATTCTACATAACAAACAATCTATAGGGCTCTCAATTCATAAATTCAGTGAGATCATTTTGGGAAACTAAAATGCTTCTAAAGAAAAACACCACTAAAAATACAAATTCTTGGGACTTCTGCAGGATCTGGGAATTGTGAAACCATGGATCATCCATATATGCTTTGAGGCGTTATTATTCCTGGAATGCCTACAACTACCCTAAAAATTTAATATATTGTAGAACAGATCTAAGGCCAATGGTGGCAGAGTCCACATAGATATATGGGTCTTGGTGTTCTGGGGAAAAACTTTTGACTGGTTGACTATATTGTTCAAAAATGATTGTATAAGTCCTTGTGCTTTTGAATATGTTGGTGGTGTTGTCGTGTGTTCTGACCATCACTGGTGCCTACAGTTCAAAATTCAGATATTGTCTTTGCACAAAATCTTAGTCAACATTTTTATGGTATCCAAAGAGGTGACATTATGATTGCAAAAAGTCTCAGTGATCCAAAATCAAATATCTGCAAGAGAGTATGTAATCAATTTGAAAGGAGATCTAATCCTGACCAATAGCCATCCGATTTCTTTAAAAGCCATACTTATGTGCCAATGAGTCATGTGTAGTTAAAAGGTGATAATTTACAGAATTTTAGGTACTACGGACCTATCCCATATGGACTATTAAGAGGACGTATTTTCTTTAAGGTCTGGCCTCTGAGTGATTATGGATTTTTACATGATAGCCTTAATGGCCACATATTTTATGATTAGCAAGTATTTACCCTTTTGCTTTGATTATTGCCTCTTTCAAGTGAATTTATTATTGCCACTGCAACCATGTATTATGTTTTTAAAATATATTTTATTGATTTTTTACAGAGAGGAAGGGAGAGGGATAGAGAGTTAGAAACATCAATGAGAGAGAAACATCGATCAGCTGCCTCCTGCACACCCCCTACTGGGGATGTGCCCGCAACCAAAGCACATGCCCTTGATCGGAATCGAACCCAGGACCCTTGAGTCCGCAGGCCAACGCTCTACCTACTGAGCCAAACCGGTCAGGCAACCATGTATTATTAATAAATTATTTGCTATTCAGTTTTAGCTGTTTTGAATTCTTAAATGTAAAGAACAAGTAATTCAAAATGTATGGATAAAAGTAATCCAAAATAGATCCTCTAAATTTAAAATATATATATTCTCAAAGACATAAATAAAGTGTCTTTATTCTGAGACTATGGGTATCTATAATAATAAAAGCATAATATGCTAATTAGACTGGACAGCCGAATGGCCTTCCAAACAAAGCTGCGCTGCGAGGACCGAGCCCTTTGCACAAATTTCATGCATCGGGCCTCCAGTTACAATATAAGAGGAGATGATGAATAGCAATGTGTCCTGTCATGAACTGTTTGAACCTCCACATGTTGCAGGGATGAGTCGGGATTTATATGCTGGCAGAAATGCATTCATGCCATTGGCATGCATCATGGGAGAATGACTTCAGCTATAAAATAGCTATTAATGACTAGAAGAACATGATGTGTTTCAGCCTAAGGTAAAAAAAAAAAATCAAGATAATGCTGTCACATGACATATCTTTGAACACCCAATGGGGAAAACACACTTTGGTAAAGCTTAGCTGACTAAAAGCATTACACAGAGCTAAAACCTGGCAATACTTTGCATATAACTAGATGCCTTGCCCTAAGCTCTCAGCTACTATGAGCTGAATACTAGCCCTTTGTACCTTGGAAATGAGAATAAAAATATTATTAGTATATCCTGTCACTTTCTGTCAATATCCATAACATTATTTAACCATGACCTACAGAAGTTATTTTTTAACTGTCATTTTTTAAATTAAATCAGATTTTAATAGCCATACAAGTTATTAAGAAATTTTATTCAAATTAAGGATCCATCAATGATGGCCATAACAAGGTTTTTTACAAGCCTTATCGGACCTACAAAATTTCAAAGCAGATCTAAGCAACAAAATATAGAATGTGTTTGCTTCTTCTGATATAGGGCCTGTGTGATTTGTAGTGATGGGGAGATTGATAGTCTGCTTATCTTCCAGACAGTGTCTTCAAGTGTCTCTAAACTCTGATGAAATATGACTTTGGAAATGTCGACTTTAGAAATTCTGAATGAATACTATATACCCTCCTCCCAACATGCGAATGCACATACATATCACATGAAAATTTCCGTTCTGTTTTCAAACTGTGTAAGGTTCCCTTTTCACAGAATATGGATGTACCTGGAGATTATTATGCTAAGTGAAATAAGCCAGTTAGAGGAAGACAAATAACATGTGATCTCACTTATATGAGTCATCTAATGAACAAAATAAATTAATGAACAAAATAGAAACAGAGGCATGGATACATGTCAGAAGGGAGGGAGGAGGTAGGAGACTGGATGAAAGAAGGTGAAGAGATTAGTCAAAGAACATATATCCATAACCCATAGACACAGACAACAGTGTGGTGAAGACCAGAGGGAAGTGGGGGTGGTGGCTGAGTGGGGTGGGCAAAAGGTGGGAGATGGGGACATCTGTAATAGTGTCAACAATAAAATAAAGTAAATAATCAGCTGGTCTTTTTCTGCCACAATGTCAAGCAACTGGTTGATTGATTATTTTTTCACTGAGCTATGCATACAAACCCAAGGCAGTATTTTATTTAAGTCCAAATTATCAGTTAGATCATCATGTGCAACAGACTTAATTCTTTAAAAAATTTAAACTTTTTGGATGAACTTCCATTATATTTTGGTTCCAAGCAGATCTCTATGTAAAAGCACTGATGAAACTGGCTGAATTAAACTCTAGAAGAAAAAAAAATCTACATCAGTAACTATCTCGACAGGTAGTACTAATTTTGGACAAAATAAGCATCAACCCATAAGGAGAAAGAAAGAAATAAAGGCATTACTTATGTCATAAGACAGTGACTGCACTGGTCAGTGAGTAGTGCCAATGTTTCATTTTTCTATCATCACCTTATATTTACTTGTAAGGCAGGAGGATGACATATAAGAAAGAGCATAGAGCTAGCAGACAAGAGAACTTAATGATGAAAAAGCACAGGGCTTTGGAGTCACCCAGACAGATTTGTATCTAGGTTCTTCCAATTTATCTCTGGGCTCATTTAGGCCCCAGGGCTCCACTTCTCTGTCAGTAAATTGGATAATGATAGTATCTAACTACCAAGTTATGAAAAGAGATAACACATAAAAATGTAATTTCACACAGTGCATGACACATAAAGAATACTCATAGCTGATAGCTCCTAATTTTAGTAGACTTAACTATATCATTAACCTACAATGTAATATTTGCTGGTTGATAACAATAGCAAACTAATGCATTCTTACTTTGAGTCAGAGACTACACTAAAATTTTAATCTGAACTAAATTAATATAAAATTAAAATTTCAATATACACTCAATTGCTCTTCTTAATGTTTAGATGAAGAAAACCAAGGCTCAAAGAGGTTAGTAATTGACCCCAGATGACAGATAAGGTATGATTTAAGCCAGAATTTGAATCCAGGCTTCATGTCAGAACACATACATTCACCCCCCCACACTCCCAACTTACCAAAATCTAAAGAAAATAATGCAGAAGAATGTGATTCCTACCTATAAGACACTCAAGAAAAAAAGGGAACTGAAATTTCTTGAATGTCTATCCTGCACGTACTTAACACTGTGCCAATTGTTTGACATGTACAATCCATTTAATTCTCACTAAAATACTGATTTCACCTATTTTCAGTTATCAGATGGGTCATAAGGGAGTTCCATTTTTACTTTTCTCTCTCTCTCCACTATATGGCCAGGGCTCACTGTTGTCAAACCCAATAGGAAGCTGGAATGCAGGAGAGCTTGTTGATGACATCTACACGGGTCAGCCTTGGACTTAAACGCATGAGGCAGGGTGAAGGAGAGAGAATAAACCTGGAGTTGCTCAGAAGTACGTCCTTCATAAACTTTTTTTTAAAATTAAATCGATATTGTTCAGATTATTACATTTGTTCCTCTTTTTCCCCCCCATAATTCCCCTCCACCCAGTTCCCACCGCGCCCTCCTCCCTCACTCCCCACCCACTGTCCTCATCCATAGGTGCACGATTTTTGTCCAGTCTCTTCCTGCATCCCCCACACCTTTTTCCCCCCCAAGAATAGACAGTCCACTCCCTTTCTATGCCCCTGATTCTATTATAATCACTAGTTCATTCTGTTCATCAGATTATTCACTTGATTTTAAGATTCACTTGTTGATAGATGTGTATTTGTTGTTCAAAATTTGTATCTTTACCTTTTTCTTCTTCTTCCTCTTCTAAAAGGATACCTTTCAGCATTTCATATAATACTGGATTGGTAGTGATGAACTCCTTTAGCTTTTTCTTATCTGTGAAGCTCTTTATCCTGACCTTCAATTCTGAATGATAGCTTTGCTGGATAAAGTAATCTTGGTTGTAGGTTCTTGGCATTCATCACTTTGAATATTTCTTGCCACTCCCTTCTGGCCTGCATAGTTTCTGTTGAGAAATCAGCTGACATTCGTATGGGTACGTCCTTATAGGTAACTGACTGTCTTTCTCTTACTGCTTTTAAGATTCTCTCTTTGTCTTTTGCTCTTGGCATTTTAATTATGATGTGTCTTGGTGTGGTCCTCTTTGGATTCCTTTTGTTTGGGGTTCTCTGTGCTTCCTGGACTTGTAAGTCTATTTCTTTCACCAGGTAGGGGAAGTTTTCTGTCATTATTTCTTCAAATAGGTTTTCAATATCTTGCTCTCTCTCATCTTCTGGCACCCCTATAATTCGGATGTTGGTACACTTGAAGCTGTCCCAGAGGCTCCTTACGCTATCTTCATATTTTTGGATTCTTTTTTCATTTTGCTTTTCCGGTTGGGTGTTTTTAGCTTCTTCATATTTCAAATCGTTGACTTGATTCTTGCAATCCTCTAGTCTGCTGTTGGGAGTCTGTATAATATTCTTTATTTCAGTCAGTGTATGCTTAATTTCTAGTTGGTTCTTTATCACAACATCGAGGGTCTCATTAGATTTCTTGTAGGTCTCATTAAGTTTATCGGCAGTTTCTAGAAAATTCTTGAAAGACCTTAAAAGTGTGGTTTTGAACTCTATATCCAGTAGTTTGCGTTCCTCTATTTCTGTCATTTGTGTCCTTTTTCTTTGTCTCCGCATTTTTTATGCTTCCCTGTGTTGATACAGTGGTTTTCTGTGCTAAGTGTCCTCTAGGGCCCAGTGGTTCAGCCTCCCCAATTACCTGAGGAGGCCACACTTGGTGCACTCCCTTGTGGTCTTTGTGCACAGTCTTGTTGTAGTTAAGCCTTGATTGTTGTAGGTATCACTGGGAGGAATTGGCCTCCAGGCCAATTGGCTGTGAGAATCAGCTGTGTCTGCAGTGGGAGAACTTCTGTGCTGGAGACACCCCTCTGGGGCAAGACTTACTTCAATGGGGCTTTGGTGCTCACTGAGTCTGCCCCCTGAGTGTGTCCTTTATGTTTCCATGGAGCTGCAAACTGGATGGTCCCACTCTGACCTCTGGGCTTCCTGGCTTCTGGATCTCTAGGGAGGTGCTAATCTAGCCTTTGCCTGAGGCTATCCAGCAAAATTCTCCCTGCAGGGCTTGGGCGGGTTGGGTCCCACTGGATCAACAGGGCAGGGCTAGCAGTTATGGCTGCTCTCAGAGGCCCAGCTTCTCAGTGTCTCGGCAATTGCTGCAAACCCCTCTGAGAGAAAGCTGCCCTCGAGTTCCGACTGATGCCAAACAGTCCAGCTTCTCCCGTATGAGTCTGGGTCCCTAGAGACTCGCCCGGAACTGGAGCTCAGAGCCTGAGACTCCCTCCCGATTGAAAACGACAACCGCGCCCTCAGCTGCCAGCCCGCTCTGCATGCACCTCCGCACCTTAGTATTTTACATCCGCACTGCGCCTCCTCTGAGTCTCGGTATGCTTTTCTCTTTCCTTCTAGTTGTAGAATTTCCACTCAGCCAGCCTTCCTGTGGTTCTGGGTGATGTCCATCCCATCTTTTAGTTGTATTTTTGAAGTGGTTGTGCGAGGCAGCAATCTCTGGTGTTTACCTATGCCGCCATCTTGGTTTCCTCCCTTCAGAAACTTTTTAAGTAAAAACTGTGTTTATAATGTAAGTGCAACACAAAATCCTATGCTTCCAGGAGGCCATTCTCTGCCCATCTGCCTGGCTGAAGCATTATTGGTAGTTCCAACGTTCAAAACAAAGATTGCAACTAAATACTGGCTTAGTCAAGTTTTATATTGCAGTGGCCTAAAATATAACTGGCATTCTTTCTTCTTACTGTATTCTTCTCTGTGCACGCTTTCTTCTTATCTCATTTAGTCACCGTAGCAATTTACCCCTTACATATTTTTTCTTGATATTTTACAGAAGAAACTGTAACAGAGGAGACTTACAGGAAACCACAGAGAGCCTATGTCACCTGAAAAGGCCACTCACCCTGACATTGGGGCTGGGAACCTACTCCAGGGGCTTCAGACCCCAAACAAGCAGGGCTCTCTGTACTGCACCATAATCAACAATTTCAGGGAAGCTGCCTTAATAAGAAGGAAACTATCCTGGAGCCTGTGTGATCTGATGTAACCCTAACTCTTTTTTGCTCTTTTTAAAATTTTACTTTTCAATTATGATTTACATTCAATATTATTTTGTTTTAGTTTCAGGTGTACAGCACAGTGGTCACGCATACACTCCAGAAAGCGCTCCCCCACACCACTGATATTTTTATGGTTGAACCCTAACTCTCAAGTGGGCCACAGAGCACCCTGCTCTAAGAGAGACAACACTGATACCCACTATGCCTACCGCTACCTTTCCAAGCAGAACAGATGTCTTTAGTTTGAAGAACTGGCTGTTCTGGGAGAAGAATGGTAAATAAAGGTGAAGAGATTGGTGCTAATTAAATTCTGAAAAAATATGTTAAATTTGCCTTAACTTGAACAAATAAAAGACTTTTTTTATCTTGATTTTTACAAAAGGCCCGTCATCCAAATAAATAATAGATGACAACGATGGGGCACTTTCACGATTCTCTTCTCACGTTTGCAAGATTAGGCTCATCATGATAATAAATAATACAAATAAGCCTAGGGAAGGAAAAGATAAATATAAAGATTGCAAATTAAGGAAATTAAAACTCTGTATTAAGCAACATAAAACACTGGAGTCTCTTTTCCCCCAGATAAGCTGAAGTAATAGTGTAACGTGAAAATTGGAGCAGGATATAATGCGCAATTATTAGGTAATAAGAGGAAAATGACTAATTCTGTGTTTGGGGGGGGGGTGGTGGACAAATAAAATTAAGGCTTACAGACAAAAAAGTTAATTATAAGTAATTATCTGCAGGTTAAAGTAATTTTTAAGTAATATGAAACATATTTAAATAATATGAAAAATTAGCATACCACAACAATAAGGTATTTTAGCAACGGTCCTACGGAATAATCTGAAAAAAGAACCAGGAAGCTTAGTAACAAGTATGTCAAAGAGATAAGGTTAATGGTGGTTCTAGTACTGGCTTCAAGGCAAAAATGTCTGTTTTATATTTCTGTGTTATTGGGAGCAGCTTCTGTTAGGACAGGATAAAACACCAGCAGCGTGCTCACGATTCCCTTCGCTGGTTAGGCATTTATTTCAGGACAGACTTGGTTTCATAGAAGCCTTGTTTTCATTATCCTTTGGTAAACACGGCCACTAAATAAATTTTCTCTCTTTTTCCTGCTTGCTTAATCCCATGTTTCCACCTAGATAAATCTCACATAATTAGCTTGAGCTTTGGAAAATAGTGTTGCCTGCTGCAAATGAAATGAAATTTTGTGCCGTGCTGGAGGAAGTTACAACCTGTTGTGGGAGTAGAAATGCTTTGTTGGGAGTTCCTTGCCCATGGCTACGTATGAATTGAAGAGAGAACAGAGGAAATTATTCAGTTCTGAAAATCCTTCTCCAGCCAAGAAAATTTTTTAAAGGGTAAAATATTTTATTTGCATTCATTTTGTTTGATATCTTACACCTAAAATTATTTTGTCTCTACTGTAAGTATGCCAATAAAACTGATTACAAGAAAACATGTAAAGAATCAGACAAAATATGCAATTCAGCTAAATTTCCTCAGGGCCTACCACAGGGCCTGACATTCATTGATAATTGTTTTATGAAAAGTAAAAGATAATATCAGCTCTCTGAGAGCACTCTATGATCATACTTATATTCTTGCTCATATTCCAAGACAGCATTTTTTCATCTTCATTACAGAATTGATCAGTTGCATGGATTTATTGTCCTATGGCATCAATTGAATTTCTGAGCAGAACAGGGGAGAGCAGAGCATGGGTGAATGAGAACCATGTGAGGGAAAATGTCTGTAGATGACAAGGAGGAATTACGTAGGAAAACTTACACAAAAGTGTTTGGGATCTAAACTCAGTGCATAGGCAAAAATCATCTGGGGTCAATTTTATCTCTAAAAATTTCTAAAATTTCTCCAACAATACATATAGAAGGCTGACTATATTCAACCCTGTAGAATCACATGTGTATAAAATATATAGATGAACATATAAAATATGATAATGTGTACACATGAAAGAATCATTTGTTACTTTCACACCATGAGACAGGCCTGAATGCATATGGCTTCATCTATGTTAAACACTTACATGATGAGACTCTATTTATTTACGGCATGGCTTCTGAAAACTCAAAATACTTCTATTTAATGCACTCCCATTTGAAAATGCTAGTGTCCCCTGTAAAATATCTCTTGTGTGGGGAGACAACCATTTGCTGAAAACGTGCTTCACTCGTGACTCACTGGGTAGTAGGAGTTTTGCCACCTGTTATGGAATTAAAGTGGTATTCAGGCCTCCAGCGTGGGGAAGGTGATGGATGTATGGGTGGAAGATGAATGTGCTTCGTGAGCCCTGGATGTCAAAGAGTTTGAATCCAGAATTGTTAAATCCTGAGGTTTGTAAGCTTTGACACTGATATTGTTCCACACTCAAAGTGTGTACTCAATATAAAAAAATATGTACTACTAAGGTATAATTTGATTTTTTTTCCAACCTCTTTCAATATCAACTTGTTTACTGAAAATTCCTGGAAGCTACAAAGTGCCATCTGTTTCCTTATCAAATTTCTCCCCCACAGCCACAGGCAAATATGGTTGCTTTTTTATTTGTGAGGTTGCTTAGGAACAAGGTGGTTGCATTCACAGGTCCGGTGTGATTGAGTCTCTGATGATGGGCCTGGTGCAAGTATAAAAAAACAAACTTGTCTGAATTCTGAAAATCAACTTCCAATCCAGAAACACATTCCTGAGCAAACTCCCCAGGGCAGCATCTCACACACAGACCCACACATTAAGAATGATGTCTTCTTGGGTCTCTGTCATCAACAGCTATGCGACCTGCTGGGGCATTTTCATGTCAGTTGGGAAATGTAGCAGTGGGATCCCTTTGCAGGTGATTTTTTTAAAGTATAATTTTATTGATTTCAGGGAGAGGAAGAGAGAGATAGAAACATCAGTGATGAGAGAGAATCATGGATCATCTGCCTCCTGCACGCCCCTTACTGGGAATCGGGCCCGCAACCTGGGCATGTGCCCTTGACTGGAATAGAACCCAGGACCCTTCGGTTCGCAGGCCAATGCTCTATCCACTGAGACAAACCAGCTAGGGCCGCAGGTGATTTTTAATAAGTGTTAGCAGTATACAGTGTGCCCCTTCAGAATATTGAGCTGACTATCAAGAGTCCCCCACAAAATAGATTTCTTGAGCTGAAAATGATCAGAGTATCGCTCTGCCAACCGATCAGGGGAGAGTCAATATTCCAAGTCTATTAGCGTCAGTGCAAATGCAGAGAGATGTGAGCACACAGTGCAGAGAATGGCAGAACATATTCCAGGAGAAAGGTGACCTCTCTGGGAAAATGTACAAAAAGCAGGGGAAAAAAAAAACAACCCTCAACAAAATACTGTGAGCCCCACAGCTGTGTTTATTCAGAGAAAAATGCCAGTTTGAAAAAAGGGCAATCCAATTGTTTTCCCAAATTGGTGATCAGACCAACCTATTTCATTTAAAATGGCCAAGCAAATATCTCATAGCTTCTCAAATAGAAAATAGTTCATGCATAGTTTTTAAAGTATTATGCTGGACTTACGTTGACATGAACACTATTCTAAATATGTGGCACAAAAGTGAAGTATCAGCAATCAGCAGGATGTTTCATTTATTCTGAACAACTGTGTGCTGAACTTCCGACTCAGAGATAAAGGGCTAACCAGTGATGCCCTTTAAAACGCCAGCTCTCTATAGTTCAAGCATACTTCCCCCATACCCTAGATCTTTGGCAATATCGGGCTTTCTGTTTGAATGTATCTATTTTTCAAAGCCACTGTGAACACCTACCACATGCCAGGCACTATGCAAGACACTTTATGTGAGTTGAATCATCCTGATGGCTCCATGGCACAGCTCTTACTATTTTTTCTAATTGCAAATGGGGAAATTGACACTAGAACGTAACAGTTTTCTTCACATTTGTTTGATTACAAAATAGATGGTTTTTCCATTACATTACAGAAAATCCATTTATCAAGATACACAGTAGCACATAAATTGTAGTCCCATGCCCTATGCCTTTGAAAGTGTGACGCTCAGGAATTTCCAGTTGAGTCGTATAAGCAGAGTCAGTTGATCAGGGTGGAATACAGATCAAGGAGGAAATACACACCCTAAGTGACTATACCCTGGGAGTATCCTAGACATGGGGCAGGTTGCCAAGTGAGGTTGAGACCAGATCACTAGACTCACTGATGACTAATAGAGAGAAACAGCAAGGGGCCTCTGATTCCAGCCTAACCTTCATTGATGGCTCTAGATCAGCTGTTCTCAACCTGTGGGTCACGACCCCTTTGGGGGTCAAACTACCCTTTCACAGGGGTCACCTAAGACCATCAGAAAATACATATATAATTACATATTGTTTTTGTGATTAATCACTATGCTTTAATTATGTTCAATTTGTAACAATGAAATTGGGGGTCACCATAACATGAGGAACTGTATTAAAGGGTTGCGGCATTAGGAAGTTTGAGAACCACTGCTCTAGATGATGCTATATTACCTTCTACAGTCTATCGAATGGGGGAAGTAGAGGCATGGAGGTTAGTTTCCACAGACCAAAAGTTTGTATTTGCACCCAGAATTGCTTAATGTTCATCTCAAAGTTGCCTATAAAAATGGGGTGCCAGCATACACTGTTTGGAATTCTAGAAGAATGAATACAAGTTTAATGTTACAACACACTATTTAAATGCTGGCACCATAGCTGATCTCAACTGCACTGTCTGATTTACTTTTTCTTTACATGTCCCTGATGGGGCACAGGTGGCAGGGAGCAGGCTGAGCTTCGGTTGTAGGCACTGTGGTTTGACATGCCAGCATTTGAACAGCTTTCTTTTTAATGTTTTAATTGTCTTGTTTAGCCAATAAACAAAACATGCTTTGTTTTCCTGAAAGGATCCTGTAGCTTTCTTTATGCTGACCAAATCCCAGATTTGTTAGCAATAGAACAACAGGCTGCTTCTTCTCAATGCATAATTCTCTTCGCAATGACTATTCCCTTCAATAGCCAAAAGCCCCCCACCAGGTATGATGCCTGGGCCTTTGTAGCCCTGTTGTTATGGCCTATAAGGTCTGAAGGAATCTGAAAAACAGCTCCTACTAGAAAGAGCCTAATTAAACTGTACTCATCCTTGAGTGATACCAAATGGTAGCTCTCCCCACTAGGTCATATGCTAATTAGTATTGGCAAAGTTCACATTCGATGATATATGGCAAATCCCCGCACCTTGGTCTTTCTTTTAACCTCATTTAATATCCCTCTGTCATTTCCCCTGGAGTCTTATTTTAATCTTCCTACTGGTCCTTGTGTTTGAGGGCTCAAAATCCCATTACCTTGGAGCCCTACCATTCTTCATAGTGAAGCACTTCCAAGACACACAAATTTCTTCCCTGCTGGAAATGATTGCCTTTTATTCTTTTGTAATAAATAAACCACTCCTTTACAGAAGGGAAAAGGGTAAAGTATTAAGGAGGACTAGGGACAGAGATTGCTGTTCTACCTCATTTGTCCTAACCCTTGGAGTTGTGTCACTGTGAAGAGTATGATGTCAGGCGGCAGGGAGCCTCCCTGTCTGTGGTCCAGAGATGGAGCCTGTCAATGTGTGACCCCTAGTAGCTGTGAGCTGCATTGAATTGCATGGCAGCAAAGTTAAGTCAAGGTTCACAGGTAGTCATTCTGTTATGCATTCATTTATTCATTCTTTCATATATTCACTCAACAGATATTTACCAAGTACCTACAGTCTGGCAAGACAATGAGCCAAGTGCAAGAGAAATAATAATGAACAAGAACAAACAAAAAGTAAAAAGCTAAACAATCTGAAAAATCAACAACTTTTCTTAGATCCATCAGAAAAGTGAAGTCACAGGGCAAAGTGCTGCCCTACAAATTGGAGAGACAGACAGACACAAATGACCAGAGCAGAAAACCATGGGGTAAGAAAACATCCTATATAATAAAAGCCTAATATGCTAAGTGTCCAACCGTTTGACCAGTCGCTATGACATGCACTCACCACCAGAGGGTAGATGCTCTGACCGGTAGGTTAGCTTGCTGCTGGGGTCCAGTGGATTGGGACCGGGTGACACACTCTGGAACCCTCCCTTGGTCCTTCCCTGATTGTGCACCAGTGCAGTCCCTTGGCTTGGCCTGCACCCTCTCCCAATCTGGGACCCCTCGGGGGATGTCGGAGAGCTGGACTTGGCCTGATCCCCACAGGCCAGGCTAAGGGACCCCACCGGTGCAAACCTAGTAAACTATAATTGGTGAATTGCTACAGCTCAGTGTGGACATGTCTGAGAGGTACAAACTTTAGGAGGACCAGTCACACTTCTGTGAGTTTTATCCCCAGAAGTACTACCAGGTCCTCAGAGAGATTGGAGAAATATCCCTTCCTGCTTCCAGAAGGGGAGGGAAAAGGAACCAGTTTTAAGTACATCAGAGCACTCAGTTCTGAACAAGCCCTGACCTCAGGAGAAACTATTTTACCGGAGCTTAATCTGAAATGTTATCAAGTCTGACATACCTGGAGGAAGGGAAATACCCAACTCCAGTCTCCTCGAGCTGCCGTGTTTCACCTAAGAAGCACCAGTGAAGTTCACAATCTAGGGTCCCAGGCTCACCAAAAGACATGTAATCATGTTTATATGATTCCACCTTCTTCTTTTGGAACAAGAGATAGAGAAGACAGAGGGGTAATGATAAATCCGCTTTTTCTCCATATGCGTTTATCTCACTTGTTAATCTATACAAAGGCATAGATTATTTGATAAGAAATATCCAAATAATTAACTACAAGTACCTGAGAAATTCTGTCTTTATTGAATTCACTAGTAGTGCCCTTAGTACAAAATTTCATCAAATGATTACGGTAGTCTGCAATTACTGTTTATACATTTTAATTATAACTTGTCTCATGCTAATCCTCCCAGACTTTTCCTAACAACTAAAGCAGAACAGATTCCCTACACACAGAAGGTCACTTCAAAACCAGAAACTTCCTGTACAATACAAAGTACAATAGAAGTATTTGTTATCATATGTGAGCTAATGCAACCCGAGTCTCAACGTAAGGATGAGTTACATGGGGAGCATGTAACTGTATTTGAGCCTGGAAATCTTATCCTGAAATATTTATCAAGTTGGTTAATAACCTCAGTGTTCATTGTTCTCAAGCCCAAAAGGAAGGAAGTTGTAGAAAAACATGCTAAATACATCTTGATGATGTAAAGTCCTTTTGAATTAAAATTATATAGCATTATATTGATAGAAGTGAAGTTACCCAAACTGAATTTACCTTGAGTCTGATTTGTGGGAAGTCATACCTCCAGTGTATATACAGTGAATTTGAAACTACTGAAAAGGCACAGAATTTTAAAAACCACCAAATTCCCAAATACCACTGGCAATTCAGAGACTGCTAAGCTTTTGTTTCCTCTATCTTCCTTTTAGCTCATGGAAAACCTTGCAAAATTCTCTGTTACATCAACCATGAATATCCAATACATTTGTTCATTTATTCGTATGTGAATGCATTTGGAAGAGTGACAGAAGAGGAGAGAGTGTTGGTTGCACAGGTAAGTTAATTGGATAAACACTACTATGCCCAAATGTGTATAATAAAGCCTCTGGAAATGTTATGTCCTGGATTATGTCTTTGAGTAATGTTGCTCATTTTGTTTCTCCATGATGTTTTCAAAATGGAGCAGCAATTTCAAAAGATGTAACTACCTGCACCCAAGAAAATAATCCTTATGCCAGGCATCAGGGTCTATAAAAATTCAATGCAGCACACAAACAATTCCTTTCCTAACTCATTTCATGGCATGTCCTATAATATACAATACAGAGACTTTACATCTGAAATAATTTACCCCCTATGCCTACAGAGGAAGAGTAGGAATGTTTCAAAAATTTAAGCCATTGCCGCAACCTGATATTATGTTAGGACCTTGGTTAAACATAATGTAAGCAAGTAGAACTTTAAAATGAGCTAAGAACCAGAAGAAACTCTAGGGGTCATTTGGTCTCACTTCCTGGCAACACAGTTCTCTCCTCTCCAGCATCCTTTTTTCTCAGTGGTCATCTTACCACTGCAAATATATTTCCGGGAATGGGACTGGCTTCTTGAGATTGTCTATTCCATTCCGGAAATTATAATCATTAGGTCATTATTTACTAAGATTGAGGTGAATCTTTCTTCCTCTACCATGCCTATAGTTTTTCATTCTAAATGACAAAGAGTAAGTCCTATCTTTCTTAAATTAATATGATACTCTATTTTTATTTCCTTTCTATTTTTAGATTGAGGTGAATGAAAGGGGGAGAAGTGAGTCCTAAAAAAGCAGAAATTAATTTTTTCAATTAAGTAATCAACTTCCTTGGGCATTGTCTGTGCATGTCCATATTTCCCCTCAAATCCTCCCGCTTGCATATCCACAGCAAAAAATGATAAGCACAAATGTATTCATGTCACACTTCTGTTTAAAATACTTCAAAGGATTTTATCTTATTTTAGGGTAATATTTAAACTTTTTTACATGTAGGACCTTCTTCATAAGGGCCTACTTGTACTGGCCTCATGCTCCCTTAGCCTTCTCAATTCTCACACCCATCTGGAAATCAGCCATCCATTCACACTACGTGTATTTCAGTACTTGGAAACCGCTACACATACAATCTCTCTCTCTTTTGCTTTCACCTCCTGAGATTCTTATTGTTCTCTGTCAAGAACATTCTTTTCCGCCTCCTGCTCTGCATCACTAACTCTGGTCTCACACCAGCCATTTCTCAGAAAGCTTCCCCTAACCATGCAAATTTGAATTCGATGCCTCTCCCACAAGGTTTCACAGCATCCTATAGTCTCATTAACATACTCCTCATATACAATAAGTTACTCACTAGAATTGTAAGCTACATGAGAGCAGAAGCCATACCTAATTCATTCACTATTTCAGCTCTTGTCTCTATTACAAATGCCTAAAGAACAGTTGATGCTTAATGAATATTTGAGGGATTTATGAACAAATAAATTATCATATATGAATAATATATGTAAATCAGTTCAAGTTCACTTATCAAAGAACAATACAATTATTTCCAGTGCATTCCACCTATTAAAACTGAGAGTTTATTTTAGAAATTTTTCAACAACCAAAGATGAGAACAGAAAGAAGATTTCTAGCCAATTAAGCTGTGAGATTCTTGCAGTTAATGTTGGTGTGTTATTGTTAGCTTTGACAGTCCTTAGCATAGGGGTGGTTGTGTAATTATACCTTTGCTGGTGGACTTCTTTAAGTCTTGTTTTATAATGAAACTCTGGGACATGTATTTATAAAGCACATAGTTCCATGACAATTTTTTCCTTTAACAATAATTTTAAAAGACCTACACAAAACCAACCATTATTCTCAAAACTAGAAAGACCCCAAATAGATATTTTTATTCCTTTAGGAGTGAGTGAATTGGGATGATTCCAACTACCATAACTAGGGTGGGACATTAAGCCACTACATCTGACCTCTTATAAGATAAGATCGCAAAAAAGAAATTGAAAATAGAAGTAAATCAATGACCAAGAGATGGACAATTTTCCTAGTAAGCTTTAAGCACATATCCAGCTTTTCTTATTACTTAGTTGGGACCTACAAAACAGTAAACCAGGAAAGAAGCCTGGAGCTTCATTTTATGTAGTCATTGCCATAAGTTACTACCTGGCCCCATTGCACAGGGCTGTTTCAACCTTGAATGTGGCCTTTTGCTTGAATATTTAACCATATGCTCCCAATTGTTGTGCAAAGACTAATTGTTCCTCACTCTCTTCTTAATATTTTTTCCTGGGCATAATGTTCACTTTATTTGTCAGAATTGTTCCAAATTGCCAAGTAATTTTAAAAGTACTATTAAATTTTGCAAGTGGGTCCTGCTATTCTCTCACTGAACTGCATAGTTGAAATATGTGCAAACATCAAGATATAGCTGACAGTTGTCACTTTTCAGCTGAAGGAGTTGGGACTGGAGTCCAGGAAGAAGCCTTCAAATGTATTTTTCTTCTTTCCATCACCTTGATCTTCATATTCAGCTCATTAGCCTTGAATAACACAATTGAATGATCTTTTAGGGAATTTAAATCACTTGGATAATATCATTCCAAAGTTTCTAGGAAGGGTAGCATATGTCCCTAGTAAACTTCAATATTAATGGGTTCAATTTTTTCTTTGTTTTCTTCAAGGACACAATCAGTGTGACTCCAGAGCTCAAAGGGTAGGGAGGGACTAAATTGGAGAGGAGGACTCCACTCCCTTCTCCCCACACCAGCCTGCCTGCCCCCCTTCATTCTATTCTTCTCCAAAAAGCAGCAGCCACTAGCCCAGTGATGGCAAACCTTTTGAGCTCGGCGTGTCAGCATTTTGAAAAACCCTAATTTAACTCTGGTGCTGTGTCACATATAGAAATTTTTTGATATTTGCAACCATAGTAAAACAAAGACTTATATTTTTGATATTTATTTTATATATTTAAATGCCATTTAACAAAGAAAAATCAACCAAAAAATGAGTTCGCGTATCACCTCTGACACGCGTGTCATAGGTTCGCCATCACTGCACTAGCCTATGATAAATAAGATCCAGGAAAAGCCTCTCTGCGCCTCTCTCTCTCTCTCTCTCTCTCTCTCTCTCTCTCTCTCTCTCTCTCTCTCACACACACACACACACACACACACACACACACACACACACACACACACACACAATGCAATTTTAATTACAATGTCTTATTGGCAAAATATGAGATCAGGCCACAAGTGAGACATCAAAATGGACTACCTTTAATCCTTCATTGTCCTTTCATGGTGCTGAAAGTACTCTTTCCTTATTGGTCTCCCTTGATAGACTCTCCTGGGGGTATGGGAACTTCAGTTGCTGCCGGGAGCCGGTCCATCCTTGCTGTTTCAAGGGACCTGGCATATGTGGCATACGGTTCTTAATATGTTTGCTCACCTTCTTGGCGCTGTGTTTTAACCAAGGTCACCTCTCCGAGAGGGGTTGAATCCCCAGGTAGGGATTTTCCCCTGAAGTTAGGGAGGGAATAAAACCCCTCAACTGAGTGCCAGGCGGGTAATTAATCCCTTTAACTACGAACAATCATGCTTAAACTACATAATCTTTTCTCCCTGGAATGGAGATAAGAAACGCCCTAACCTTTGTAATAGAGATTGATAGGATTGAATCAACTGGTATAAATACAGTTGTAACAAGACAGAAACACTCAGAACTTAGAACAGAATCAAGAAGACAGAACCTACACGGAGCCTAGAGACAGAAGAACTTCGCTGGAGAGAACATGGCAAGGGATCCTGGACTGAACCTGACTGCGGAGATTGGCAGGAGAGCCTGACTAGAACCTGGTGACTGAACCTGACTGGAGAACCTGAGCAGAACCTCTCTGGAGATCGAGACCAGAACTTGGCTGGAGATCCGGGCTAGAGATCCTGGCTAGGCTGCTGATCAACTGAACGCTGCCTCCGTACCATTCCTTCTTCGCCGACTCCGTCCACACCTTTGGGGACCCCTGGACCTGCTGGGGTTGGACCCCGGCATATGGCGCCCGAACAGGGTTCCCCTAGGTAAGCGCCCCGCACTTGGGACGGATAGGACTCCACCGTAGGAAGAAGGTGGATAGTCTTCGCCGACTCCGTCCACACCTTTGGGAACTCCTGGAACAGGATTCCCCTAGGTAAGCCCCCCTCCCCCATTGAGAACCCCCACACTCGGGACGGATCGGACTCCACCGTAGGAAGAGGGTGGATAGTCTTCGCCAACTCCGTCCACACCTTTGGGAACCCCTGGAACAGGATTCCCTTAGGTAAGCCCCCCCATTGAGAACCCCACACTCGGGACGAATAGGACTCCACCATAGGAAGAGGGTGGATAGTCTTCGCCGACTCCGTCCACACCTTTGGGAATCCCTGGAATAGGATTCCCTTAGGTAAGCCCCCCCCCTTGAAAACCCCCACACTCGGGACGGATAGGACTCCACCAGGGTGCTACAGACCCCCCTATAGAGGATAAATAGGGTAAGAAGGTGGATAGTACAGAACTTAGATTGAGAAGATGTGCCATACTGAGTCCAAAGAAAAAAGACTCTGTATTGATCTTTAGATTAAGAAGATGTGCCATACCGAGTCTAAAGAAAAAAGACTCTGTATTGATCTTTTAACATATATGCTTGCTAGCAGAGGAGTTAAGGTTACTCCCAGTCAGATGGAACATTTTATACAAGAAATATGTCCATGCTTTTCTGAGGAAGGAAAGGTGCCAGAAAGGTAAATGTAGAGGCATGGGAGAAGGTAGGCCCAAGGAGCCTTATCCTTAACCCCACTGCAGCCTTTCCACCCCGGGAAAGTGCAGGATTGGCAAGCTCTCCCTGGGGTGATAGATCAGGACTCAGGTAATAGCAGAAAGCGCCAATCCTACTCTTAAAATGGATACAAGAGAGCGTTTCAGGTTTTTCTTTTTAATGCTTGCTTTTAAAAAATAAAAAAGGGGGAATTTGCCGGGAGCCGGTCCATCCTTGCTGTTTCAAGGGACCTGGCATATGTGGCATACGGTTCTTAATATGTTTGCTCACCTTCTTGGCGCTGTGTTTTAACCAAGGTCACCTCTCCGAGAGGGGTTGAATCCCCAGGTAGGGATTTTCCCCTGAAGTTAGGGAGGGAATAAAACCCCTCAACTGAGTGCCAGGCGGGTAATTAATCCCTTTAACTACGAACAATCATGCTTAAACTACATAATCTTTTCTCCCTGGAATGGAGATAAGAAACGCCCTAACCTTTGTAATAGAGATTGATAGGATTGAATCAACTGGTATAAATACAGTTGTAACAAGACAGAAACACTCAGAACTTAGAACAGAATCAAGAAGACAGAACCTACACGGAGCCTAGAGACAGAAGAACTTTGCTGGAGAGAGCATGCCGGAGGATCCTGGAGAGGAACTGGCCTCGGAGCCTAGAGACAGAGCCTAGCGGGAGAACATGGCAAGGGATCCTGGACTGAACCTGACTGCGGAGATTGGCAGGAGAGCCTGACTAGAACCTTGTGACTGAACCTGGCTGGAGATCTGAAGCAGAACCTCTCTGGAGATCATGGCTGGAGATCCTGACTAGGCTGCTGATCAACTGAACACTGTCTCCATGTCATTCCTTCTTCGCCGACTCCGTCCACACCTTTGGGGACCCCTGGACCTGCTGGGGCTGGACCCCGGCAAGTTGCTGCTTATGTTTCTAGTGCCTCTGGGGTTGAAAGGCATAGTGATTAGAAATCTGAATGTTGGAGTCAGACACTTTTGGATCTGAAACCTGGCTATCCTGCTTAATGGCCATGTGATTACAATTTTCTACATTTGCAAAAGGGAAAAACAATAGTGTCTACTTCTTAGGGGTGATCTGAGGATCAAATGACAGTTTACATACAAAATATGCAGCCTGCACCTGACTCACAGTTATTGCTCAATAAGAGGTAAGCCATGATGATGATGATGAGATTGAAGATGATGAGCTACTTTGGCACATAAACATTGGTGAATGCTACAGGATATTTTAATATTTTCTCTATCCTAAGCAAAAAAGTTGCACTCAGCAGACGGGTAACAGACTTACCAGGATGATCACTTTGTAAGCTATATAAATGTCTAATCACTATGTTGTACACCTGAAACTAATATAATATTGTATGTCACCTGTAATTAAATTAAAAGATTTAAGAGACGATACAAAAAAGGTACACACTCAGCTTATGTATAAACTGAGACTTATTACTCAAGAACAGACATGTAATAAGTGAAAGAGCTTAGATTTAAACCAAGATATGTCTGATTTCACAGCCATTGTCTTGATTGATCACCCCTATTCACACCATGACCCTATAGACTGGGAAAATGAGTGGGTCTCTCATAATTAAGATGACAAGCCCCATTTTAGGGCTCTGCCACATATCCTGGCCCTTTTGCTTGGGTAAACATATTTTGTTTGCCAAATGCTAAATATGTGATCTTGAGTATATTTAACCTTTGTTTCTTCAGATGTAAAATAGGCATGATGATAACACTAATTACTTTTCTTCTCTCTTTTTCTTTAATCCTCACCCAAGGATATTTTCCCATCAATTTTTAGAGAGAGTGGAAGAGAGGGAAAGACAGAGAGAAATATGGATGTGAGAGACACATCGATTGGTTGCCTCTTGCGCACGCCCTAACCAGGGCCAGGGAGACGCCTGCCACCAAGGTATGTGCCCTGGACTGGAATCAAACCTGGGTCTCTTTGATGCTCTATCCACTGAACAAGACTGGCTAGGGCTAACACTAACTACTTTTCTATAGGATTAAGAGCATTAATGAAGTTAATAAGCATAACATACCTAGAGCCTTGCCTATCATATAGCAAGCAAGCACTATATGTACTAATTTATTATTAGCGTTAATATTATTATTATCATCAATATTATTACTTGGTGCATACAACTAGTGATAGAGATCCAATTGGAAGTGACTGAAGCATGTAGTTATATAGATTTTCCTCATGGAATCAGAGGTCTGGATATGGGCAGCTCCTGGCCTTGGTTCTGTGGCGTGGCCCAATAATATCCACAAAGACCAAAGTTCTATGTTTTTCCTCTGCCCTGCTTATCATGTTGCTACTTTATCCTCACAGCCTCAGAATAGCTGCTAGAGATCCAGCATTCACACTTACATTCAATTCAGGAAAGGAGAGGAAGAGGCCAAAGAGACAGTGCAAGTGATGACTGTCCCTTTCATCAGAAAAGTAAACATTTTCTCAAAGGCCATCCCCTCACTCTCATAAGACATCCACTGTTTTCTTAATGAAGTTATATTACATGTCCTCTAACAGAGGCTGGGAGGACATGCATTTTAGCTTTTCAAATTCTGTGTTAGAGATGGGAAATGGATTTGGGAATGGATGGCCCGGTTAGGCGACCAAACCTGCCACTGTATTCACACAGAGACATGCGTAAGTCCTGAAATACAAAGTAAGTTGATGGGGAAAGTGTCATCAATATTCACTCAACTTTAAGTTTTTATTTCAAAAGCACTGAATAAAATGATAGCGATTTTATTTAACTGAAAGAAAGGCAGTGTTCTGATTTATAGCAGCAGGTTGGAGGTAACGGAACATTTCAACGCTCCAGCGTGCTGGGGATTTATCTGCAGAGACAAGTTCCAAAGTCGGCTTTGGAAGCCATGATTGCAATGAAAGTCCTGCAAACTGGTTCCCCTGGACACAAGGACCCTGTCTGTGGGCAAAACGACCACGATACCCTGAAAGACAGTAATACCAAATGCGTCTAGAAGGAATCTCACTTGACC
This sequence comes from Myotis daubentonii, assembly GCF_963259705.1. Lineage (NCBI taxonomy): Eukaryota > Metazoa > Chordata > Mammalia > Chiroptera > Vespertilionidae > Myotis > Myotis daubentonii. The sequence goes on along the minus strand of NC_081844.1, from coordinate 86,307,847 downwards.
TGTTTCCAAAATAATGTAACTTGCCATACCAACAATAAGCTAATAAATAAAAGCCCTTATTAAAACTGGTTTTGTTGATAAATTATATTTAAATTGAGTGTTTGTGTGATTCTTTCCACTGGAAGTACTCTTCGATTTGTGGATTTGAGAGTTGCTATTGTTTTTGCCTAATTTAAAATAACATATAAATTGTGTCTTAGGCAAATACTTCTAAAGGCTTAAGTCTAATAGCTAGCCACTTTTATGACTTGCTAAGCATATATTTAACACCACATTTTAACAACAAAACCACACTCTTAGTATTTGTGAATACTAGCTTGAGTGACCAAGACATCAAATCATAGTGGCATATATTTAGCCATTCTTTTTCTTTGTCCTCTCTCTCAATCCCATTCTATCTAATATAAGTGTATAAATAATGTTCCGCCGAAGCCGGTTTGGCTCAGTGGATGGAGCGTCGGCCTGCGGACTGGAGGGTCCCGGGTTCGATTCCGGTCAGGGGCATGTACCTGGGTTGCGGGCATATCCCCAGTGGGAGATGTGCGGGGGGCAGCTGATCGATGTTTCTCTCTCATCGATGTTTCTAACTCTCTATCTCTCTCCCTTCCTCTCTGTAAAAAATCAATAAAATATATTAAAAAAAAATAATGTTCCAACCCATATCTCAGTATCTCAATCACAGAATATCATAGTAGGAGTGGAAATTAGCTGGGAGAGGAATGAGTATTGCCAGAGATGAAGTAAGTCCATGAGCCTGTGTCTCCTCAGCTGGGGAGAGATTCATTTGTCTTCAATTTTGGATAGAATATACACAGTTATATATGTGAGGTTGGCATCGTATTAAATAGAAGCAGAGTGTAATTTTAATTTGGAGCCTATATATGGGTACAAGGGGATGGACAGAGACACTGAACTGACAAAGGGCACTCTGCCAGAATGGGTTCTGTCTACGTGGCACCGTCATCACCAACCATTGTTTTGAATGACAACTACGGTTTCCAGAATCCCCTTGGCCACGCAGTCTCAATTTAGAAATGCCCAGTGAGGGTAGTTCACGTGCTCCTGTTGGCTAAGTGAAGCAGACACGGGCATTCTTTGGAAGGCCATTGGCAGTCATAAGAGGGAGGCTTCCGGACCTCTCTACATGGTCCCTTCACCGTTATGGTGCTTTGCAGATTAATTCAGGATTGGCGACTTTGTTTCCCAAAACCAGTGCTTCAGGCTGTGTGATGAACACTTCTCAAACCCTGGGAGATGTATCTTCCATGTGTTCACTTTCCTAGACCTTTTCACATTTATCTGAGCCTTAAGTCACATATCAACCCCCTTAGTCACATGCTACTTGTAGTGTCTTTTCTTACCAATCAAGTTCAAGATGATGCAATATATAAAGAATAGCAGATTCTGTAGCAGTGTTAACTATGATTTCCAAGTCTCATATTTATGTGTCAATGCATCTTGCCTTAAATCTGTCCTCAGACAATTTCTACTGGATTCAATAAGACACCAAAACACATACCAACAAGGGCTTTCTTTTCTATTTGAGGCGAAATAATTAAAGTTATGATTTGATTTCAATACACTTCCCGACAGCATGATTTTTGTACATGAGCGTAATGGAATGTCATCTACAGAGAAAACAGACATTGTGAGTGATGGCTAAAGATTTGCCAAGTTGGAGATTCTGTTCTGTGATAGATCCCTGTGGAGCATGAGAAAAGTCTGTGCTCATTTATTTTATTCAAGAAAAATTGACTCAATAGGAGGAGCTCTCAGAGCCAGAAAACGAATCTCCAATTGGCCAAATATATCAGGGGCCCTTCAAAGTTTTTCCACAGCAGGTAAGGCCTTTAAACAGAACAGTTCTTCCTCCATTCATCCACAAGTAGTCTCTGTGAGAGGTTACTTGGAGGACAGGCTATTCCAAGAGTTGCATCATGACTTAAAGTATTTTCAGGCACTAAATTGTATACCAGTGGGGAGCATCATCCCATATACCAAAAGGTTGGATTCCCAGTCAGAGCACATACCCAGGTTGTGGGTTCTATCCCCTATATAGGGGGGTGCATGCAGGAGGCAGACAATTTATGTTTCTCTCTCATATCTATATTCTCTCCTTCTCCCTCTCTCTCACCCTCTCTAGACAAATCCTCTAATGAGGATGAAAAAAAAAAAAGAGTTGCATCATTCTATTGCCATAGATCAATAAAGGTGTGTAATCTTGCTTTATATCTTTAATTTTTTTGAAATTGGTAATATTAGTATTTCCACTTGTTAATATTGCTATTAAAAATGAAGGCAGTCTCCCCGGGGTGGGATTGGTTGGGGGAAGGGGGGGTCAATTGGGGAAAAAGGAGCCATATGTAAAACTTTAGACAATAAGAAAAAATATTTAAAAAATGAAGGCAGTCTCTTTCTGAATATCCCAAACTAGAAAAAATATTAATTTATCATTGAAACATCTTGGGTTTAAAATAAATGAAAAGGCACTTATCACACTAATATACATATCTGTGTGTATATATAAATATATATATCCTATCTAATAATAGAGAAACATGGTAATTAACCATAACTTCGCTACCCTTCCCATTGGCTAATCAGCGAGATATGCAAATTAACTGCCAACCAAGATGGCGACCGACAGCCAAGCAGCTGAAGCGAACAGGAGGCTTGCTTGCTCCAATGACGGAGGAAGCCAATGTCCCTTGCCTGCCTCGCCCTGATATAAGCTACACTCTAAGCAACAAAGTTGCAATTATAGAAGCTAAACAAGCTCCAAATACCTGCTTTCAGCCAGCTTCAGCCTCAGAGCTTAGAACGGTAGTGACGGCAATAATATTTCAATTATAGAAGGTAAACAAACCCAAATACCTGCTTTCAGCCAGCTGCAGCCTCAGAGCTGGAGCTAGCTCTCAGTTCCAGTGACAGCTATAGAAGGTAAATAAATCCCAGAATAAAGAAAAGAAAAGAAAAAAAGGAGAGGTTGGGAGCTTCAGTTGCCCGCCAGCCTGAAAACGGCCCTCAGCCCCTCACCCAGACTGGCCAGGCACCCAAGCGGGACCTCCCACCCTGATCCAAGACACCCTTCACAGCAAACCAGCCGGCTCCCACCCATGTACCAGGCCTCTATCCTATATAGTAAAAGGGTAATATGCAAACTGACCCTAACAGCAGAAAGACTGGGAATGACTGGTCAATATGACACACACTGACCACCAGGGGGCAGATGCTCAATGCAGGAGCTGCCTGCTGGTGGTCAGGGCGCTCTTACATGGGGAGCTCTGCTCAGCCACAAGCCAGGCTGATGGCTGCCAGTACAGCAGTGGTGGTGGGAGCCTCTTCTGTCTCCTCAGCAGCGCTAAGGATGGCTGACTGCAGCTTAGGTCTGCTCCCCGCTGGCAAGTGGACAACCCCCAAGGGCTGCCGGGCTGCCAGAGGGATGTCTGATTGCCATCTTAGGCCCAATCCCTCAGGTAGTAGGCCTAAGCCAGCAGGTGGTCACCCCCGAGGGGTCCCAGACTGTGAAAGGGCACAGGCCGGGCTGAGGGACCCCCTACCCCCGAGTGCACAAATTTTTGTGCACCGGGCCTCTAGTATATATATATATATAAAATCATGACAAGGAGATTAGTGGTAAATAAAATTATTTTTCCCATCCCTCCTAAGATAGACAGGATCTCATTGCTTGATTTCTGAACACTAGTTAATATTAAAACAAACCTAGTATTAAAACTATAGTGTATATATAAAAGGGCAATAAATATCAGCTTACAGAGTTTTGAATTATCACATAGCGAGCCATCCATTCAACCACCATCCATATCAAAACACAGAATATTTCAAAAAAGTGAAATCTTCCCTCATCTTCTGTCCATTATCCACTCACTGCCTTAAAAGTAAGTAGTATCTTAACTTCAAGTACTAGAGATTAAATTGAACATAGTGGAACCATATAGTATGTGTTATTTTGTGTTTGACTTCTTTGCTCAAAATTATATTGTTAGGGTTTATCTATGTTGTTTCACTAATAGTTCATTTTTTAATTGCTGTAAGTATTTCTCTATATAAAGATACTGGAGGCCAGATGCACAGAATCCATGCAAGGGGCTTGGCCCTCACAGCCATGGCAGCTTTCCTTGGCCCTCGCAGCCCCGGCTTTGTCTGGAAGGTTGTCTGGAAAGTCGTTTGGCTGTCTGGTCTAATTAGCATATTATGCTTTTATTATTATAGATTGCATATTATTTGTCATTTTAATGTTTATGGAAGGATGGGTTGTTTCTAATTTGGGAGTATTATAAATAGTGCTCCTATCCTAAAAAGGTATAAAATTTAGTGCCTCAATGCTGAACACAGCTGAAAATACTTTAAGTCATGTAAATTTGTATTTTGGAGAGCTCAGTTCATGTAAGAATACAGAATTTCCCTCTTAGTGATTGGGGTTGTTCAGAGTTCTATGTGAAGGATCCCACTGTCATGAGTTGTCAGCACCACATCTCAGGAATTAAATGCACCCCTCTCCCTCCAACTTGGTTCCAAGTTTATGTGTGACCTACTTGGTAGGTAATAAGATACAGACTTGTTCTGGATGAACACAAAGGAGAAGCTGCTACATATTACCCAAAGTCTCATAGCAACTAATTCTATTCCCTTCCTTTAACATGCTTTTGGATGAGCACGGCTTAAGTTCTTTAGTCTGGGGACCTCAGCAGTTGCATAATGTAACTCTGGAAGAGGGTGTAGACATTGATTTCACATATCTCCAAAGGTGAATGAACAGGTTCACTGTGTGTAGGCATTTCCCATTCACAGTCTGAAAGTAAAACCTAATTATAATTCCCATCTTCCAAAATCTCTAGATTAGAAAATATTTTTTTACAAGCACGTATTAAATCTGAACCAAGCAATAAGAAGAAATCACTCTTAGTTGTCTGCCTGAAGAAGGGAATTTTCAATCATATTAACAATTCTGGAGAGTGGGGATGGCCAATTTAGGGGTCTTCGGCACAGCACTAACCAAGCTCTTTGTAAAGGCTGGCGTTCAAGGAAAGTGGAGGGAATGTTCTTACCCTTTGTCCTTTTTTCTTTCTTGCCCCAGGGCAGAATCTGTTGGTCCTTAGTTATAAATATATTCATGAATACTTTCAACTTTTTCAGTATACAGGCATTCACCTATATATATAAAAGCCTAAGCGACCATTTGACCATTCGACCGTTGGACCGTTTGACCAGTAGCTATGATGCACACTGACCACCAGGGGGCAGATGCTCAACGCCCAGGCATAGAAACATGGAACAGACTGATGAGTCTCAGAGGGAAGGGGGTAGGGGGGATTGATCAAAGATCTTGTATGCATAACAGAGGCCCAGTGCATGTATTTGTGCACCAGTGGGGTCCCTCTGCCTGGCCTGCAGGGATCGGGCTGAAACTGGCCCAGTGCATGGATTCGTGCACGAGTAGGGTCCTTTGGCCTGGCCTGCAGGGATTGGCCGAATCTGTGCACTGGGCCTCCGATACCCCCAAAGGGTCCCAAATTGCGAGAGGGTGCAGGCGAGGTAGGGACACCACCAGTGCATGAATCAGTGCACTGAGCCTCTAATATATATATATATATATATATGCCTAAGCGACCGTTATGATGGAACGACCAGAACGACTGGTTGCTGTGATTTGCACTGACCACCAAGGGACAGACACTCAATGCAGTAGATTCCCCTAGCCCGCAGGACCTGATCGCTGATGGGGCCTATAGGCCAACCTCCTGGTCCCTCCCCACTTGTGGGCAGGCCCTGATTGCCTGATCAGGGCCAGGTCCCCAGGATGGGACAGGGAACCAAGGGTGGGTGGCGGCGGATACGGACTCTTTCCCAGGGGTTTCGAGGGCCAGCCCTCTCCTCGGGGCTGGTGGCCAACCTCCTGGTCCCTACCCCCGTCTCTCCCCATGGCTGGCAGGCCCCAATTGGCCTACCGCCCACCCGCCATGGTGGCAGTTGGCCGCTCCCCCCAGCCGGCAGGCCCCAATCGCCTGATCGGGCCTGAAGGCCAACCTCCTAGTCCAGCTGTGGGCAAACTACAGCCCGCGGGCTGGATCTGGCCCGTTTGAAATGAATAAAACTAAAAAAAAAAAAAAAAAAAAAAGACCATAGCCTTTTATGTAATGATGTTTACTTTGAATTTATATTAGTTCACACAAACACTCCATCCATGATTTTGTTCCGGCCCTCCGGTCCAGTTTAAGAACGCATTGTGGCCCTCGAGTCAAAAAGTTTGCCCACCCCTGTCCTAGTCCCTCCCCGCTGCCAGCAGGTCCCAATTGCACCATCAGGGCCGGGCCCCGGGCTGGGATGGGGAACTGGGGGTGGGTGGTGGTGAATGTGGGTGGCAAGGGAAGGAGGAGGTGAGGAGGCGGGGAACTGATTGGCCCTGATCCCCAGCCAGGCCTAGGGACCCCACCTGTGCATGAATTTTGTGCACCAGGCCTCTAGTGTGTGTGTGTGTGTGTGTGTGTGTGTGTGTGTATTTACAAAGAGAAAGAGTAAGAAAGTATAATTTCTCATCCCAGAGGCTTTCAACATTTCTATATAGCATATGTTCTCCTCCATTGGGCAGAAAAAACAGTCTATCTTTTAGATGGGCAGAGGCACCTGTCATATATAGTTTAAGAACAATAGGCACATCTGTTAGTACCATCCCTTTCTTGGAGAGGAAAACATAAATCATCACATGAAAGTCTCACATTCCTTTTAGGAATTTGTACTGTATGTCTCCCCAATATCATGGGTCTCTGTGGTGACTGTGGTGTTTTAAAAATGTTTTCTTATTTTCTCTTTTACAGCAAAAAGGAAAACATCCTCTATTGCCTCTGGCTCCAATTCCTTTTATTCCAGGCTAGAATATTAGCACACAACCCATTTGGAATATTTGGTGCAGGTCAATATGTTTGTTGGTACTGATTACTGTCCAGTTGATATGGCTGATGAGGCCGGGCTCTGTCTATGCCAATCCATTTAAGGAAATTCATATAGACTGGGTCAATGATGGCGAGGGGATCCAAACACTGAAGATCACAGTTTTAATAATTCACAGACAAAGCCTTCCAGTTAAAGGAAACCTGATAGTATTTGACATCTGCATTTATCAAACTTATTGAAAATTGCCTAGTCCTCCACTTCATATCCCCTCTGAATATAACTGCGTTACATAAAAAAGCATGTCTCTTCAGTGACTCAAGTGGAGTATTTTAGCCCGAAACTCTATTGAGATTTCCTTCTTAAAAATAAACTGTATTTGACATGTTCTGAGGGAAGTATAAAGCTGGAAAGCCAACAAATGTTTAAAATGAGACAAATTAATAAATTATAGCTTCTTCTGTAAATTCTTTTCTCATTATAATTCATTAAAGTGATGTGCTTATAGAACAGATGTTCATATACTAGTATTCACATTCCAAATAGGTCTATTTAATCCACATGCCTAGAGTATGTGTCTGATCAATGCTTTTTTAAGGGTCACGGTCTAGGACAGTGATAGCAAACCTTTTGAGCTCGGCGTGTCAGCATTTTGAAAAACCCTAACTTAACTCTGGTGCCGTGTCACATATAGAAATTTTTTGATATTTGCAAGCATAGTAAAACAAAGACATATTTTTGATATTTATTTTATATATTTAAATGCCATTTAACAAAGGAAAAATCAACCAAAAAAATGAGTTCGCGTGTCACCTCTGACACGCGTGTCATAGGTTCGCCATCACTGGTCTAGGAAATTTTGCTGCTTTCACAAGGGAAATTTTGATTTCCTGTCATTAGAGTTTGTATTATTCTACAAACTTAAAGTGACTTATTAAAAGTATTGCCTTGATTATTTACTTTAATCATGGTAATATTTTATTATAATGGTACTATTTGTTTATTTTTGGCAAGAGGGACATTTTCCAGATAGACTCTCTAGATGGCTAGGGTTATTACTTTATTTTTGTTTATGTGCTTGAAAATAACCCAAGGATTGTTATACATAATTAGGAAAATATCTAAGAAATATAAACATTTTATAATTTGTGTATTTTGGAAGTTAAGTTGAACATATAACAAGACTGATATAACTAATAAATTATTAGTGAGTTAAATTACAAACAAATCTATCAAATAGTGGTACTGAATGGAAAAGTCGATGATAGTTTATTTACTTGCAGAAATCTACACATCAATGGGTAGGAATCATTATGAAAATAATATTTAATGTTTTAAACAAACATACTACATGTCATTTACTGTTCTAGGTGCTTTTAAACTCATTTAATCTTATTAAAAGCCTATAAAATAGATACAATTATTATCCCAATTTTATAAATGAGGCCACTGGAATAGAAATTAGGAGCTTACCCAGGATCCAAAAAGAAAACTGATAGATGGAGCCAGGTACTGAACCCAGAGAATATGACCCCCAGGCCTGCACTCATGTTCCTCTCTGTTCATGTTTTATCACAAAAATATCTATATATAATGTAAACCAGAGCACTGCATTTGTCGTAAAATGCATGGACTGACTAATCATCCTGGTGGCGGAGGAACTGCTTCTAGGAATCTTTCAGAGCAAGTAATCAGGATTAAATATTTTGCCTTACTGTAAACATGATTTTACACAGAATAGAGAGTGCCTTTAAAAGTGTTCTTTAAATTTAAATAGCCTAGAAGGAATCCAAATATAGTGGAGATAGTCTAATATCTTCTTCTTCCTGGGTGAGAGCTAAGGGCATGATTAGCCTCTGGAGTGTTATGTACATACTAGAGGCCTAGTGCACAAAATTCGTGCATGGTATGGTCCTAAGGCCTGGCTGGTGATCAGGGCCAATCTCTGGGGTGACCAGCAAGGCAATCGGGGCCCCTGCTCGGCAATCGGGGCCCCTGCTCGCACCTGTCTCGGCTGATGCTATCCACTCGCAGGCCCCACCTCCTGCTGCCACCACTGGTCACCATCTGTGGGGTGGCCGGCAGGGCAATTGGGCCCCCGCTCACACCCTTGGCCTGGTGCCACCCGCTCATCTGCTCCACCATCCTGCCATGGTCCCGCTCTCCTCAGGGTCCATCAGGGCTGGCAGTGCCTTCACTGCTGCCTGCTGCCAGCACTGCATTGTCAATGCCTGCCATGGTCCGCACTGCCCCCTGGTGGTCAGCGCACATCTAACTCCCGGTTAGTCGAACTCCCACCAGTGGGGGCAATTTGCATATTAGCTAGCCTTTTATTATATAGAATAAGAAATGAGTCAATCAACTATCTCCACTGTTCACTTCTAGGGCACAGACCTGCTTTTAGATAACTGTAACTTTAAAATGCCTATTTTATCACAAGGGTATTAGAAACTTCTTTGGTGAATAAACTTAGTCTGGGAGGCACTGAGAGGAAAAGGATATTTCTGTCCAACAGAAAGACAAATACTTGGTTTGTTTAAAAAAAAAATCTCTGACCTCATGGGTGGATTTGAGAATGTCATGCTAAATGAAATAAGTCAGACAGAAAAATCAAGAACCATATGATTTCACTCATATATGGAATCTAAAATTGAAAACAACAGCTGTACAAACAAGATAAATAAATAAACCAAAACTCATAGACACAGACAACAGTATGGCAGTTACCAGAAGGAAGGAGGGGTCAGAAGAGGTAGTCAAGGGTAAAGGGAGTCAAATATATGATGATGGAAAGCCACTGGATTTTGGATGGTAAACACACAATGCAATATACAGATCACATATTATAGACTTATACACTTAAAACTATGTAATCTAATAAACCAATGCTACCTGATTAAATTTAATTTCTAAAAAAATCCCTAGCATATAAATCTTTCCAACTACCTCTGTTGAATGTACAAAATTCTGAAGAGTGAGCTGTTTTCTTTGTTGAAACTGTCCTTATAATTTCAGAAACTCACTATAACCAGTCAACTTACAGTGCAACCACCAAGCAATCTAATGGAAAATGTTTGACACTATTTTTTCATTTTAATTAAAAGTAGTGTTTTCCGTAAATTGATAGTGGGAAGAGATTAAAGTAGTAATATAAATTAATAAAGGAAAACCTTTGCTTCCTTTTCTTCCTGTCTTCAATAAATGTCCCTAGATCCCAAATCTCAATGGCTCAAATAGATCCAGGGATTTCCAAAACATTCTTTGCCTTCTGAAAGCCCCTAGTCAAGACAGCCCATCTCTTGAGTAGTTCTGCCAGACTTTTAAAATACTTTTCTTCCCTGTTACTTCTGAATTGTTCTAACATCAAAAATTTCAATCACATCAGTAAATTCTTCTTATTTTGCTGGGAAAACCTGACATTTTAATGTAATTTTAAAGCCAGAAAAATTAATGGGAAATGTTCTTTTCCTTAGCTTTTTACATCTGATTTTCTGTATATTTTATATTGTTCAATTTAATTTAATTGCAATATAAATCCCAGAGAACTTTAAAATAAAATTAGGCACATAGATGAAATGTATGTGATTCTTCTAAATATGTTTCCTGGAATGATTCTTCTTAACCAGAAGGGAATATGTAAAATCTTCTTAAGCATATTTAATGCATGTTTATGGAGGTATTTAATTAAGATTCTGTTCATATTTTTTCTATCTACTGGAAACATTAATAAATTTCTACCTATACATCCATTCTTCAATAAGTGTCTATCAGCATTTTTATAAACATCGATATAAAATATGTGTATTTTTCCCTTAAGTTATTAGAATATTTATATACTATAAAAAGTTTTTTCAATTTATTTCTATTTTTAAGCTCTAAAAATGACTTTTAAAAATAAATACATTCAAATTCTTTCTCTACAGCCATAACCATCTCACTAGATTATGAGCTCTCTGAATGAAAGGTCTGACCACTTCTCACTAAATTTTTGTTCCCAGTTTTCAAATTTCTATATTCAAGGACCAATTTTTTTTTTAATGTAAGAGATACATTTGGTAATTTGTGCAATAGCTCTGTAGCTATTTGAATGGAGAAATTATCATTGGGGAGGCCAATGAAATGATGATGTTGGTAATAGGATGAGAGGGGGCAATATATACAGTAATTTTAAGTGGGAATTGTTTGCATTCACAGACATGGACTTAAATCCATTCTCATCACTTACTAGCCGTGTCCATATGCAAGTTGGCAGATCTCTGAGATCTTCAATTTCTTCATCTATAAAATGTAAATAATAACAGTGCCTACTTCATAGGGTTTTAATGAGAATCAATTGCTATAATGTTTGTACAAAAGTTATCACAGTGCTTGGCACACTTAATCAATGCTAATTAATGTTGTTTTAACTGCTACTATTACTATATTAGCCATTTGCGTTAATCAGCTGCCAGATAATTTGTGGTTCTGAATGCCTTAAATATTTACTTATGTACTCATTTATATGTAAAATAGCCCTTTTTATTAACACAATCAGAACTTGTACACTGTAGAAATGTTGAAAATAAAAACAAGCAACAGCGTTAAAAATAATAACAATAATAATTAAAACTTTACATTTTTACCATTCCAGATTCACTGCCGATATCTTTAGCTTATAGCTTTTTCAGATTTTCTCTATGTGAACATACTCATGTACCTGTAATATTTTTCCTACTAAAGTAAGATCATATTGTATGTACTATGCTACAATCTCCTTATCTATTAATTTCAACTTTTTCATTTTAGTAAAGTTTTATCTCTTTGATAGCTAGTTCATATTTTACTTTTCCTTATTGACCATAAATATTCTTTATAGCTTGTTATCTACATTAGTATCTAATCCAAGACCATATTTTGCATTTGGTTATGGCCCCAAATGCTCATCCAATCAAGTACCACCCTTTTTTTCTTCTTTTTAATATAACATTGATTCACTGCAGAGATAAGATAACAATTTGCTTTTTCCCATAATTTTCTCCTTTTAAAATGACCAACCTAGTAGTTATGGCCTCAAAAGTTCATGTAATAAAAAGAGAGAAGACAGCCCTGTCTTTTAAAAATATTATCACAGATACTGTTTGACCAGATGACTTTATTTGGTGTACAGTATATCCAGAATATTTGAGTAATATAGGGTCTTTGCCTTGCCCTGACTCAGCTAGAGAAAGTTTACCAAGTTTTATGGATGTCAATACTTTAGTATTTTACACAAATCTCTCCTATTACACAATATTTTCCTGCCATTTCATCCTCCCTCACATTAATATATGGAGCAAAGATATACATACATTGTTGTCCAAGTGTTTTGTATCATCTTATATTTCCAGATAACCCAGGACCAGACTTTAAATAATCGATGTTGTACCTTAAAAACCTTACATCTAGATGTTTAAGCACAAAAACTACTGGGAATGCTCTATTTTCCAGTTTATATGCATGTCCATGCAGGCCTACGACTGATCTTCAGCTAAGATTGCACCTGTCTTAACAAAATATTCCAATTCTAACACAACTAAGAAGACAGAAATGGAAAGTCATAAAATATCTATCCACGTAGAGGAGGGGAAAATTTCTCATGAGGGGAGGGAAACAAGGTTTTCCGGTTTCTCTGAAGTCTCTTCCCTTTATGGTTTACTGATATAAAGGAAGAAAATAGTGATTAATATCAAGATGCTGGATGATTGATTACAGATTTCTCAACTTACGCTGTCATTCTCTAGAGTAGCAGCATTTCAACAGTCCAAGTGCAAGAACTGAGGTGACCTACATGTTGGAGAAACAAAGTAAAATAAATACGTGTTCTTTAGGAGGCAGATATGCCACTGCCCCAGGGAACCAGCAGACCAATAATAGTAAATGGGCTATCAGACCACCTCTTAGAGTTTCTAACAGTTAACTGGTCTCAGCTCTGGCCCAAACAAAATTCCTAATTATGTCATTCCTAATCATCCTGTACATAACTGAGTCCATATTAATCAATAAAAGCATAGAAAATGACCAATAGAAAAAATAACTGCATAGACGTCTATAGCAAAACCATATTTTGACCCAGAAATTCTATTGCTAACTACACACTCAATAGAAATGAATATGTACATCCACTAAAAGACACTGTACAAGAATCTTCATAGCAGCAATGCTGAAATCAAATAGTCTTCCATTTTTAACTGGAAACTACCCAAATGACATGCCACAGTAGAATAGACGTTTTTAAATAATGACAATATATTTATATATTAAAAGATGCTAGAATTGTGAGAATAAACAAACAATAACTACAGTAATATTAATGAACTTGCTAAGCATAATACTGAGTAAAAATACTCAGGCACAAAATATCACATATTATTTGCTTTCAGCAGGCAAAGCCTGTCTATTCCATTTAGAAGACAGGATATTTTACCCTCAAGGAAGAGTTTAGTGGTTTGAGTGGAGCACAAGAAAGATTATGTGGCACAAATAATATATGGTTCTTGACATGGGTGCGGGTTACACAGGTGTATGAAAATATATTGAGCTATACAATTTTAGTTTGTATACTGATATACATAAATATCATACACATTTGTATAGAATGTATATAATATATACACACACATCTATAATAATAAAAGCTTAATATGTAAATCAACTGAATGGCCTAACAGTGGAAACGAATGTCCAGAAGACCTTCCGGATGAAGCCGGGGCTGCGAGGGCCGAGCCCCTTGCATGAATTTTGTGCATTGGGCCTCTAGTATATGTGATAATTCAATAAGAAATAAAAAGTATATGTGTGTTTGCATCCCTTAGAGCTCAGTTCCAAGTTTCTGTCACCTACATAAATAATAAGCAGTCTGATACAATAAAAGCATACAAAGTTGGATTCAGAAGACCTGGATTTTAAGCTGTTACTATGAGCAGGTTACTGCTCTGAAACTCAGCTTTTCATCTATATAATAGAACAAATAACTTATAAGGTTGTCATTAAGATTAAATGACACGATGCATGATAAAATTATTGGTAACCTTTAAAATGTAGTACGGATATATCATGTTAATAGAGGACAAGCTAATTAAGAAATATTTTTCAGATGAACTGAATGGTCTCTGACATGACTTTAGGTATAGAAAAAACATTTGGATCTTTTTGAGCAGTTAATTAGCACTGCTAAAATTTTAGAGTATTGAGAACGTGCTATATTATGGAAGATAATGGGCATGAAATTTCAAATTATTCGTTAAACATTTCATTCAGCATTTAGTAAAGATTTCTTGAGTATCTACTGCAAGCCAGTCAAGAACAGAAGAAAATAAAATATTTTTCACTCATGAATCATGCAATCTATGGAAGAAAGGTGAGATTTGTGTCTTAATCTGAGCTATGCCATTTATATTTCATGTTACTCTACCTTTCTAAGCATCAATGTCCCCACCTGTACAACAGAAATGGGAAAATTAGATACCTCAAAAGTTATTTTAAGAACTACTGTGTGTAAAATTACTGGTTCACAATTTACATTCAATAAATGAATGTTAAAGCTACTACTACTACCACCACCGCCACCACCACCACCATGTGCTTGCCATTCATGGAATTATACGGGGATGATTACTCCCTTTCCACTGTGAAGGAGCATGTCTTACCCCTTCTTTAATCCACACTTCATAAGACATGGTAGCTGTCTTGATCTGGATTTGCATAAATTTAAAATAATTCAAAATCTAGAAAAAGTTTGTATTGACATTCTAGCCAACCTAAATTTTCCTAAGTTTTCTAGTCCTGGCAATACTTGATAATTGGCATGTCATGTAAACCACCAAATAACTTCTCAGCTCCCCTCCCTGCCTCTATTTTATTATCTGCCAATTATTTTTGCATTACCTCTGTCACAATGATCCAGTCCAAAAGAAAAACTTAAAATGTCACTTTTGTCATCCTCCCTCCCAAATTCCATAACTCCTACAAGAGAAAGTCCCAGCCCCTTAAGATAATATCCACTATCAAGCATGATTTGACTGCCACCCAGCTGCCTAATTTCATCTTCCAACTCTGTTCCCAACTCAGTACCTAACGCCCAATCAACGTGGCACTACTTACAGTCCCACAGACACTCCACATCATTTCTTGCTAATATGCCTATCTACTTGATACATCCTTCTCTCCCTTCTTCTTGTCCCCTACCTACCCATTCAAAGGGGCTAGTATTTATCCTTCAGGAAAAAACAAATGTCATCAGGCTAGTTTGTTCAACTTTAGTCCTTCTACTTCCCCTTTTTCTCAAATTTTCTATTAAAAAATCATATGCAAAACTCTAATATCTGATATGGATGAGGTAAAAACCAGAGATTGCTTCTTGGCCCTACCATCATTTCCCAGAGGCTCCAAACCACTGATCAGGGTGAGTAGACTTTTTCTGTAAAGGTCTCTGCTATAGCTAATCTTCGCTGCTATTCTAGGACCAAAACGGCCATAGAAAATGTTTTCAACTGAGTTTAACTGTGGTCCAGTAACATTTTATTTACAAAAGTAGAAACAGATTGTGGATCACATTTGACCTGCCGGTTATAGTTGGGTGAGCCCTGCTATAAATAAAGGTAACAATGATGATGATGGTGACACTGAAGCAGTGAGCTAAATTTTTTTCAGAATTACCATATGCCAGGAATTGTGCTGAATATTATCTAGTTTAATGCAATGGTCTTACAAGATAAAAACAAACTGTTATTTTACAGATAGACCTTGCCAGTTGTAATACTATGCTGTCATTCATTGACAAATACTGCAGAAATGAGTTTACAGCAAATAGTCTCTTCATCCTTAATTTGGCAAGTACTTACCCATCATCTCATTCTATTATTGGGGCTATGAAGTGCCTTTACAATTGCATAGAGCCCAAGTGGGAAATCCAGCTCAAATTCCAGAACCTTCTCAGTGTGCTGATGCTGACTTTAGTAGATGCTAAATTGAAGTTCTTTATGATCTCTGGAGCAGATGGACCCATTAGCGGATTTAGCCGCCTGGGAAAAATCGCTGAAATCTCCAAGGAGACAGAGCCTGGCATGCCTTTGTCCAGGTCTGGAGGCCCCGGGACTTGAAGAGTGCTTTTGAAAATCACTCTTTTCAAACATGCCAGATGTGGATGAGAGACACAGTTGCCCTGAGTTTTTCTGCAGTAGGACGAGCAATAGAAGCAGCATTTAATGACTGTAAAACTTCTTGACACAGACTGATTAAGATGCATTGTCTGGTGTGGATTTTTCTTCAGTTCAAGTCAAGAGAGAACAAAGATAATCATTTCCATTGCTCAGGGCTCACTCAGAGTGATGGATCCAGCCAACCAAAGCCACAGCGGAGTCCACTGCCTCGCCACAACATCCCAACTCAACTCACTTTATTATCTTCCTCTATTTCTCTCATGAAGTGGTTGGCTGTGCTGAACATCACCTTTCAGATTCACTCAAGTCTAAGAAAAAATTCTTGGGATGCAATAGCAATGATGAAGGAAAAGAAAAAAGGGGAAATGATTTACGTAGAATGTTAGCTAATAAGTGATAGGGCATAGGGGTAATTAAATGCATTCCTAAATTGAATGTTTAGATTCTTCAAAAAATGATAAACTTTTCTAGATCCATGAAAAAGGTAATAAAAACAGTGTTAATTAATTCCCCCTCATTAATCTCATTATAATTATTAAAAGTTCCCTGAGCAAGTGTATGTATCACATCTTTTATCTATGATATGTACTATATACTACCTTGAATTATTATTACTTATGTACTTGCATCTTTCTCAGTAATGTAGTTGAGCCAGCAAAGTCTGGTGATTAAGTATTTGGGCTTTGAGGCAAAAAGTTAGCTTGAATATTGGTTTAGTGTCTTATTAACTACAGGCATACCTCTTGAGATAGTGTAGGTTTGGTTTTAGACCACTATGATAAAGTGAATATCATAATAAAGCAAGTCACACAAATTTCTTGGCTTCTCAGTGCATTTAAAAGTTGTGTATACACTGTACTGCAGTCTAATAAGTGTCCATAGCATTATTTCTAAAAATGTACATACCTTAATTTAAAAAATATTTTATTGCTAAAAAATGCTAACCATCATCTAAACCTTCAATGAGTTGAGCGTAATCTTTTTGCTGGTGGAAGGTGGTAGCCTTCAATTTGTACACACACACACACACACACACACACACACACACACAAACAAACAAACAAAAACAACACCACCACAGTATCTGCGAAGCACAATAAAGCAAAGTACAATAAAATGTGGTATATGAGTTTGTGTGAATAGGAATTTGAAAAAAAAAATCATTTGCCTTCTCTGATCCCCAGTTTACTTCCTAGAAAGCGGGGATGACAATAGCACCTACATTGTAGGATATTTGGGAGGATTAAATAAGATCATGCATGCACCGTGTTTGAGCACAGTATCTGGGATATATAGAGTAAGCAATCAATAAATGTTAGTCATGATTTACACTGATGTGAAATCAGGAGTTTACATAAAAGTCATCATAACATGTGCTCAGCAAATTATTTATCTGTGTACATTCAATGCTTCATGGGACATGCATCCTGCAGCAACACAGGGCAGGAATGGGGAATACTTCTGATATGGTGGGTTTCACTGTGTGTACCTTTTCATCTAATTTCTCCATATCCTTTTGGACATTATGTAAATAGATAGGTATGGATGTGTGACTGCCAAAGATAAAGAAAGCTAGACATTAGTTAAAGCTGTACAATAGATTTTATTCAATAACTACTGACAGTGAAGAGTTGAGCTTCATTTCAATTTGTGCAGAGGTTACTGGGCATTTTTTAAAAAGAATGAAGACATAGGGAAGGGGAAAGACACTCCTGACTTGTAGGGGCTACATATGCATCTCCAAAAGAGAAAAGACAGGACCCACAATGATAAGTCCTTTTTAGTAAATGCTCTAAGAAAGGGATGTCAGGGCCTATCATTGGGAGTTGGCTAGAAGGAAGAGTAAATTATTTTTCTAGCCCTGAGCTTTTCCAGACAGGAACTCAAAAGGAAGCTGGGTTGTCCCAGGAACAAAGAGCTAGATTGCTAGAAGCCATGGTAGGTCTGGGCAAATCTCTTAGTGCAGGAGTTTGAATGGAGTGTACCTGACAAGAGTTTTTGCACCGTTCACATCACGCTGGTATATAGGGTCTCTCACTCCATTCCACTGGATGTCATTGAGAGTGAAGAGAAATCATGCTGGATCTAAATGAATACAGGGATCAAAGCCGGAGACCATGGCTATGACCAAAAGTGGAATTAGTCCAACCAATTCAAAACAGTCACTGTGTTTTTTGTTTGTTTGAATTGTGGTCTGATTAGCTGATTCATTTATTTGTTCACTCATTCATTCATTCATCAGTCCATCCATCCATCAATTATTTTTTTAAGTTTCCAAAAAAAAAAGAGTTTACCACATGCCAAGTAGTGAAAATAAAGATATAATCTTTGCCTTCACAGAGCTTAAAATATGAGAAGGAGACAGGCAGCATATTACCTACAATAAAGGATGTAACTTGTGATAAGGCAGGCTGCTTTGGAATCTAAGCAGAAAAATACAAGTTGGTGGAGGATAGAATCATGGATATGGCCAAGTTCCCTTTCCCACCTTGCCCTTCCTCACACGCAGGCAGGCAGCTGGGTGGATCTGTTCTTATTGCCTTAAGGACAGTTCACTATTACAGAAAGCAGGGGAAAAGGGAGATTTCCCTGCCTTTGGAGTGTCAATATCCAGGCCCTAAGAAAACAGAAAGGACTCCTGGTTCATAAAAAAGATTCACTCAAAAACACCAGGAGAAAAAGCGAGGCCTCCTCCTACCAGACAAGAAAATGATTCGTCAGCTGTAGGAAAAGAGAAGAGTGTAGGGAAATTCATAAACAAGTAGACATCCGTGAGTCCCAGAGAAAGATTCTCTGGAAATGAATGTATAGGACGAAACCCCACTGAATGTGCTGGGTGCCGAATCAGGTCCTTGCTTCCTAGGTAAAACTCAACCAGATTCAAGAGAGAGGATGTGACTCTCCATTGGTGCTAAGTACACATGATGATAGATTCACAGTGATTTCCTCCCTGCACTCCGTGATGAAGCAGACAGTCCTGTTTGCCCAAAAACAGCATGGAATGAACATTTAGATGGTAATGCGAACACTGCCTTTGTGATGTATGAAGATGGTTGACCCAGGACTAGGTGGCATGATAGATTACTCAGTGACTATCTATGTAGACAGATAACATTAAGTATCAGTTGTATACAACCCTGTCACATTGATGGCATACAGTATAACAGTGATTAAATGCAGTCTCTAAATTCAGAGTGTCTGGGTTTGCGGGCTCACCAAATTAAAACTATTTAACTCTCTGTGATTTATATTTCGCATCTGTAAAATATAGATAATACTAACTTCTACCTCTAGGGTTGTTATGATGACTAAAGACATGCTCAATGCTGGTAATGATGAGGACAAAGCCCCATTCAAGAAAGGGGGAGGGATCCAATTGACTGAAACTAAATTTTCACTTCCACTTCAGACTGGGGAGTAAAGATAAAAAATAAGCTGAGTTATTTGAAAGTAAAAATGCATATTTCTGGTTTACCTTATTTGTGGACTTGGATTCATTACTGGTCTACCAGCCTGCATGTGCGAGCAGGTGGTCTCAGTGAATGCTTCTTAGAAAAGAGGCGTTTCAATGCGAAGATCTAATGACTAAGCAGTTGAAACTTTTTGGGAAAGTTGAAAAAGACAGTATACTTTAGTTAGAAAGAATGCTGGGTAAAAGTTCAAAGGCCTGAGAGAAGAGTGTATGGCCAGAATATGAATAACTTTTGGTCTGGCTGCAGTGAAGTGTGAAGTGTCTAAATCTTAGTGTAAGCTTAGGGGAGGGTCATCTACATAACCCACCTGGTTGCCCATCCAATCCTATATAATAAAAGCCTAATATGCTAAGTGCCAGTTGTCTGATTGTCCGTTCAAACAATCTAAGTGTAATATGCTAATGATATGCTCAACCACTTGCTATGACATACACTGACCACCAGGGGGCAGACGCTCTGACTGGTAGGTTAGTTTGCTGGTGGGATCCAGCCAATCAGGACTGAGTGTTATAAATAAAATGAGAGCCAGGTAATATCAGTAGAGGTAAAGTTATAAACTTTATATATTTATGTATCTTCATGACTGAGATGGACAAAAAAACTAAGGTGAAAAATTTTCAGACCCAGAAAGATGGTTAAGGAAAAATACCTCTCTAATTTGTGTCACATGTACTGGTCTTAGTTCTCCAACCGCTTTCTATGTGTCAGAGATGATGCTTTGTCTTTCATAGGAATCCCACATGGCACTTAGCAGCCACTGAAATCAATGAAGACTTGTGGGTTGATTATAGTATGAAAGGTACCTATCAATTCTCTATGCCACTTGGGGTTTTCACATTACTAAAAGTAGCCTGAACTTAGGTAACTATTCTGTCTGAGTTTCTATAAAATGAAACAACTCAAGCCCTACCAAAAAGAGGAGGGAGGATATTTCCTTTTTTTTCTTTTTTGAGTTACTCATTAAGTATGAGTTTGGACTAAAGCAAACCAGAGGAAAGACAAATCTTTCCCACTGCGTTAAAAAAAAAAAAAAATGGCTTCATAACAATAAAGAACCAGTTGTACTTATGTGTGTGTGTTAGATTGCCATTCTATGAGTCAAATAAATCTTTATGTCATATTAAATGTAAACAAACAGATAAGGAAGGGTTTGGGGTGATTTATCACTACTTAGTGGCTGGAAACATAGAAGACAGTATCAGCATGCTGTCTATTACTATGTATTATCTCTAGTTCTTGTTTGGGCAATAGACACTATCCTTTAGCAGATGGGACTGCCACTTTTCTCAATATTCAGAGTGCAAATGATAAATCCTGTGAGTCATCAAGTAAGAAAATCAAGAAGGATCATGGCTACTTGAGATATTCTATTAGAAATGCATGAGATGATATCACATTTACATACAGGAAAAGGAAATATTACTTAAATTTTTTTAATGTTAACTAATCTAAAACATTTCAATGATAATTGTTTTTTTAAAGGTCTGAGCATATTTTTCTTTTCAAAAAATAAGATTCTATGAATTAAAACACTAATTCTGATTATACAATGAATTAGGCTTATTTTTTTAATTAACATATTTTACTTAATTTGAATATATCACAAAATCATAAATGGCTGTAGTTGTTATAGACAGAAAACATAATAAATCAGTTCTATCAGAGGTGACATGCTAGAACCTCACAGAAAGAATATATCACAAATTAATTAATAAGATGTAATATTTGACCATCATAGGTGATACCTGACAATCATGGGTAAGATGAAATTATTTTAGAAGGAGACAAATAAAATGAAATAACTTAAAATGCTTTTTTAGGGAAAAAAGATCTATTTATTAATAGTAGAATTCTCATAATAGTAACTATATGTGAAATAAGTTCCATAGTAAAATATAAAATGCCAGAAATATTTATGTAAATGTCCTTAAGAATGAAGATCCCCTGGGGAAAACTGAATAAGAGTGATTCCGTTCAAAATAAAATCTAAAATTTGTATCATCGAGTGTCAAATCCCACACAGTTACCTGACAGGTTTAAAATGTAGGAAAAATTTCTTTAGATTATCAACTAAATGTTTGAAGGACATACTGTAAAATTTATTTCACTGAAAATTACATATTATATAACATAATATTAATTATTTTAACAGGTGATTTTTGAATAAAGCCCTGTCATTTATTTATTTATATAAGTATTTTCAAGTATTAAATGTTTCTCAAAGGAATAAATAAATGAATGCAATCAGAATAAGTGCATGAACAAAATTCCCAGTAAATAGGTATCTCCTAACAATAAGAAAAACTCAGGCAATAATAATGACAAAATTTACCTTTTACATTTGTGGGGTTGGCAGGACTGAAATTAGGGGCTCCATCTTCCCAACGAAGAGATTAAGATCCACAGACATACAGAGACCTCCCTAAAGTCCCACGGATAACACGTGGCAGAACTGGATCTTACACCTGTATCTGCTAACTTTAAATTCAACTTCCTTTTTACCTTTTATAGCATGTTATGGCTCACAGATCATGCCCACATACACTCTTCATTTGAACTTCACAACAACCTTGTGAGGTAAGGGGATGAGTGAGGAATGACAGGTAAAAGTCGGAAACCATGAGCAAGTTTGAGGGCTGACCTCCTGAATAGGAGCATCCACGGGTGTCAGAGAGGTTAGTCGTGGGATCAATGGGAAAGCAGACAAGTTAAAACTGGGGCAAGACTGTGATGGGCCCTGAAATCCAAGAAGAGGGGCTTATTTGCTTCCTGTTTCTATAGCAATATACCGGGGGTGGGGGGGGGGGCACAAAAGTAGCTTTACAGTTGTGAGTGGACAAAACAGTTTATCCTTGTATTTTTATTAATTATTGTATTACTTTCCATAAGAACAACTGTAAACCTATTTTCCCCACCCCTGTTTATTATTTTCTGATTCTACACTTATTCAGCAATTAGACCTAATTAGCAGACTGTTCCAATCCTAACACTCTTCAAACATTTGATGAAAACTGTAGGAGGAGAGCAAAGGCCATCTTACAAGTATTCAAGAAGGGAAGACATATGTTAAATCTGAAGCCCATTGTATTTTCTAAATATTTTAAGGAGATAATAAGCAAAATAATACTGTAGCGGCATCTAAATACAAATTACAAATCAACCTGCCTTCAATTACAATCATGCAAAAGATAAAACTACATTTGAATAGCATTTTATCACATACTTATCTTTTCCAATTAGATTCTCATAACCACCTGAGGGGGATACAGAGCAAGGATTCTAACTTCCAGTCCATAGATGACATTCACAGAGGTTAACTGCCTTTCCCAGTGTCATATAGTCCAGGCCTATTAACTAACTTAAATACTAGTAGTCTTTACACTGTTCTTCAGCTTCCCCTGGGGAAGCTCTCAGTAAGACTGAAACTTGCTTTCACCAACTCCCCAAATCAGTGACAGGTGGTCCCTTTGGTGCTACAAGGTCCAGCCTGAAAATGATACCAAATCCTGTTGTATTTGGTATTTGGTGGCCTGTGATCAGAGACAATTTTCCAGATGCCAACTCACTGATCTACCTATAATCTTTGCCTCTAGATCAGTGGTTCTCAACCTCTGGCTCTTTAAATACAGTTCCTCATGTTGTGACCCAACCATAAAATTATTTTCGTTGCTACTTTATAACTGTAATGTTGCTACTGTTATGAATCGTCATGTAAATATCTGATATGCAGGATGGTCTTAGGCGACCCCTGTGAAAGGGTCGTTCAACCGCCAAAGGGGTCACGACCCACAGGTTGAGAACCGCTGCTCTAGATCAGTGGTCGGCAAACTGCGGCTCGCGAGCCACATGCAGGTTTTTGGCCCCTTGAGTGTGACTCTTCCACAAAATACCACGTGCAGGAGTGCATACAGCGAGATTGAAACTTCGTGGCCCATGTGCAGAAGTCGGTTTTGGGCCTGGGCGAGTCTATTTTGAAGAAGTACTGTTGATATTTGGCTCTGTTGACTAATGAGTTTGCCGACCACTGCTCTAGATCTTTATGGTTTGCCCTGGTTTACTCCTGTTTTGACTGAACGTTCCATATTCTTTGGCAATCTAGATTGCTATTTGGTTTCTTTGGCACCTGTTACAGACCAGAATATGATTCTTTGGTCTTTGTATTTCTCTGTTTCTAATGTGATATTTTTATGAATTCCCTAATTCCTCTAGTTCCTGGATTTTGTCTTTGGACCAGAGGCCCCTCCCTGATCAATAAGACATACCACATATTTCCTAATGGACACAAAGTGGCCTGTCTTGTCTTCAACTGCCCACTCTCAAGTTCAAGAAGGGCTTTCAGACCATAGTCACCATCTGGTCCAAAGAGACTATAACCATTATAAAGCAGCCCCCTGCAGAAGCCCAGTTCTCTAGCTGATCTCTCAGTTTTTCATTCCTACACCTGTAATTGAAGCTTCCTTCACTAGAGAAACCATAGTGAGTAGCCTGATTTTGCATTATCTCAATTGATTCTAGAAGGAGCCCACCCTGGGCTGGACTAGCAGAAACAATCTATCACAGAGGCTGCTCTGAATAGAGTCGCACTAAGCATTTCCTGTTTGAAATATTTCTATCTTTATTATGTTTTGTTTTTCTATCCTTTGGAAAAATGCGATCAAGGTGTTTCTCAGCAATTCATCTTTATTGCTAACCGGAAACAACAATGTAAGCATGAAAGAAAGATAGGGATGGTGGGGAGTGGGCAGGCAATTGAGTTTTAAGCAGCTAAACAGCTTTCTGCAGCCTGGAGAAAATTATCAAATCTTATTTAACACGTTATTCAGTAAGACACGCTTTAATCAGGTATATAAACATATATGTGTAATTATCATACATTGCCAAGTACAAGTCAATAGGCATATGAGACGGCACATGTGGATAAATGGCATGCGCATCTCCCGGGGCTGAAAATACAACACTAAAACCTACTCAAGGGTGAAATATCTTCTTACATTGGCATAATATTTCTCTGAATTTCCCCAAGCGGCAAAATTGGTATTTTAAAATCAGACATACTCTTAACTCTGAATTACCCAAAGTGTTAACATGTGCATTGTGGAGAAAATAAGAGGCCAAAAACGTCTGAGAAGACTTCAGGTACCCTAGGCTGCAAGACTTGTTGTTGGGCAGGGAGCAGATAAAGAATACAAGTCAGAAAGGACCTTTTTCTTTGTTTCCTTTCCTTGGTTGGTTCCGATCCAATTCCTCCTCAGTCTTGGTCTTTCTTGAATCTCTCACTCTCAGGAAAAACTGCCTGACCACAGTGCGAATTTGCTCTCTTCCCCCCTGCACTGAGGTGGCAATTCGCACTCATCACTTTGTGGGTGTTTTAAAAGACAGGACTCTAACAGGGACATCTGCCTCAGCCATCCTTCCCCAAATTATCATGCTGTTTAACGATGTTCAACTAGCCATTTAACAAGTCTAACTTCCCCAACTTGTAAATATTTATTGCTCTAACAAGCACTCTCAACCATATATTTGCTAAGACATAGAGATATAAAGCACTGTGGCTCCCTCCAAGGAGATGTGTGAGTTTGTAGAATCTGTCAGGTTGCAATTAAGAACTAAGTGGAAGCCGTCAATTCAAGTGCACATGAATTGTTCAGCATCAACAATACCTGCAATTGTTCCAGGTGCCAGTGCAATCTACAATGTGCCCACTTGAGAAGTAGAGTGGAGACACGGAAGTATCTTTTTTATATATTTTCCAAATACAACAACAAGACCTTCTTGGGAAAAGAAAACTTATGTCGTGAGCACAGCCACAATCATCTATATTTCCAGGTCAGACTACTGCACACTTAATTTCCGAGTCAGGTAAATCCTACTTCAATCTGCTATTCCAGGCAACCACTGCCAATTGAACAGTGTTGGCACACAAGATGACACCTATTTCCCATTCTTACATAGAGACTAATTTTTCCAAATGCCATGTAGTTTAGATCGTCTAAACCAAGCATGTCAAACTCAAAGGCTAACACGGGCCAAATAAACGAGGCATGCAGTCCACGGGCCGTGAGTTTGACATGCTTGGTCTAAACCATTAACTAGTCAATCTGATTAAATGCTAAAGATATGTTTGTGTAATGAATATTCAACATCTTGCCCCCGCCAAGTGTTTATACACTGTAGTTACTCATAAAATGTCATTAGTTATTAAAATTTCAGTGAACTTACAGAACTGTACACCTGAACCCTATCAAATTTTATTCCCAATGTCTTCCCAATAAATTGAATTAAAAAGTTTAAAAAAAATTCAGTGAAAAATTCTCAATCTTTCCACCCCTGTCTTCACTAAACAAACTGTTACTGCTATTGGAGTTATTCTTCCCCCACCTCGGGATCTCTTTATTGTTTAATTCCAAACTCTTTTGTTGAAGATGAATCTTGAGCACCTAAATTGACTATATGCCTTCAAACAAAGTCTTCTAAATAACAGACCATAAATCACTTGCATTGGATTTCCTCGGAATGCTATACAAACATGGCTCCCACTACAGACATAGCAGACCAACATTTAAGAAGGAGACTGTTGAATTGTGTGTGGGTGAGGAGGTCAGTAAGGAGTATGTAGTTCTGAAAATCTGCCATGTGATTCTGACACACGGTAAGCTCAGTAAACTACTGTCCATGCTGTCCCTTGAAGATTAATGGCTTTCTTGTCATGTTCTCTCCAGAAGTAGTTAAATCTTAGAGAACCTCTGCTATGCATATTTCCATTTCTGAACTTTAATTTCTTACTGGCAAGCCCACACATGCTAAATAGTGCCTTACTAATAACAAGTTTTTATTTCCCCCAAACTTCTTATCTTTTAAAAGCTCATGAATTCTGCCTGATATGAAACTCCATTCTTAGGGTATGGCATCCTATTAAGGAAAAACAAATGAAGCACTCTGCTCAAGAGATTTTTATTTAAATTCTCTCCATTTGACACAGTGAAACTTTGACTTTGAGAGAGTATAACTGAGAGGACAAGAGAGTGACCTTCTTCTTATCTAGCTCCTAGCAAATAATTCTGTTTCTTACATGGTCTGGCTTGGATTGTTTCTGGCTTACCCATTGTTCATGACACAATCATGTCAATAAAGAAACGAGATTTAACTGTGCAGGTGTTTAGTGTACCATTGACTTAAATGCTTTTAGAAAAGGCGTGCGCCAGTTCATCGCATTTTCAGCTCAAACTATTTCCCCATCCTCAGAGACTCATGTACATGTTCACCTGTCTATAGTCTCTGTAGATATTAGATTTTATGATCTCTAATCAAAATCATACACCTGATCTCCCTTTTGGCAATCATCTGAGAGTCTTACTTGACATAAGCTGAGAACTAGCAATTTTAAGTGTGAAAATTGAAGTCATAGATAATATTCTGTTCCCTTACTTCACTTGGACTATTTCAAATTTACCCTATATTCCTACTTGGGAGAAACCTAATTTTCTACAGTAAAAAATTCAAGGTTCAGAATACACAATTGACTGGGCCACGAACATTTAACATGCAACCAGGATCTCAGGTGTGGCTTAGACACATTTTACCCTTTTGACATTTACCTTCTTCACAGTTAAATCAGTTTAAACACGAGGGGAAGCTATTTCTAAATTATACTTTCAAGAAGGAGAAGGAGATATCTGTCTATAGAGTCTGGGCCATTTATATTAATTTGGGGAATGTTCATTGGAGATGGGTTGTGAAAAACCCATGTAAGGAGCTGTTTGTTTCCCGTGATTCTTAATAAATAATCTGTAAGGACAGGCTTACTTTTACCAGAGAACTATTAACACGTTAAGCG
This sequence comes from Myotis daubentonii, assembly GCF_963259705.1. Classification (NCBI taxonomy): domain Eukaryota; kingdom Metazoa; phylum Chordata; class Mammalia; order Chiroptera; family Vespertilionidae; genus Myotis; species Myotis daubentonii. Next base: position 86,280,455 of record NC_081844.1, on the reverse strand, counting down.
CCCTATCAGTCACTGGTGACTGACACTATACTTTATGTCCAGAAGACAAAACAGGCTGGGCGTTTAATGTGTTAATTAACATTTATTATCCAACAGACATTTATTGGGTACTTACTATCTACCAGACACTATTTTGGGTGATTGAAAAAGAACCATTGAGCAGTGTAAACTCCCTACTCTCATAGTTGACTTTATAGCCTCAAAAATAAGAAAAATAAAGGCTCTTTTCCTAGAGAACCACAGACCCTATGCTCTAGTTTCAGTGCTGAGTATCATGGGTACCCAATGCGGGCTGGCAAATATCTGCCGTATATAAACATGAAAGAGGCCTGGCATTGTTGACATCTATACCACATTCCTATGTTATTCCCCCACTTTTAAAAAATACATAAAGAGGAAAGGAAGTTAGGAAGGATATGAAGAAGGTATTTGCTTGTTGAAATTTTAGGCGCCAGACAAGTTTTGCATAATTGTTTCTACTAGGAGCCTATGTTAATCTTTTTAGAGCCTGTGTTAATTTTAGAGCAGTTGCTTTCTAGCATAATACGATCTGTCAAATGCAGGTCATCTCATTGGGCCCACAATATGAACAGACATTCATATTATCTGGAATACAGCAGGTAGATATTGCTGTGACGGGGAAAAGAGAAAAGGGGGCAGGATTGTCCCATTTCTTGGTGTGCTCTGGTCACATTTCATTTTGATGTGATTAGGGGCCACTTGACACTTTAATCAGGGTGACATTTCTTATGCCTGGAACACTTAGCTTGGGACCGGAGACAGTGCACTGACATTTGTTATCTCCTCACGGTCAATGTGTCACTGTTGCTCCAACCTGGTGGGTACCAATGGGTGTGCAGAGAAGAATCATGGCTAAACATTTTAGTGAGTTCTGGGTCAGGGGCCAGATGACAAGTATAGCAAGACTTTTATGAATGGACTTCTTAAGGATAAAGCCAATCCCATCTTCATTTCATTCTGTTGCTATTGGCTGTTTTCCTGTACGGAACAAGTCCCCCTGAAATCATACACCTAGGTGACATATGCTATCAAAGATGAAAATTCTTTTTGGCTCATGCTGAAGTCAATTTTGTCCAACTTTAATTAATGGTGCAGGTCCCAGGCTAGTAGTTTTTATATAAATGTCATATATACTTGTCATTACTACACTTAGAGATAAATATTTTATTCAAATTTCACAAATGAGGAAACGGAGACAGACACTAAATTGCTCACTTGAAATTATGTAATTAGCTGTGGTATTGGAATGGAGCCTTTCATCTTCTGTACTAAATCACTGGGAAAACTGAAGTTGCAATAAGAGAACTTCCAGAAATGCAAAGTATCATGAACTTCCACACTTGTTGTTTTAGTTGCAGCTCAATTATTTTGGCTGTTGAATCATCCATTGACCAAAATGGGGTGCTCTGATCAATAACTTACCTATCTAACTTTGCAATTGAACTTTCTGAACCACCTGAGCTTCATTGTTGTTATCCTTGCTCCACAAGCAAAATGAGAGAAGTGAGACAAACATATGAGTAAATTTGGAGGCCTTTCCTAAATCTAATTCTGTATCCTCATAAAATATTTTACATGAGCTTTCTTCATTCTGACTTTATAAAAATGCTATGAAGCAGGTCTATTACACCTGTGTTAAACAAGGATGAGACTGGAAAGTAGAGGTGTAAAGTCAATTACTCAAAATCCCAAAGCCACCCAGAAAAAGAACTGATTATTTGGTTATATATAGGGTGTCCCAAAAAATGTATACACACTTTGGATAATTATTAATTCCAATGGGTTAAATCTGAAAAGAAATATCAATGGAGTTTTCAGGAAAAAAAAATAACTGTGCATACATTTTTGGGGACACCTATTCATTTTCCATTCCTATTTTTAGTGGGTATTCAACTTTAATTACTAACTTGTAAAAGCTGTTTATTCATTGGTAGCATTAATTCTTTATCCAACACAGTTTCATATATTTTTTTAGTTTGTCATCTTTTAACTTTGTATGTAAAATGTTTAAACTTTTATGAGGTGAGATTGATCTTTTTCATTACATTTTCTAGCTATGGTAAAATACTTTAAAAGTCCTACTCTATCTCAGGAGTATAGAAATCATTACCTACCTTTTTTCTTATCCATTTGGATATATCAAAACAACTTAACTTCCCAACAATATGGAAATGATTAATATGTCTGAGTGGGTGGGTTATGGGTAATATTCTACTTTCGTCTTCTTCGGATCTTTGTGGTTTAAGTATATCAGGACTCTTCTTATCCCCTTAAATCCACTTAAAGTGTCTACATCAAGAAAGAGACTTTACTGTCTCATGGATCTGGCCAGTTCAGGAATAGGCCCTCTATAGGTTTTTGGGACCAGGTTTGTGTTTCAGGGTCCCCCCGCCCCTGACTTTGAATTTAGTTGCTCTGCTTCTTCTGCTTCATCACAGATATAATCTCATCTAGTCATGACAAGATGGCTGTTTGACAATGGGCATGAGGGACAGGTAGAATGGAGTCATAGCTCCGTCTAAAGAAGCAGGGTTCCATAACCAGGAGCCTTGGTTTCATATTAGCTCATTGGCATGGGTTCGTTAGGTCATTCATCCATCCCTGATCTAATCACAATGGCTCTGGGTCACTTAAGCCAATCAAGATCCATCCCTGAAGGTTAGAGTGGGCCCCATTTCATACCAAATATTCAGCTAAGAGTAAATTTCTTAAGAGATAAACAAAATACTATTCGGCAGGAAAAAAGAATGGATACCAGTGATGTAACAAACAAATGCCCTCTACAAATCTACCTTCATTGTTCTTGGTAGGAAAAAAGTACGTGCTCAAACAAAATTTAAAAAAAAAGTGAATGAAGTAGTTTTCTTCTCTCACCCAATCAATGTCTCCCAGAATAAAGAGAGAAGTTATTTCTGGAAGTGCACATTCTAAATTATCATATCCAGCATCGCTGGCCTGGCTGTCAACCGAACTTGTTAACAACATGGTCCTTGGAAATGTCATTCATCTGCTTAATTAGCCCTAAAGGAAGCACTTGTTTCAAATTAGGAGCAACAGCATTTCTGAAAAGGACAAAATAGCATTCACAATGGCAACTTGTTAAAGTAACAGGGCTTTTAAGGCTGAGTTTAAATGAAACTGGACCCAGAACTACTTTCATTCACTTGGTTTCCCAAATCTCACAAGCATCCACATCTTCATCACCTCCAGCTATAGCAACCATACTCGTCACCAAGGAGGAAATGAGTTTTGCAGTAATTGGTTGTGTACTATGACAACAGCAGTGTCGTGAACATATCACAATCATAACTGTCATATAAATACATAACTATTGGGGTTTTGTGTTTCCTTATGACGTACACAAGTTACAAACCAGTTTCTTAACAGGTATTTCTATGCAAGTATTCACATATATTTGAAAAAATAATAATTGAGACAAGAAGGGGAAAGAGCAAGAGTTAAAGAGAGTAAGTTGACTCAATGGAAACTCTTCCCTATTTGTTTAATTCAAATGAATTTAATAATATATCTCCCTAAATAGTTAACAGTTTATATGTAGTGGACTCAGTGGGTGAACTGTAAATATCTTTGTTTGACCTTCCCACTTTCCATTGTTATTGCCCTGGTTTTCTGCAAATAAGCTTATTTTTTCTCACCTTTGTGCTTTGGTTTATGGTGATTTCTTTACCTCAATGTATGGGTCCTCCCCACTATTCCCAGTTGCTTCAAGCACTTTGAGAAAATAAATTATTTATAAATAACCATATATGTGCAGTAGACATACGTAGTATGCTGCTTGTCTGGCCAACCAACTTTTATTTGGAGAATGAAATTTCCCTCTAGCACACTCCCACTAATGCTGTCAATCCCAGATGTTGGGTCAACCTACAGCCACATAAAGGAACACATGACAATGATAGTTAATCAGTACTCCATGCTACAGGCAAAGAGATCAGCCCAAGGTGAGCTGAAATATGTAAAAATATGGTGGAAAGTCTCTTTTTAAACATGACCTGTAATTGTATAGGCTCCTGGTGGTCTCCTTCCCACAACACAGAAAGATATGACCAAAGAATGAAGCTCAGCAAAGCTAATACAGAGGGGATCAGAGCTGAGTTATAGAAAAAAGGAGAGCACAGTTTCTGAGCTCCTAGATTCAGCAGGAATTAAAGGCCACTATACTCCCAGATGCTCTAAGTGTATAAGCCAATTATATTCCTTTATTCCTTAAAACAGTCACACTTGGGTTTGTGTCACCACAAAAATACTTATGACCTGTCCTTTTGACACTTGGCTTTTTTATCTCTTAATGGACTTGGGTTTGTGTCACCACAAAAATACTTATGACCTATCCTTTTGACACTTGCTTTTTATTATCTTTTAATGTTTCATTTGAATGGTATTTAATAGCCACTTGCTGAATGTAACCTATAATAGCTTTCTAAATCAGAACCACATACTACACCGAATGCGGAAAGAGCCAACTGTGAGGATGAGGATGATGGTGGTGATGGCCTTGGTGAGGGGATGTCAGTGACATAAAAGTTCTTGAGGATGAAAAATTCATTAGCAATGTTGGAAGATTTTGTATTCAAAACACACAGTTCTGTCTCAAAGCCCTTATTCGCAATTTTCTTGTGTTGCCAATGTAATTGTGGGGGAAAAACGTTGGGTTCATATACGTAAAGAAATTTTCTTTTAACCCTGTTTGGAGACATGGGAAGTACATCTAATAGAATCATTGCTTGTGATGTGGCTCAATGATTGAAAATCAATCTTCCTTCATCATTAAATCTCTCTCCACCACCAACTCTTGCCCCCACAGAATGGCAAGAACATTACTTGCTGAGTGTTCCCACTAATTAAGAAATTCAAACCAGGAGGACTGAATATGTATGTTATTTCACCACAGCTCCACAGGCAAATTCTACACCAAATTATAGACCCCGATGTGCTGCAGAAAGTATTTTATAGGCTTGGACAATATAAAAATAATCATCTTCATAGCAGCATAAAATATTTTAAGGGCCAAAACAGGTGAACTGTGAAGGTTTTTCCAAAATGATTTCAATGCACTGCCCCTATGTTAGGAGTTCAGGTCTAAGATTCCTCTTCACTCTGGTGACAGGTTAGCCACGAACAAGGCAGAGAGCCCAAGTTTGACTCCTAATCTGCAGAATATTAATGATCATAGCACCTCACCCAAAGGGCTGTTGTAAGAATTACATGAGCAAATGCTAGAAAGTCCTTTTGCCAGGACACTAAGTTCTCCCTAAATGCCTGAATATATAAATATGGGTATGTGCACACAGAGTTTTTAATTAGGACCTAATATGTGAGCAGGAAAGACAGTGAAAACCATAAGCTCTCAGTTTCCTAATGATGAATCTAAGGCTCAGAGTGTAAAAGGCCATGGCCCAAGATGGTACTACCTGATGCGGACAGATGCAGAGCCAGGTCCAAAGTCTCCTAATTCCCAGCCTAGTGAGCCCTCCACTGAACAGGGGCTTCCCTCCAGAGCTGTGGACAGAGACCACACATCCTCCAAGGTACCAACGATAGGTTGGAGCTTATCTGGCAAAGCACATCCTCACATATTCACACACACTCACATTTTGATATCCTAAGACTAACTATTCTGCTTTGCCATTATATGTTTCCTCTGTTTTTCAGATTTCTCTGAAATATAACCGCTATTCCTCTATTTAGTGTTGTGCCTGTTAAATCCTGCCCTCTGCCTCCCTCTCTTTCTTCCAACCCGCATGCGTATTTATGTACATCACTTTAGTTCGATTCATGTTTCTAGTTACACATACACTGAACACAGAACTACCGCAACTACCTCAAGAATATGATAAGGTCTCTGGTGGCCTCTGTATAAGCTTGATTCAAGTGGACTGTGCAGCATTTCCAACATGCTTTCAATGCACTGCTGCCCCACCACACCCCATCCCCCACCAAGTGTAATTTCTGGTGTGAGGCCACATAAAGAGGCCATGGGGACACTGGAAATATAGGCCATAAGCACCTGCTTTCAGGTTTAGAGAACCATTATCCAACTTGCAGGAAGTGGGGCAATGCTTTCAATAAAAGGCTCAGTTCCCCCCCACAAATCTGATGTACATTAAATTAAATTTGCTTTTTGGTGATAAACATTTTTTTTCTTGTAGATTGAATACCTTATCTCAGACTGGAAAAAGCATGTTCAATCCCTTCAAAATGTTCTGTAATAATAAGGCAACTCACTCTTCTATTTTGTTCTTTCCAAAGTAATTGGCTTTGATTCACTTTTGATTTTTTTTTTTTACATTGTACTTAAAAAGCCCAAGCTCCTGAATCAATAATGCAGGACTGAATTTTCTGTCCTCAACCATTATTTACAGAGTGTAGGAACACTTGTAATTTAACATGCCATTTAGGCAGTATAGTAGTTGAGTTGCTTGCCTTTTAACTTGATAGAATGGGGATGAAAGAAGTGATTGTGGCCAAGAAAAAAAAATCAGCTCATAAGCTACCAGTATTCTAAACATCATTGCTTTAGGAACAAGAAGAAACTTCTAGGTTTGGCGCATATGGAGAGAAAGCATAATATTACAACATGAGGTATATAGATGGAGAGACTATCAAACCGTACAGGTACTGAACCATGTTAAAATGTACCAACATAAATAAGCAGAATTGTAAAATTGTTGGTTATCATAAAAAATCTATGGTTTAGATCATTTGATATGGGTATTCATCACATCACGTAGGCAGTTACTTGCTACATTTATGCATAAGGCTCTAATTTGCAGTAAACAAAAATAATCTTGTTGTCTAAAGTTGCTGTGGTGAGTGGCTGATGGGAGAGAGTTCTAGAAATACAACACAGAAAAATATTAAGAAAAGAAGGATAAAAATACCTAGAAGTGGACCATAATGCCAGTAGGCTCTTGAGAGCAGATCTGTCCTAAATGTGAATGGAGTCTAGCAGTATCATACACAGAGTTTGAAAATAGACTTCAGCCCAGCCGGTGTGGCTCAGTGGTTGAGTATCGACCTATGAACCAGGTGGTCATGATTTGATTCCCGGTCATGGCACATGCCCAGGATGCAGGTTTGATCCCCAGTGGGGGTTGTGAAGGAGGCAGCCAATCAATGATTCTCTCTCATCATTGATGTTTCTATCGCTCTAGCCCTCTTCCTTTCTCTCTGAAATCAATAAAGATATATTTTTATAAAAAGAAAATAGACTTCATCCTAGAAGTCAATGACGATATGCTGATTTAACTGTCCTGGAGTGTGAGATTGAGAGGGACTCTGAGGCTGTTCATAGGCCTGATGTAATCTATTAATTTCTGTTATAGATGTGAGAACGGGGAGAAGGCTTAGTGGACCCGAGTCACTTTATCAATTTTTGTACTAAATTCTTTCCTCTCCTTAATGCCTTCTTTATTAGCTCATGCTAATTATCACTCAATAAATAGTTACTTAATGCATGTGTAAATGAGCCAAGGACCTTATCCTGTTCTCCTCTCCCACATGAAATGCTTTATTTTGAGTCCTCACTTATTCAGCTTCCCCAGTAAGCAGACTGGGTATTCTACTACATAGGATTCTCTCATTCTGTGATGGCCTGACGAACTACCTCACTATAGTCAAGTCTTTGTCAAATACCATCCTCATAGAGGTCCACCTGACTTCCCTATTTCAGACTGCATTCATCCCATCTGTTCCTTTTAAAATCAAATTCCCTCAGACTCTATGAATAACTTCTTTAATAAGACTAATGATTGTTCCCCCAGCTAGAAAGGACATTCGACTGGAGTAGGAACCGTTGCTTCATTGCAGAAGCCTAGTAGACACTCAATGAATATTTGTTAAATGAGTAAACTCTTCACAGGAAAACTTTCCCACCTAATGGCTTTATTAGCAGCATAAGCTGAGGGGCTGTATTTTATTTCTTTTGCATTTTCCAGGGACATATAGCAAAGCACTGAGAATAGGCATTTTCTTGAACATTTGCTAATTGATTTGACCTAACTTCAATAAGCCATTTATCATCTATGCACTGCTATCAAATAGGAAATATTTTTCAGCACTTGCTATGTACTAGGCACCATGCCAAGTTATTTACATACATTATCTCATTTAATCCTCACAAAAACTCTGTGAGACACTATGTTCATTATCTCCATTCCACAAATAAAGAGACTGAGGCTGAAAGGCTACACCATTTCTCCCAAGTTAACTTTGCCAGTAAGTGACAGAGTGTGGGTTGCTTGAGGCTATCTGACATCAGAGGCCAAGCATTTAACCAGGATACAGCGAAAGTAAGGATTTGGGGATGTAGTTGAAGGCTACCAGATTGCAAGTAAATTTCTAATTCTGGTTCTACTGGATGCTAAGTGATTGACTTTTTTTGCTCATTTTTTTCCTTTTTTAAAAAATTCTTTTTGTCCTTTTGAATGATTCACTTTCTCTCTCTCCTAGTTTTTCCTATCTGATATTGAGAGAGCATTTTTGCCCAGGCTCAGAGAAATGACCAAAGTAAACAAATAACCTATCCCTGCAAAGTGTTTGGGATTCCTAAAATAAAAAGCCTGCTCTATATTTCTAGGGAACATTAAAATGATATTAGCTTGAGCATTAATAACCTGTTGCTGCAGGAGGAATGGATTGCAGCTAGCAGAAAACAGCTCTTCACATGTCATAAACTAAAACTCCCTGGGAAACACTCAAAGCTCAAAGTGGAAGGAGCCAGAGCAGGGGCTGGCACAGCCGGTGCTTTCTGAGTGACGGCAACCACGGTGCCAAGCTGGAGGAAGCTGGGCTAATCCCACTCAGCTGGAAGGACTGCACACTCATAAAAGTCACTGTTATTTCTAAAGCTAGTTCTTCTGGTGGTACGGCACTGAAATAGCAAAGATATCCCCAAATGTCCTCTACAGATGTTAAAAAGAAAATCGCATTTCAGCTAGTAAGCATTAACTTCCAAAGCAGGGTATTAATTAGCACATTCATGAATTTGAGTTCTGTTTTTCCTTCTTATCATCCAGAACCATCTAAGCAAACCAAATCTGCATTTTTCTAAGGCCTGATTCATTGCAAAGAACAAAGGCTTACTCAGAGGCTCCATGAAAAGGGGTGCATTGTAAGGAATAAGACCTCCTGCACAGACCATTATACAGGCACCACCATCCAATAAAACATTACAAAAAGCACAAAACTGACAGGGATCAAAGGAAGTCAGGGCTGGGTCTCACACTCTATATATTTGTTACATTTCTCTTTACTAACCAACATCCTCTCCTTAATCTTGATATTTCCAATTATTTTCATTGTTTTCTTCCAAAACTCCTAATAGCACATAGCATCTCCTCATTATATCACATATGTGTCTAAGTCAAAACCACAATGAGATACCACTTCATGCCTGCTAGGATTTATCTGACTTTAAAGTTGAGTTGTAGTAAGTACAGGCAAAATGAGGAATTACTGAGAGGAATAACTTTCCCAAAAGAATAGCCATGATATGCCTTGCCCCAGATAAGAGGGAGGGTGGGTGAATCACAGAGCAAAGAAGAACATGGAAAAACATAAAACTTAATCCATAGGCAGGGACCATCTTGTGGGCACCTTGGAGGACATGTAATATTTGGTATGTTAGCAAAGCGAGAAGCTAGAGAAGGAACTTAAGCTAAGGAGTAACATTACTGTTTTTTGCCTTCCAAAGATATTGCTTTGGAGACCATGAAGAGAAATAAATGTAGGAGAGCAATAATGAAGGGCAGCGAGAGCAGTTAGGTGGTCCACAGACAGCCCTGGTAAGAGAAAATTATGTCATAGCCTCATGCTTGGGCAATGAGATGGAGAACGATAGGTGACTTAGAGAGATATCTGGGAGTTGTAATCTACAAGATTGATTGACTAATCAGCTAATGACCAGATATTTTGACTTGAATGACTGCGTGGCTGATTCTATCATTTACTCAAAGTGAGAATCTGAAAAGGAGTAGAATTGATGGGGAGGATTAAAAGCTCAGTTTTTAGTCAATTTGCACTTTAGGCACCAGCAACATATCAGTTGAAATGTCCAGTTAATTGTTAGATGCAAAGACTGAATGTCAGGAAAGAATGAGAGATAAAGGTTTGGGGTTATAAGCATAGAGTTGTTAAAAGAAACAGTGGGAATATCTGAGGTCACTTCTTCCTAAGAAATGTCATCTTCCCCAAATACCATTTTTAGAAATATAAGAGATCTTAGAGGTTATTTACAGCAATTCTCCTATTTCTCAAATGAATCAGCTATCCAGAGAGAGCAAGTAATTTCCTATGGACCATGTAGTAAGCAGTAAGTGGCAGGGAGAGAGAAAGGGAGAAAGGGTCAAAATTCATCTCTTCCAAATGCAGTCCAGCATCTTCATATTACACTATACATCTAATTATATTGTGTAATTTGCACTCCATAAAATAAAATGGCATCTTAGTTTAATTGTATGTAAACATTCCCTGATTTTTAAAAGATCACATTATACCTATGGATTGATGATTGATATAGGAATACTATGTGATTATGATTAATTACAATCTCTAAAAGTTCTAGTTATTGTTATGCTATTAATTAGTTTAATGAAGCATTAATTTTGATTGAATATATGATACCAGTAAGGTTTTGATTTTAGAAATCATTATCTCATTAACAACTTATTGCTGTATCTATAGGAATCGCTAAATTAAACTCCTAGTGTAAAAGAAGCAACTTCCCAAGTAGCAGAAACCAGAATTACATTCCTGAGCTGTTTTTAGTGTTAATTTATTTGAAAAGAATATGTTTTCATACTGTAGGAAAGGCCAAATTACTCTGGTTTTATCCCTCCTTTCAGCTCTAACAAATCTAAAATATACTCCCCCTTCTTGCTCTTTATGGTAATGAAAATATGTGAGCCATTTAATAATTATAATTTAGCACAATATAACAACGAACAGAAATTAGCTTAAAAATGGTGCATGTTTTCCATCTCTGTTCTTCGTGGCACATAAAAAAATTAAAAGCCTCTGTGAATGAGCTCAGCATTCTAATTAATAAATGAATATGCCATCTTATTCCCTTCTAAGCTATGGAAAAAATAAGAATTACTGCCCAGAAATTCTTAGAAAACTTCAAAAATGAAATCAGGAAGATAGCTTAGGGACCACTGAAAGACCCTTGCTATGATTCTAACTTCTATCTTATCTCCTGCCCTCGCTGAATTGGTCACACTCACCTTCTTTGTTTCTTGAGCTCGGCAAGGTCATTCCTGATTGGGGGTTCCCAAAAGAACTGTTCCTTCTGCCTGACATAATCTTTCCTCAGATCTCTCCATGGCTAGACCATTTTCATCATTAAGACATCAGCTTTACTGTCACTGTCTCAAAGGCATTTCCTGACTCTCCGTGTGATCCTGCCCTTACTTTCCATCCCATTTCCCTATTCTATGTGTATCTAATAGGGAATCCCTCTGTCTACTATGAAAGCATCTTCTTTGTGTATTTCCAACATTTTTGCCCACATCTCCCTCTGGAATGGAAGCTCCAGGGGAGCAGGGCCTTTTCTTGTTCACAGTTGTGCCTACAGTGATTAGGCGCCTCAGGCAGAGTAGGCCTCCACCGATGTTTTTAAATGAATATTCTAGCATACCTCCTTCAATTTATGCTTTGGAGCCTGTGGCCCACCAACCAATGATAATGCTGAGGCAGGGACCCCCAATTTTTTTCAATGGGCGTCAAGGACGCTTTCTATCCTGATCAATCACATCTGAAAGGATTCTCCTGATGGCATTTAAATATTTGTTGAAAATTTATAAATAGTAACAAGAAGAAGATGACAGGTAACACTTACTGGACATCAATTAGGTGCCAAGCATTGCACCGTTTTATATGCTTTAACACATTTAATGTTTGCAATAACTTTAGGGCAATAAATTCTATTCTTACATTTAGATAGGAAGACAAACAGAAAGAGACCCAGACTGGTCTAACTAACATGCCCACAGCCACAATTTGACATTACCTACAGGATGAAAATATATTCCTTTCAAAAACACTGGGCTTCTTTAATGATTCCAAACACAGATACTTCATTACTTTGTTACATTATGTTGTGTAAACCTTACAAGATATTTTATTGAACACTGAAGAAAAAAAGTATCCGACAAGAAAAACAAACCTCAGGGCAGATAATGTCACAGCCAATAGGACTGGTGAGGTTTGTATTCTTCACAAGTTTCAATGTGAAGGTAACGTCGGCAGGAGCTCTCACTAAGTTGCATCATATTGATCACTGGAAAGCTCCGTGGCCTCAGGCTTGCTGATAGATCGTCCATCACCGTAACTTCTCCAGTGCCTAATGGAGAAGTGCCAGCATTTGGGCCCCAAGGATAACAAGATTAATAAAATTCACAAGCCCATATTTTACATGTATTTTTCACCCTAAAATAAAATGACCCCGAATCCTGCATTCTTCATATTGACTTTTCTGAGTGTTAATGTCAGAATTTACAGATTTCCTTTCAAGGTCCTCACAAGTGTCTAAATGGCACAATAAATAATAGACTTAAACAGATTATTAAACTTAAAGAGATGAGACTGTCTTTACATTCTTTTTTGAACAACAGGTATGTTGATTAGTTTCAGGGAACATTTAAGGAATAAATATTGTCATCTTTCCAAGACTGCAGTGGGAAACCATTGAGTCCTGTGTTATGGGTAAATAAATGAGAGCACTTGGGATAATTATAAATATTTATATTGGCACTGATTTCAAACTTTGTTGGAATTTTCACAATGTCTGAAAGGAAATAATACAAATAATGAATATCAAAATAAGTTTAATATCTGGCTCCCTCTTTCAAAGAGCCCAACAATATCAGCATCCTTAAACCCATTCTATTTCCTTTATTCTTAAAGAGAACTGAATTTTTTTTCTTTTCCCATGTTTTTTCATTTTTCCTTATAAAATAATTAATTTATTATTTCTTTTTAATTGTTAATTTACCTGAATCCATTAAAAATGAGTTCTAATCTATTAGAACTAGAGTTTCCCATCTTGTTAGATGTAGGAAGGATGGCTGGGTGGTCAAGAGAGGAGCGCACTAGTTAATCTTCCTGGGTGATCTTGGAGGAAATGTTAAAGCTTGTGGCACCTCAGTTTTCCATGTATGAGAAGACAGAAGTTGAAATGATAAACTCATCGATGTATTTCTCCCTCAGGTGCCCTTTACCTTGTACTTAAGAACCACCTCACCTCTCATCCCATGCCAGGTCCTTGAATTCAAAGGTCATAAAAACCATTGAAATATTTCAATAACATGTATATATGCATTATCCTATTTTTTAGTCTAGATTAAGAGACAACAGTTTTTGTTGGATTCCAAAAAAAGATGACTATTCCCCTGCTCCTGTTTTCAGAGTCACTGTCAACTCTCCAACTCTACCTAGGAGAGGCTATATCTTTGTTAAAACAATGTTTTTATTGATTTTAGAGAGAAAGGAAGAGAGAGAGAGAGAGAGAAACATCAATGTGAGAGAGAAACACGAGCCCACAACCTGGGCATGTACCCTGACTAGGAATCAAACCAGTGGTGTATGGGATGATGCTCAACCAACTGAGCCACATCGGCCATGGGAGAGGCTATGTCTTATAAAAAATGAGAGGACATACTCTGGATTCAAACATTTGGGTTTAATTCCTACTCTTCAAAATACTAATTTTTGGCCTTGCACAAGTTACATCATTTATTGCATATTAGTTATCTTCTCTAGAAAAGGAATAATAAAACAAAGTTCTGTTTAAAGCTTAACTGAGATTCTATAAGCAAAACTCTTGGCACATAGGGGACACTTGTTGCTATTGTCATTTATGTTTTAAAATAAAATGGTCATATAAATCTGATTATGTATTTATTTTTCTAATATGTAAGTAGAAAATAAGAGTTTCAATAAATATTTGAGAAGTGAATGAATGAACACATGGACAAGCTAAGGCTTTTGAGTAGGTCAATAAATATCCTTAATCAAAATCAGATATAAAATCCTTTGCCACAAATTGTGCTAAATAGTGAAGGAGTGTTAGAGGAAAACACTGAAAATGCTCATGTTTTTCTTTTTATTTGCCATTTTTTCTCCCTAGTACCAGAGCTGTTATCCAATCTTACAATGTAAACAAAAAGCCTGCTCAGATTCAACTGTTTTATTTCTTTTCACTCACAGATATAATTGCCCCAAATCACTAACCTGAATGTATGCTAGGTAATGATTTTTAAATAGCTTAAACTAATATCCCCGGCACCTAATCTATGTTGAAGCTTTCTTCTTCAATTTGCTCATTCAGAATGTTCATTCAAGGTGCTACACAGATGCATTAATATTTAATATTATAACAGAACATGAGGATTTAAGGAAGTGTGTGTGGTTTTTCTTTTGTTCTTGTAGACTAATTGCAGCGCTCCTGTTACTATTTCAATTATTAGTAGTAAGCGTTTAGCAGACATCTGTTAACGCTGGAGTTTTAGGCAGCCTTGTCCTGTAACAGCTGGAGATCTGAAATAAATGATCTTTGAATACTAATTCACCTGTAAAGTTCATTTTGTATGCAAGAAATTTGAGATGTTTTTCACATGTCTTAATTGTTCCAGGCTTGAGACATGGTTTCGGTACATTAGAAAGAGCCAGACTCAAGGTGGTCTCAGTTGTAGTAACTGCTCCCCATCTAATTAGCAGCGAGATGTCTGAACAACCCTGAAAGTCTCCAGGTCTTGGTTTCCTCATTTATAAAATTAAGTGTATGATGAGTTGGCTAGAACCCTGTGATTCTAGCTCTGTAAAGAAATTAATTACCTGAGTTTTTTAAAAAAATAAGTCTGATGGAGTTGTTTCTGCTAAATCACCCTGGAAAGTTCAACACTTTTTTTTTTTTTCATTCATGGTTGGAAATAGCATAACAATGCCAAATGTTACTCTTTTTTTTTTTTAATGGTTATTTGGCTCCAACGAATGATTTTTTTGTTTTTAATCCTCACCCAGGGATATTTTCCCATTGATTTTTAGCAAGACTGGAAGGGAGGGGGAGAGACAGAGAGAAACATCAATATGAGAGCAATACATCAATTGGTTGCCTTCCACAGAAGCCCTGATCAGAGCCGGGAATCTAGCCTGCAACCAAGGTACTTGCCCTTGACAAGAATCAAATCCAGGACCCTTCCGTCCGTGGTCCAAAGCTCTATCCACCGAGTCAAACTGGCTAGGGCCCAAATGTTACCCTTAATTATAAAGTCCCAGGTAATGTCTGTAAGAAAAGGATGCCCAGGGTATAAACCTGCCTGGTTTACTTCTAGTTTGACTCACATATATCTCCCTCCGTTAAGCATTTGACGAGAGCTCGTTATGTAGCAACCATAGGACATAAAACTAAATCTCACATAGTCCCAACCCCTAACCCACAATACCAGGGATTCACAATAAGACTCTCCGATTGCAACAGTAGGATGATGGAATAGAAAGCCTCACCTCCCTCCCCCTATAGAGACATCAATTCAACAACAATATAGGGACCAATTCCCTTTGTGAGAAATTCAGAAAGCAGGCAAGAGACTCCTGAACCCCAGGTGAGTGTAAAATCAGCCACAATGAGGCCAGTAGGAAAATTCATGGTACACAATCACCATAAACTCTCCCGCCAATTCAGCACAACAAAATCCGAGAAAACTCCCAGCTCCGGACTACTCGCTGGGGAGGAAAAGAGAAGTGTGAAACATATATGCACTGTTCCTGCTTTTCAGGGAGCTTCCCAGAGGACTAGTTTGTGTCTTGCATGAATCTAAACACTGGTAGGAAACGGTGCCAAATTATAGGCCGCAGAGAACAAAGGCAAATTTCGGACTAGCACACCCTCATCCTCCATGGTTCTTACCCCTATCCAATATGAAACGAGTTTGGGAAACCGTCCAACTCCCAGCTTTTCCGTGGGGAGGGACAGGGTTGGAACATACACTCAGTGTTCCAGCTTTCTAGAGGAGCGCCCAAAGGACTGGTTTCTGTCCCACCTACTCTGCTGTACTGACTGGACAGGCGCCCTCTAGCTGCCTGGAGGCCGCTTGCTGCTCCTAAAGACCTGTGGTGCAGCGGACACAGGGTGACACAGTTCAGTGCCCTATCCCTGGGGGAAGAGAAGAGTGGAACATGCACGCAAGGTTCTGGAATCTCAGGGGGCTGTCTACCAGACCGGTTTCTGTCTGGCCGACTGAAGCACTGAGTGCTGGCATAGCTAAGAATCATGGGGACCACTGAGAACAAACAAGAAGCTCAAGGTGGCAGCTCCAAGGAAGCTACAGTACCACAACCTATTAAGACTGAATCATTAGGAAACAGAAAACGGAACAGACCAATAACAAATAAGATGAATCAGTAATCAAAACCATCCCAGCACAGAAAAGCCAGGATCAAATGAATTCACTAATGAATACCATCAAATATTTAAAGCGGAATCAATGCCAATTCTTGTCAAATTTTCCATAAAATTTAGAAAGGAACACTTTTAAACTCATGGTATGAGGCTAGTATTATCCTGGTACCAAAGTCAAACAAAAATACTACAAAAGAAAATTACAGGCCGATATTCCTGATGACCATAGACGTTAAAATCTTCAATAAAATAGTAGCAACCTGAATTCAACAGCACAGTAAAAAAATAATATACCATGAACAACTGAAACTTATTCCTAGCACGCAAGGGTGGTTCAACATATGCAAATCAGAAAATGTGATACTCTATATTAATAAGACAAAATCACATGATCATCTCAATAGATACAGAAAAAGCCAAAGAAATTCAAAATCCTTTCCTGATAAAAATGCTCAACAAACTACCCACAGATAATATCCTAAGAGTAAAAAATTTTTAAGTTTTCTGTTAAGGTCAGGAACAAGTCAAGAATGCCCAAGTTGTTAGAACTAATAAACAAATTAGCAACTTTGCAGGATACAAAATCAACATATAAAAATGAGTTGTGTTTCTATACATTAACAAAAATAAAAATCTAAAGAGGAATTTAATAAAATAGTCCCATTTACTAGTGCATAAAAAAGAACAACACATCTAAGAAAAAGTTAAGCAAAGAGGTAAAATACCTGTACAATGAAAATTATAAAACACTGATCAAAAATATTAAGGGAGACACAAATAAATGAAAAGACATTCCACATTCACGAAATGATGATGTAATTTGTTAAAATTTTCATATACCCAAAGTTATCTACAGATTCAATATAATCCCTTTCAAAATCCCAATGGAAATTTTGCAGAAATAGAAAAAAATCCCAAAATTCATATGAAACCACAAAGAGCCTTGAATAGCCAAAACAATCTAGGGAAAGAACAAAGCTGGTGGCATTATACTTTCTGACTTTAAAGCATATTACTAAACTACAATAATAAAAACAGTATGTTATTTGCATAAAGATAGGCACATAGATTAAAGAAACAAGCTAGAGAGCCCTTGGTTCATAGAGTAGAGAAAGAAGAAATATGGTGCAGACACTATAAATAATGATGTAAATATTTATTGACATTTATATCCATAGTATTAAACTAGAAAACAGTATAAAAATTTATTTACAAATAAATCCTCAGATATAATTCTATCTTTGTTTTAAAAAAATGTTATATATAGGAACATAATTATGTAAGAAATCTGGAATTATATACACAAAAATATTAATACTAGTGTTTTTCTGCATTCCTTTTTTATTGTAATGAGCTTGCATTGCTTTTAAAACTGGGCTTGCATGTGTGTTGGGGACACAATAATGCTGTGTAAATTAATAGCCACATCTTATGTGAATCAGATACTGGAAAGCCTATGAAATGGGAGGGAAATCTCCTTGAAATCCTGTGTTGCCCCCTAGTTTTCAGCTTTCTCTCACTCAGCTTTGCCTCCCTAGATGCCCTCCAGGGAGTCTGAATCTCTGGGGTCTTGAACCGCTAAGCCTTCAGAATATCTGTAGCATTTAATGTTTGCATGTCTCATATGCACTCACCATCTATTACCACCTGTTACCTTGAGTTATTAGTCCTCCCTTATATGTCTATGAACTAGTCTGTAAGTTCCTCCAGGACAGGGATTCATACCTTGCAGGAGGCTTACTCAACTGCTTAGGGACTTTCAACATTATTCCTCCACTCACACTACACTGTTTTAATTCACATGCAATTACTCTCTATTCTTTAGCAGGTCTCTGACTTGCACACCTCTGTGGGTATGTGTATGATATCCCTTCATCCTAGAAACTCCCCTTTCCTCCTCTTGTCTTCCTGAAAGATTTATTTTGAAATTAAATTTATTGAGGTAACACTGGTTAATAACATTATATGTTTCAGGTGGACACCTTTATAATACAACATCTTTACATTCCATTCTGTGCTCACCACCCAAAGTCTTGTCTCCTTCCATCACTACATCTTTGACCCCCTTGAGTTCCCTTTGTACACCCACTCCATCATCGCCCCCATCCCCACTGGTAACCACCATTCTGTTGTCTGTATTTATGAGTTTGTTCCTTTTGTTTGTTCATCTGTTGCTTTTGTTTTATAGCCCCCAGTGAGCGAAATCACATTGTTCTTGTCCTTTTGTGTCTTACTTATTTCACTTAGGATGAATACTTTCAAGATCCACCTATGTTGTCACAAATGGCAATATTTCATCTTTTTATGGCTGAGTATATATGCACCATATTTTCTTTATCCAATCTATGGTCAAAGGATATTCGATTATTTCCATGTCTTAGCTACTGTGAATAATGCTGTAATGAACATAGGGCTAAATATATCTTTACGGATAAGTGTTCTCAAAGACTTTTAATGAGCCTTTCAACTCAACTCAAATGTTGCAATATTCTCTGTAACTCTCCTGGACTTTCCTACCTTGCACCCCTCATCTCTGCTCTGAAGTCCTGTGTTACCTCTGCATAAAGCATTATAATTACTTCTCTGAGTGCATGTGTCCTCCACTAGACTGTCAGAAATTTGAGAACAAGGTGTTGTGTCTCTTCACATGCCATGCCTCATAAAGCAAGTGCTCAATAAATGTTTTGAATCAAATGGGAGTAGAAAAATATAAATACTCTGAGAGAGATAAGCTACACATGTTTCAGACCAGGACTTTGATGTGATTGTCCATATTCTCAGCAATGCACTTAAAAGATGAAATACTTGGGGACTCTTAGGAGAAACAGTAAACATCCTGTTTTCCAGTTTCTCTTTTTGGGTGTGTGCTGAGTCTTGGTCTGAACCAACAGAACATCAACATCCACACCAATGTCAAAATGACACTTAAAACGTCTGCTGTTTTAAATTAATCACTCCCTCCCATTAGCAGAGATCATGGAAAACTGAAGCTAACAGAGACAACACATAAAGTACACCCAAAAGATCTGGAATCATAGAAACACAGGGACTGGGCTGCCAGTAGGTGGCCTAATAACTATAATTTCAGCAAGATGCATTTATTAGATGTCTGAGAATTGCTAAGGGCTGTCAAAAGTCTTTCAGAAAGCACTGTGCGGTCACGTCCCTGGTGGGAAGAACGATGCCAGCGGCAATACTGCTCATGTCATTAGTGTGCGGTGAGCAGATGCTGCCAACCTCTTTGAGAGGTTCACAGAACAGTAGCTGTGCAACTGGGACAGAGTCCGCGCTCTCATTACTGGAAATGCCAAGCTGGGAAGGAAGTGGGTCAGATGTCCCCCACGCTCCTTGAGATGACATCACTGGCTGTTTCTGACCTTTGTCATTCAATGACCGTTTTAATTTCCCTTCTTCATCATGAGGCTTATGCTCGATGAGTGCAAGTGGCACAATTACAGGCCAGAAAGCTTTTCCTACTTCATTGTCGTTAACCTGCTGTGAAAACAATAATGACTCTTACTTTGGACTGCATCTTGGCCCTGTCCTCTAACTGAGTTTTCTGAACAATCATCAGGTCATCAGCCATTTTGGCCACTTTGCGTCTTTGTCTTAAATTTGGATAAAATGCAGCAAGAAGGCCTTGAATTTGCAAAGAAAGTGGATTCTTAAACACTCATCGACTTCAGGACCTGGGTCACTCCTCTTCTGATGTTTAATTCTTTAAAATAATATTTTAAATATAAATATTTTAAAATAATATTTTAAATCCCCACCAAATTCCCCTGAGTTTATCTCAGAAGTATTTTACCCAGAGGATTTTCCCCAAAATACTTGCTAGTAAAAGATATGATCCTTTCTCAGGCAGTCACAGCATCTCAGAACTGTAGGGCGGGAAGGCAACTTAGAAATAACCTTAATCAATTCTTCCATTTCTAAGATGACGGTTGGAGCCTATTGGACAGGCTGAAGGACTTACCCACTACCACCTCCATCTGTTAGTGACAGGGCTCAGTCTAGAATTTGAATCTCTTAACTCTGAACAGGGGCTGTATGTTTACTTAGTTGTTTTTTTTTAATATATAATCTTCACCAGAGGATATGTTTTTATTGACTTTTTAGAGAAAGTGGAAGGGAGAAGGAGGGAGAGTGGGAGGGAGGGAGAGAGAGAGAGTCATGGTGGGATTCCTCCCATATGCACCCCAAAGGGAGACCGAACCTGCAACCTGGGTATGTGTCCCAACATGGAATAGAACCTGCTATCTTTCTGTGCATGGGACAATGTTCCAACCAACTGAGCCACACTGGCCAGGGCTTTAGTGAGCTTTCTGTGTTAAAGAGGAGAAAACTGTTTTGTCGAATTACCAAATCAATACAATCATAATATTCATCTGTTTTAATCTGCCAGTGCAGACAAAATAAACATATACAACCAAATAAATAATAAACCCTCTCATTTCCAAAGAAAAACAGTGAGTGTCAGAATAAACCCCTCAGCCTAGTGGCAGGGGTCAGGTTCAGAATACTGGTATGGTACACATGTTTTCACCAAATAAATGACGCATTAAAATCAATCAGAGTTGGTTATCTACTGATGCCAAAAACAATTCAGCAAACCTGGATAAATCAGTGAGGAAGCACTTCCAAATTGGTCTATTCAAGAGAATTGAATGCAGTATGTAACCAGATATTGTCAGAAAATAGGACAGCACAGGACAAAGGGGAACATAGCATCAGAACCCTGCCCTGGGAAACCACAGGCACAAGGGTGGAAGGAAACCAGCTGCAGGTGTGTTCAGACACCTTTTAGACCAGTGGTCCTCAACCGTGGCTGCACGTTAGAATCACCTGGGAATCTTTTCAAAATCCTGATTTCTGGGCCTCATCCTCCAGAAATTCTGTTTCTTTGTTACTAATGTTGTGGCCTCACCCCATAACAAAGAAACAGAATTTCCGGAGGAGGAGGCCCAGAAATCAGGATTTTGAAAAGATTCCCAGGTGATTCTAATGTGCAGCCAAGGTTGAGAACACTGTTTTAGAGGCAAGCCTTTGCACATGTCCCTTAAGTGTCTTTGTCTGAAATTGTGGCTTGGATTTGGCTCTTGGCACGAATGTTTACATAACTTGAGAAAACCCCTGCTAGCCATTGTTACCTGGACCAGATCAGGTCACCGGAACCAACCTGAGACAATCAGTAGTGCCATGCTCCAGGAGTTTGGAATTAGGAAAAGAAGAGTCAGTCTCATTGGGTGACTGAAATCCTACCAGGTAACAACAGAAGATACAAAGCAGCAAGGAGAGCTGATTGGCTTGGGAGTTCACAGATGCACAAAAAACCGAGCTCATCTATAATAATAATAGAGGAATATGCAAATTGTCTGGGACACCGTCACAGTAACAGTAATGACCGAACAGCAGGCTATATGGGGCGACAAGGCCGGCAGGGGGGTTAGTGAGGGTGACCAAACAACTGAACAGCAGGCTGCGTGGGGAAACAAGGTCGGCATGGAGGACAGTTGGGGGTGACCAGGCCAGCAGGGGGAGCAGTTGGGGCAATCATGCCAGCAGGGAGGTGAGCAGTTAGGGGCCAGCAGTCCCGGATTGTGAGAGGGATGTCCGACTGCTGGTTTAGGCCCAATCCGGGCCTAAACCAGTAGTCGGACATCCCTTAGGGGTCGTGGATTAAAGAGGGTGCAGGCTGAGCTGAGGGGACCCCTCCCCCACATGCACGAATTTCATGCACCGGGCCTCTAGTGATCATAATACATGTAGTAAGAGAAATAAACAATATCCTGTGGCAGAGCACAAGGGAGTGAGCATCCTCATAAGAGTAGATGGTCAGGGGATGGTCATATATGGTCATTTAAAACTGAGACCTAATGAGTGAGGAGCCAGCCATGTGAGGAGCTAGGAGGTGAAAGTATTTTAACTTAAGCACACAGCATATGCACAGGCCATGAGGTGTGAAAGCTTAGCTCTTTTAAGGGCCTGCAAAAGGCCAGTGTGATTGAAGCAGAGTGACGAGGGGGGTGGAGAGTGAGTTTAAAGAAAGCTTTCTAGATAGAGTGACGATTTGTTCCTATTTGCTCAGTGCAATATGAGTTGGAGCCTGTTGCCCATTATAATTATTCACAGCATTCCTTTTCATCTTAAAATGTCCTGGCATAGACATGATTACATGGTTACCTTATTGTTTTTTGCCCAAAAGTAAGAATTTATATTTTCTTCCATGTGCAAGGGGGAGTCATGGAAGATCTTTCAGCTGAGAGAGGCAAGATTAGATGTGTATTTTTTGAGAGATCATTGTAGTAAAGAGTATGCATTATAAATCTGGAAGCACAAACTATGAATAACTGGGCTTTGGGTCTAGCTTGCTATTGGCTTCTGTTCTAGTCTGGTGCCCTTCATACCCTCAGGTACAGAATTTCTTGAACAGGTTTGTAAAGAGACACACTGATGGGGTCAGAAGAGTGTCTGAGTAAAGCTCTCATCACATTCAAAGAGGATCCCAACTATTCAGGCCACAACCATGCAAAACAGAAAGGGTTCCAGAGCCCGAATTACCTGCACAGATGGCTCAATTCTCCTCCTTGCAGGCACATCCTCAGGAAAATAACAAGAACATTCCCTCACTTCTCTTCAATGCTGTCGCTTAAAGATAATCCTCTGAAAAAAATGCAAGCACCATCCCCAAGCCAAGTCAGAGATGAAAGAAAAACTTACACGAGGAGATAGGAAAGAACTGCACACACAGCTGCTGAGTTCTGCTTAAGATCAAAGATCATTTTCAACAGCTGAAACAGGGATGTCTTTAAATCAGAGGCTAGCCTGACAATCATCAGTCCCCTCAAATAAACAGAGCTACGAGGCAAGAGAAATAAACCGTAAAAAACATACTGTTGGCTTTCAATCATACTAGAAAGTAGTAATTAAGACAGGTAAAGTTGGCTACTTCTTTAAAATGAGAGACTCCTCCATGCCACCCGCTTATCTTGGATGGTTATAAAGGCTGATGAGAAATTACTTTGGCAAATAAAAATGACTGAAAGCTTATCTTTAAAGAAGAAAATCAAATCAGGTGTGATGGCTTTACACCGGAAGACAAGGTCTGACGTTGTGGCGATTTGTAAGGCATCTCCATAACACGGCGCTTCAATTCCTGGTCTGTTTTTCTAAATCCAATTTGTAAGTGGTGAGTAATTTTTACAGACACAGCCTCTCCTTAACTCACACTCATATTTCTCACACCCTGACCCTCAACAGAAAAGATAATCTATTTCTTCCTGAAATATAGCTGCAAGCCTACTGACTTTATCAGGAGCAGTTTTCTTTAAAAGTGGCCTCTTCCTAAGGAATGAGGTGAGAGCAAGGGAAACAGTAGAGTTTCCATCAGGAAAAGGGTATGAGCTCCATGAGCAACATGGAGAAACCTAAAAAAAGAATCTGTGGTTTTGAGATTACGATATATTTTGGGAAAGTGACTATAAGGAAGAGAAAGAGAGGGGGAAAATACACATGTATGTGAGGCAGAGAAATAATTCCAAAAGAGACACAAAAATCGAAGCAGTGTTTGTCACAGTGTGACTGGAAGACCACCTGCATGGGCATCAGGGGTGCTCCCACAGATGCAGGTCCTCAGACCCCTCCACAAATCAACCAACAGACTTGCATGCCTATATGCATAACCCATGGACACAGACAATAGGGTGGTGAAGACCTGGGGTGGGGGTGGGGGCGGGCTAGAAGAGGGCAATGGCAGAAAAAGGGACATATGTAATACCTTCAACAAGGAAGATTTTTTAAAAAATGACTGACTGAAAGAATGATGGACTTTCATAGCAAATGCATGAATGATTTTTATACATGCTTTTATTTCTTAACCACTATGTCAGAGTTTAATGAAGGCATAGTGGCCAAGTCTATCCAGTGAGCCTAATTTCTAATTAATTCCAAATCTCTGACAGAGTCTCATGTACACTACATGAATGGAGCATCTAGTCTATTTGTACTATGTTACGGAAATGCCTTGCCTTTATTGGAAAGTGCCTATAATGGAGAAATGTTTTATGTTGAACAAAAATCTCTTTTATTACCACTGAAGCTCCTTTCCTCTACAGTGGCTTTGAAGAACAGAAAAAAGGCTGTGCTCTCAATACACTTCAAGAGATGCAAAATCAGATGACAGAGGAGTGTACAGGTGATGGAAATGAGTGAAGCTGGAAGGTTGAAAGACAACAGAGTGGTAAAAATTGTGTGTCTCATAAAACGCATGCTGAGTCAAAAGAAATAAGAATTCTGTGCTGCTGTAGCTTCAAGTGAAAAAAAATCTGAATTTTCATGTGAAATGATGTCTAACATAATATGTAGGTAAGAATTATTCTGCTTCAAGCTATGGCAGAGTAGCACATCTCACTGACAGCAGCTAAAAATCCAAATCAATCTCTCTCTCTCTCTCTCTCTCTCTCTCTCTCTCTCTCTCTCTCTCTATATATATATATATATATATATATATATATATATATATATATATGCAAGATAAAAATGCCAATGCAGCCAGGAATTGTGAGATCAATATCTCAGAAAAAGGAACTCACTGAGGTGAGGTGTACAAGGTGTACACTGTGAATACCACTTTTCTGCTGGGAACATTTGCTGTGTTTTGCAGAAGATGAGAGGCTGAGAAGCCAAAGAAGCAGGAGGTGGCAAATGCAAAGAGGTAGAAAAGTCATCAGAGTGTTTTGGCAGTTTCCCAGGACTGGGGAGACA
Source organism: Myotis daubentonii (assembly GCF_963259705.1). Classification (NCBI taxonomy): domain Eukaryota; kingdom Metazoa; phylum Chordata; class Mammalia; order Chiroptera; family Vespertilionidae; genus Myotis; species Myotis daubentonii. The sequence continues at coordinate 86,255,251 of NC_081844.1, read as the reverse complement.
AAATTTGATGCTTGAGTTTGCCAGTGCTGTTCTTACAAGAGGAAACAGGATTCCTGAGAGAAGGGAGGGTGGAGACAGTAGCCTATACGGCAGTGTGTTTTCCTTTGACGCACATGCTCGTTCTGAAGCTGCGCCTTACTTTATGTCTAACACAAATCCATTTTATTGCCACCAAAGCTTCTTTCCCCTAACAGTGGTCGGCAACCTGCGGCTCTTTGGCCCCTTGAGTGTGGCTCTTCCACAAAATACCACGTGCGGGCGCGCATGTACAGTGCGATTGAAACTTCGTGGTCCATGCGCAGAAGTCAGTATTTTGTGGAAGAGTCACACTCAAGGGGCCAAATTGCAGCATGTGGCTCGCGAGCCGCAGTTTGCCGACCACTGCCCTATTAGGTCTGCAGAACAGAGAGTGCGCTAATTCTCCTACTTGATTTCAGGAGGTAGAAATCAAGTGATTACAGATGGGAACCATGCAGCAGATGAAAATGAATGATGTTACTTGGGTGTAGAATGATGGGAGGTAGTCGAGTCTACAGTGAGCTGGAAAGTGATGCAGCGCCTAAGAGAGCAGTCACTGAGTACCAAACAATTTTTGCCTTTTAGGAATAAGAACCAGGACATACTTTTCAGTAGTTTGGAGTAACAAACTGGAGTTCAAGATCCCAAGTAGAAGGAGTCATCATAAGAACTCCAGGCTCTCAGGTGGAACCCCTGAAGATCTACATTCCTGGAATCCTGACCTCTACGCTGATCTTTAAAGAAAATTGCTCATTTATTCTGTGTAGTATATACACCCTGCTCTAGTTAACAGCAAAGGAGGAGGCAAATAAATGTCTTGGGAAGTATAGTAGCATCTACAAATCCTATCTAATAAAAGAGAAACATGGTAATTAGCATACAACCGCTACCCTTCCCATTGGCTAATTGGGGCGATATGCAAATTAACTGCCAGCCAAGATGGCAGCCAGCAGCCAGGCAGCTGACACGAACAGGGAGGCTTGCTTGCTTCAGTGACGGATGAAGCCAACCTTCCCCGCCTGCCTTGCCGGCCTCTCAGCTGCACTCTAAGCAACATTGTAACAATTATAGAAGCTAAACAAAACCCCGGGCTTCAGACAGCAGGACCACAACATTGTTTCAAATACAGAAGGTAAACAAAGGCCAGAAACCTGCTTTCAGCAGCGGAGGTCTCATAGCTGGAGCCGAGCCTCAGAGCTAAAGCTGGCCCAGAATAAAAAAAAAAGGAAAAAAGGAGTGGTTGGGAGCTTCAGTCACCCACCAGCCTGAAAACGGCCCTCAGCCCCTCACCCAGGCTGGCCAGGCACCCCAGTGGGGACCCCCACCCTAAAGGGGGTGTGACCAGATGCAAACAGCCATCATCCCCTCACCCAGGCTGGCCAGGCACCCCAGTGGGGACCCCCACCCTGATCCAGGACACCCTTCAGGGCAAACCAGCCGGCCCCCACCCATGCACCAGGCTTCTATCCTATATAGTAAAAGGGTAATATGCCTCCCAGCACCGGGATCAGCGTGATAGGGGGTAGCGCCCAAACCCCCCCAATCGCCCTGCGGCTCTGTGTGTGACGGGGGCGGGGCCACAACCTCCCTATCCGCCCTGCTCTGTTTGAGACAGGGGGGAGCTCCCCAACCCCCGATCACCCTGCGGCTCTGTGTGTGACAGGGTGCAGTGCCCCAAATGCCCCCATCGGCCCTGCCCTGAGTGTGACAGTGGCGGCGCCCCAACCCCCCCGATCTGCCCTGCTCTGTGTGTGACAGGGGGTGGTGCCCCAACTCTCCTATCGGCCCTGCTCTGTGCGTGATAGGGGGCAGCGCCCCAACCCCCTGATTGGCCCTGCTCTGTGCGTGACAGGGGGTGGCGCCGCAACCTCCCTATCGACCCTGCCTTGAGTGTGACAGGGGGCAGTGCCCCAACCCCCAATCAGCCCTAACCTGAGCGTGACTGAGGGTAGCATTGCAACCTCCTGATCCACCCTGCTCTGTGCATGACAGGTGGCGGCGCCCCAACTCCCCAATCGGCCCTGCTCTGAGCCCGTCCAGGGGCTGCACCTAGGGATTGGGCCTGCCCTCTGCCACCCGGGAGCAGGCCTAAGCCAGCAGGTCGTTATCTCCTGAGGGGTCCCAGACTACGAGAGGGCACAGGACGGGCTGAGAGACCCCCCTCTCCCCCCCGAGTGCACAAATTTTTGTGCACCAGGCTTCTAGTATTTAATAAAAATATTACCAACTGTAACAAGGAAATGGCTAAGACAAGAAAACAAAAGGCAATGAAAACAAGCCTACACATAACCCAGATGTTTGTGATACCAGGCATGGACTTTACAATAACTATGATTAATTTGTGGAAGAAAATAGGGCAGTGGTTCTCAACCTTCTGGCCCTTAAATACAGTTCCTCATGTTGTGACCCAACCATAAAATTATTTTTGTTGCTACTTCATAACTGTAATGTTGCTACTGTTATGAATCGTAATGTAAATATCTGATATGCAGGATGGTCTTAGGGGACCCCTGTGAAAGGGTCGCTCGACCGCCAAAGGGGTCGCGACCCACAGATTGAGAACGGCTGAAATAGGGGAAAGATGGAGAATTTCATGAGATAAGTCTACTCTAAAACAAATGGACATTCAAAAACTAAAAAACATGATAACTGACATTATTAGTGAAGCAGAAAGTAGGTCAAAGAAAAAATTAGATATAAGCACAGCAGAAGATGGTATATGTGTATATATATATATATTAAAGGCTTAACATGTGCATAACTGGAGTCTCAAACGGAAAAGAGAATGAGATACAAGAAACACCTGAAATCAAGTGTTTCTCAGGATTTTCTAAAACTAACCTTAAAAAAATCAACCCACAGACTCAAGAAGCTTACCAAATCCTAAGCAGGGTAAATACAATTAAACCATATCCAGGCACATTACAGTCCAACTGTAGAAAACAAAACAAAAGGAAGTTTTAAGTGGAGAGTGAACAAAAGGCATTGGCCTCAAAGCATCAACAATAAAATTAACAACTTGCTTTTCTTTAACAGAAATGATGGAAACAATAAGATAGTGAAATGATATTTTTAACCTGCTAATGAATAGCACCACCAACAAAAGTAAATTACTAAATTAAAATTTATTAACCAGTAAAATATTATTTAAAAATGATAAATAAAGAGATTTCCAGAAAAACAGTACCTGAGACACTATCATTAGCAGACTCAGAGGCGCACACAATAGCAGTGGGAGTGATCTTACTCTTTTCCATGGTTCTACCTTCCTTTCTGCTGGCGTCTTTTTCAGCAGGTTCATTACTAGTGATGAATCATTACAGATTCAAGCTCATCTTTTTATAATTCTGAGTTGAATAAATAAAAAGAGGTCTCTTTGAACAGAAGACTCACTAGAGAGAACCCTGATACCTGAGGACCAAAAGTGGAGACAGCATAGAGACAGGTAGGAGGGGTGGAGGTGCAAAAGGGCTGGCTTGCACCCACAGAGAGCAACTGAAGTTCCAGAGAGATATCTCAGCTGTGGGGGATTCCCACTAAGAATTCTGAGGTCTAGTCTCCAAGCTGGTTCCCCCAGCAGAGAGCCCCAGAACTGAGAAGGGTACCCACATAACACATGGCTGTGAAAAGCAGAGGGGTTCCTGTCTGCCAGGGAGAGAAGGCTGGAAATTCAGGCACCCCACTAAGGCCAATGCACAAAATTCCCTGTGGAGCCACCTACCTTATGCTCCAGTAGAGGGAGGGCAGAGTGGACTGGAGCTGGGTGAGCAGAAACCAGGATCAAGGGTTCTGGGGTTAGAGCTCAGAAGTCAGACACCCCGGTTTCCTGTGCTGAGACATTCCCTCACGCTGCAGAGGACATCTTTCTCACACAGGCATTAGCTATACAGGCCGCTTAGCCTGGGGGAAGACAGCTGACCCGCCCTATTGGAAAACACCTTGCCCCACGGTGCAGAGTTCCTGAGGCCACTTAAGAGACTGAAAATAACAATTAGCCTCCAGGCAGAAACAACTGCCCTACCCCCGCCCCCCTTGGAAAAAACCAACACGTTGGCCACACCTGAGGAAAATTGCATCAGGGCAATTCAAGTGGGAATCCTATCAGCCTAAAGTAAATCAGCAGCTCTAGAAGTTTTGATGGATTCATTTCACTTTGTATATCAAATCATGTTGCAGATACAAATTCAAGGAAGACAGCCTAGTTTACTCTTATTTAGTTATGTATGTCTGCATATGACCATCTGTTGGTGATAAAAATCTGTGACTTTTTTTAAAAAGTATGTTTGTATTGAATTTAGAGAGAAAGGAACGTAGAGGGATAGAGAGATATAAACATCAATGAGAGAGAGAGAGACATCAATTGTTTGCCTCTGCACACCCCCTACTGGGGATTGAGACCGCAGCCTGGACATATGCCCTGACTGGAAATCAAACCATGGACTTCTTGGTTCATGGGTCAACGCTCAACCACTGAGCCACACCGGGCGGGCTAATCTGTGACTTTTGAAAACGCACATTCAGCCACCCCCTTCCTCCCTCCTTCCTGTGCTCCCTTCCTTCCTCCTTTTCTCTCTCTCTCTTAACTCCCTTTCTTTCCTCTCTTTTTCATATATCTGTTCCAGCTTCATATCCTGCATTCATGTATCTAAGGTGGCTCCCTCTGAACCTAAGATTTTCTTCTAGAAACATAAGTTTGACTTTTTTCCCATAATGATCATTTGGTATTTCACTCTGTATGTACAATCTTCTTGAATTTTTAAATGCCTATAACAACTTCTCTTATTTTTCCATTATTTTAGAATTCTACTAAATGTTGTTCAGTCTCTCTCCCTGATTATGTTCTTTCTTTACTCATCAAGATTATCCTAGCAACCTCCTATATTCACTTTCAGTGTCCATAATGAACTTTTATTCTTTAGAAAAGACTTTATAATTCCCTGGGCAGTAAGTTTATATGTACAACTTTCATTTCATTTATCAGATAGCAATGCAATTATATATTTCCCTTCCCTAGTATTTTTTTTATTACTCCAGCGGTAAGGGCTGCATCATGTCATTATATTTCCAGTCCCTGCTATACTTCCCAGCACACATTACATGTTTACTGAAATACATGGGAAGGAGGACAAATAAAGGATTCTGTGAAGCAAATGTCCTTATTTTTCTAAATTATTTTGAGATTTCTTTCCCTTCAACTCTCTCCCCTCCCTTTGGAATTGCTCTTTGAATTTTCTGGGATATAAAGTGATGAAATAGTGTAATATCACAGTGAAGTCTTTTTTCTTTCCTATCAGATCTTTAGACCATTTACAAAGTAATTACATGGACTCACAGTGTTATTAGTTATGTTCATTGAATTGACATTTCCATTATGAATCCATTTTTAATTACACTGGACACATTTCATCAATATTTCTTCTGAGGGCAGCAGAATGTGTAAAGGCACATGCACCAGATTAAATGGGAAATTCTATACCTGTAAGTTATGCCAGCCATCACTGGAGGTTTGATAAGGCCTCTGAAGAACCTCACATACTTAAATGTGACCTATACTAGCAGATAGAGAATTCATTTACGATCTGATTTGTAACACGCACACCACCACCACCCCCCCCCCCAAAAAAAAAGAAAATCTAGGAAGTATAGAGACAGTTGACTGTGTTTCTCAATTTTTCTTCTTCATTTGTTGGTTAAGGGGGAAGGTTGCAGATAAAAGGAAAAGTCCTAAATTGAAAAGTCAAAGGCCTGCTGTCACTATTTGAAAGGGCTGAGGAAAGCAAGGGCACAGGTGTTGGCAGTGTAGGTTGCATGCATCAGTCAAGACCCTTTTGTCACAAGTGTCAGAATCCCAACTCAAGTGCTCGAGTAGCTTCAGAAGAACAAAGGAGATCTGTTGGCTCATGGAAATGAAGGGCATTTTGCTGAATCTAGGAGCTTAAATAAAACATTTATTGATTCTTACTGGTACTCTAGTCTAAGAGTTACAAACTATCTTCCATAAAGCACCATGTAATCAATATTTTAGGCCTTCAGAGCCTCGTTAGGTCTCTCTTGCATATTATTGGAATTTTTGTTTGTCTTTACAACCCTTTAAACTGTTACAAAAAAAAATTCTTGGCTCAAAAACAGGCCCTTGAATAGATTTGGTTCACACATGGTAGTTCGCCAATTTCTAATAATCCACAGTCCATATTCAAAATTTGTTAACTCATGCAAAAGCATCCCTTATAACCATTTTTGTTCCATGTGTGGAACCCAATTCAGGGTAATGCACTGTATTTAGTTGTCATGTTTCTTAAACAGTACTTCAGTTTTCTTTCTTTTTAAACTTCATATTTAGAAAAAAAAGTATATGCCAATTATTGTGTAGAATATCTTTCAATTTGGATTTGACTAAAGTTTCTTCATAATTAAATTAAGGTTATGCATTTTTATAGGAATAAACAATGAAGATATGTCGTGTTTTTCTCAGTGCATAAGGACAGGAGACACATGTGTATTTGTCTCAATATAGGTGCTATCAGATGTTAGCTAGATTACTAGAGTAAGGTGGTACCTGTCAGATTTCTTCACTGTACAGTTATTTTATCCTTTTGTAATAAAAAAGTAATTCATAGGAGATACTTTGAAACTATATAAATATTCAGTTACTTATCAAACTTACCCCTACAAATTTTACTTTCCATTGTGATTTTTCAACTTCCATATGACTTAGTTGTAATTCCATTATAAGAAGCTTCCTTCCCCCCATCTCTTGCTCTCTCTCTCTCTCTTTCTCTTTTTCATTTCCTTCCTTCCTTCCTTGCTTGCTTAATTTCACCATAAAATCATATAGTTCTCTCTTTAATTAATGGGTTTTAATTCCTTACTAGCATTATTTATTTTAACACTCAAAATATTGACTACTTGATCACTGGGATCCTGTGTCCTTTTGACACGTCTCTTCCTTACTTTTTGATAAAGTAAGATATTCCTATTTCATCTTGGCCCAGTCCTGGAAACAGCTATTTCTCCAAGAAACCTCCTTGGTTCTTTCTGTGCATGATGACATATAATATGTATAACAAGGTCACCCTTTGAGATGTCAGTGAAGGTCGTGTGGAAACAGTAACAAGTCATCTTTAATCCTCCCAGCCATGGTGATATTACAATGGAAGCCTGATGAGGAGTCTGAACTCGCACCCCAACCCAGCAATATTGAGACATAACCCCACTCAGGATGTCAAGGAGGCTGAGTGAGGAACCTGGCATTCCAACCCTACTGACAGTAGCTAGGTGGTCCTCTGCTTTCCCCACTGTGCAGTGTCGGAGGAGACTGCTAAAGCAGAAGATTTAAATTAGATTAATAGTCTCATAATATAGTACCCCATATGTCAGGATTCAATTACAATCACTCATATTGCAAAGAAGTAGAAAAATCTAAAGACAATAAAACAAATGCCAACACTGAGATGACAAAGATTTAGAATTAAGTGACGGCTTTTAGAAGCATACAACAAAAGAATGCCTGAATGAGCAATTTTAAACATGCTTGAAAGCAAGAAAAAATAGAAAATTTCATAAAAGATACAGAAAATATAATAATGAAATGAAAATTTTAGAACATAAAAAAACACACAAAACATATAGATGAACTCAACAGCAGAATGGAAGGGACAGAGGGAACCATCAGTGAATTTCAAGACAGAACAATAGAAATTATGCAATAAAAACAATAGAGAGGTAAAAGACTAAAAATCTATGAAAAGAGCTGCAGATGCCTGTAGTACTATAACAAAAGATTTAACATTTGTGTTGTTTGAGTCCCAGAAAAAGAGAGAAAAAGAGGGTGGGCTGGAAAAATATTCAAAGAAATAATGGCTAAAAATTTCCCAAACTTGATGGATGACATGCAGACAAAATATCTTACTCATATTCAAAGGCGTTAAAGAAAATTTGAGTAGATTTGTGACCATCTATTGGAGAGACCCATGTTAGGTCAATAGGTCCACTGGCTGACTTTAGATCAAATGACAAAAATCTGTGGCAAGGAGACAGGGGGTCTCATGGTTCAAAGAGAGGGCCATGTTTAACACTCAACCATCATAATTAAAAATCAGAGTTTTCTGTTCATCTTTGTCCTAAATCTGAACAAAGTTTTGCAGGTTACTTATAACACCCCTTCTGAGTGAGAGCCCTGGATGACATTGACTCCTGGAGGACTGTCCTTGCAGTTATAATTAACGGATTGATGCCCAAAGCGATAGGCCTCACATTAATTGCAAGATGAACAAAGAGATAAGGACAAGGGTGCACACAGCTATTCTTTGGGGAAATGATGAGAATAAAAGGAATGTAGTTAAAAAATGGAGGGCAGAAATTGCATAATAAGTAAAATGTATAATGCTTGATAAGTATAATGGTCATCTCTTGGTTTCAAAATTTTCCACTCTTCTGTGTGTATTCTTATACCATTTCCCAAGTAAGTGGTTACCTGTGTAGAAAGAATAACTGAGATATTAGTAATGGAATTCAGCCCAGTGCTCCTTTGGGAGCAGGAAGATGGCAGGGAGGCACTGCGTTAAAAATGTGGGAGAGGATGGGGAGAAGAGATGAGGGAAAGGCTGTTCCCTGGAGCAGTCTTTCTTCTCTCTTTGTACAAGCTGTTCTCACCTAGGACACTGAGGCAATCCATAAGATACTCCCAAGGGTGCCATTAGTCTCAGGGACTCTATAGAAACTATTATTACAGAGGAAAATTACTCTCCTTGAGGGAATTATTTTTCTCCCTTCATTGAGCATGACTAACAGAAAAGTTACAGAAAGAATATTATCAGCCAAGCTGAAGCTGCTCAATTCTCATTGGCCCTTAGACATTCGCCTTTTTGGCATTAAGTAATATGCTAATAGATGGAAAGTGCAAGTGTGTTGCTCTTTGAAGTGTATGTCTTTCATGTATGTCTTTCATATTTTCCTATCATAAAAACATAATATGGCATTCTATACAAAGTGGTTGCTAAAAATGATTACTAAAATAAAACCTGAACACTTACTATGTATTACATATATGCTAAGAGCTTCATATTTTTTATCTAAATTATTATTATACTAGAGGCCTGGTGCACAAAATTCGTGCATTCAGAGGGGTCCCTCAGCCCGGTCTGCACCCTCTCACAGTCCAGGAGCCCTTGGGCGATGTCCGACTGACAGCTTAGGCCTGCTCCCTACAGAGAGCGGGCCTAAGCCGGCTGTCAGACATCCTTAGCACTGCCGTGGAGGCGGGAGATCATCCAGCCACCGCTGCTGTGCTCACCAGCCATGAGCCTGGCTTCTGGCGGTGCTCCCCCTGTGGGAGTGCACTGACCACCAGGGGGCAGCTCCTGCATTGAGCATCTACTCCCTGGTGGTCAGTGCGTGTCATAGCAACCAGTCATTCCACATTCAGTTGATTTGCATATTAGCCTTTTATTATATAGGATAATTCATAAAGTAGTCACTATTATTCTTCCCACTTTGCATATGAATATACTAGGTCATACAGGTTATCAGTTGTGATTTAAATTTGATTCCATTGTCCAAGTTCTTAAACACAATGCAGGAATGTAGACTACTGATCAAGAAAAGGTTTTGAAGTCACTAGTTGAGGCCAGGGCAATATGGCTTAGAATACAAATAAGGAGTCTGTGTTTTATTAGCTAAACGTTTGGGAATTAATGAGGGTTTTGAGCAAAGATATGACATTATTAGAACGATGTTCTAGGAGAATTAATGTGAGCACAGTAGTACACAATAGATTAAAGGAAGAAAAATAGATATTTTAAAAAATATTAAATCTAGTATCTATTGAGCACCTATTATGTACCAGGCACAGGTTATCTTATTAATGAAAGATATAAGGCCTGAAATAGAGCAAAATGAGTGAGATGCTATCTAAGCACACAAGTATACAAAATATATAGTAAGCAAAATTAGTAGAATTAGCAATAGGAATCAAAATGTAACACCTAGAAACTTCTCAAGTAGACTTACAGTAGCTCATTTCTCTTGCCTATAACATTTTTTAAAAAGAGTGATTAATACAAGATTTAAGAAAGACTGAACACTGAGTCATGAAATAATGA